>NC_091343.1:20408690-20481190 GCF_038502225.1 Cherax quadricarinatus | reverse complement strand
ATGTTATGAGGATAACAAAAAGATTAGGTGATGAAAGATTGGACATCAGATTGGAGGGAGAGACAATGGAGGAGGTGAATGTGTTAAGATACTATTTGGGAGTGGATGTGTTAGCAGATGGGTCTATGAAAGATGAAGTGAATCATAGAATTGATGAGGGGAAAAGGAAGCAAAGAGGGGATTGTATGAGAATATAGTTTTACCAATGCTTTTATATGGGTGTGAAGCATGGGCGATGAATGTTGCAGTGAGGAGAAGGCTGGAGGCAGTGGAGATATCATGTCTGAGGTCTATGTGTGGTGTGAATATAATGCAGAGAATTTGTAGTTTGGAAGTTAGGAGGAGGTGCGGATTGCCAAAACTGTTGTCCAGAGGGCTGAGGAAGGGTTGTTGAGGTGGTTCAGACATGTAGAGAGAATAGAACGAAACAGAATGACTTCAAGACTGTATAACTCTGTAGTGGAGGGAAGGCAGGGTAGGGGTCGGCTTAGGAAAGGTTGGAGGGAGGGGCTAAAGGAGGTTTTGTGTGCGAGGGGCTTGGACTTCCAGCAAGCACGTGTGAACGTATTTGATATTGGTGAATGGAGACAAATGGTTTTTAATACTTGACGTGCTGTTGGAGTGTGAGCAAAGTAACATTTATGAAGGGATTCAGGGAAACCAGCAGATCGGACTTAGAGTCCTGGAGATGGGAAGTACAGTGTCTGCTTTCTGAAGGAGGGGTGTTAATGTTGCAGTTTTATAAACTGTACTGTAAAGCACCCCTCTGGCAAGACAGTGATGGAGTGAATGCGTGGGGAGTTTTGAATCAAGTGTGGGAGTAATGGTGGTTGGGGATTTCAATGCTAAAGTGGGTAAAAATGTTATGGAGGGAGTAGTAGGTAAATTTGGGGTGCCAGGGGTAAATGTAAATGGGGAGCCTTTAATTGAGCTATGTGTAGAAAGAAATTTGGTAATAAGTAATACATATTTTATGAAAAAGAGAATAAATAAATATACAAGGTATGATGTAGCACGTAATGAAATTAATTTGTTAGATTATGTATTGGTGGATAAAAGGTTGATGGGTAGGCTCCAGGATGTACATGTTTATAGAGGGGCAGCTGATATATCGGATCATTATTTAGTTGTAGCTACAGTTAGAGTAAGAGGTAGATGGGAAAAGAGGAAGATGGCAACAACAAGTAAGAGGGAGGTGAAAGTGTATAAACTAAGGGAGGAGGAAGTTCGGGTGAGATATAAGCGGCTATTGGCAGAAAGGTGGGCTAGTGCAAAGATGAGTATTGGGGGGTTGAAGAGGGTTGGAATAGTTTTAAAAATGCAGTATTAGAATGTGGGGCAGAAGCTTGTGGTTATAGGAGGGTGGGGGCAGGAGGAAAGAGGAGTGATTGGTGGAATGATGAAGTAAAGGGTGTGATAAAAGAGAAAAGGGTAGCTTATGAGAGGTTTTTACAAAGCAGAAGTGTTGTAAGAAGAGCAGAGTATATGGAGAGTAAAAGAAAGGTGAGAGAGTGCAAAAGGAGAGCAGATGATAGAGTGGGAGAGGCACTGTCAAGAAATTTTAATGAAAATAAGAAAAAAATTTGGAGTGAGTTAAACAAGTTAAGAAAGCCTAGGGAACGTATGGATTTGTCAGTTAAAAACAGAGTAGGGGAGTTAGTAGATGGGGAGAGGGAGGTATTAGGTAGATGGCAAGAATATTTTGAGGAACTTTTAAATGTTGAGGAAGAAAGGGAGGCGGTAATTTCATGCACTGGCCAGGGAGGTATACCATCTTTTAGGAGTGAAGAAGAGCAGAATGTTAGTGTGGTGGAGGTACATGAGGCATTACGTAGAATGAAAGGGGGTAAAGCAGCTGGAACTGATGGGATCATGACAGAAAAGTTAAAAGCAGGGGGGGATATAGTGTTGGAGTGGTTGGTACTTTTGTTTAATAAATGTATGAAAGAGGGGAAGGTACCTAGGGATTGGCGGAGAGCATGTATAGTCCCTTTATATAAAGGGAAAGGAGACAAAAGAGATTGTAAAAATTATAGAGGAATAAATTTACTGAGTATACCAGGAAAAGTATACAGTAGGGTTATAATTGAAAGAATTAGAGGTAAGACAGAATGTAGGATTGCGGATGAGCAGGGAGGCTTCAGAGTGGGTAGGGGATGTGTAGATCAAGTGTTTACATTGAAGCATATATGTGAACAGTATTTAGATAAAGGTAGGGAAGTTTTTATTGCATTTATGGATTTAGAAAAGGCATATGATAGAGTGGATAGAGGAGCAATGTGGCAGATGTTGCAAGTATATGGAATAGGTGGTAAGTTACTAAATGCTGTTAAGAGTTTTTATGAGGATAGTGAGGCTCAGGTTAGGGTGTGTAGAAGAGAGGGAGAATACTTCCCGGTAAAAGTAGGTCTTAGACAGGGATGTGTAATGTCACCATGGTTGTTTAATATATTTATGGATGGGGTTGTAAAAGAAGTAAATGCTAGGGTGTTCGGGAGAGGGGTGGGATTAAATTATGGGGAATCAAATTCAAAATGGGAATTGACACAGTTACTTTTTGCTGATGATACTGTGCTTATGGGATATTCTAAAGAAAAATTGCAAAGGTTAGTGGATGAGTTTGAGAATGTGTGTAAAGGTAGAAAGTTGAAAGTGAACATAGAAAAGAGTAAGATGATGAGGGTATCAAATGATTTAGATAAAGAAAAATTGGATATCAAATTGGGGAGGAGGAGTATGGAAGAAGTGAATGTTTTCAGATACTTGGGAGTTTTCGTGTCGGCGGATGGATTTATGAAGGATGAGGTTAATCATAGAATTGATGAGGGAAAAAAGGTGAGTGGTGCGTTGAGGTATATGTGGAGTCAAAAAATGCTATCTATGGAGGCAAAGAAGGGAATGTATGAAAGTATAGTGGTACCAACACTCTTATATGGATGTGAAGCTTGGGTGGTAAATGCAGCAGCGAGGAGACAGTTGGAGGCAGTGGAGATGTCCTGTCTAAGGACAATGTGTGGTGTAAATATTATGCAGAAAATTCGGAGTGTGGAAATTAGGAGAAGGTGTGGAGTTAATAAAAGCATTAGTCAGAGGGCAGAAGAGGGGTTGTTGAGGTGGTTTGGTCATTTAGAGAGAATGGATCAAAGTAGAATGACATGGAAAGCATATAAATCTAGGGGAAGGAAGGAGGGGTAGGGGTCGTCCTTGAAAGGGTTGGAGAGAGGGGGTAAAGGAGGTTTTGTGGGCGAGGGGCTTGGACTTCCAGCAAGCGTGCGTGAGCGTGTTAGATAGGAGTGAATGGAGACGAATGATACTTGGGACCTGACGATCTGTTGGAGTGTGAGCAGGGTAATATTTAGTGAAGGGATTCAGGGAAACCGGTTATTTTCATATAGTCGGACTTGAGTCCTGGAAATGGGAAGTACAATGCCTGCACTTTAGAGGAGGGGTTTGGGATATTGGCAGTTTGGAGGGATATGTTGTGTATCTTTATACGTATATGCTTCTAAACTTGTATTCTGAGCACCTCTGCAAAAACAGTGATAATGCGTGAGTGTGGTGAAAGTGTTGAATGATGATGAAAGTATTTTCTTTTTGGGGATTTTCTTTCTTTTTTTGGGTCACCCTGCCTCGGTGGGAGACGGCCGACTTGTTGGAAAAAAAAAAATAGTGAGAAAATTGAGTGTTAGGATCTTCAACATCCAGCAGGCTTGTTTGAGTGTGCAAGAGTGGAGTGAGTGAAGACAAATGGTTTTTTATGGCTTGGAGAGTTGTTGGAGTGTGAGTAGGGTAACTTTTAACCCTTAAACTCTCCAAACGTAGATCTACGTTCACGTGCGTAGCACTCCGACCTTGATTTTCCCCATTTGAAAGCATGTAAAAAAAAACGTAGATCTACATTCGGAGCCCCCGCACGTGGATGTACATCTACGTTTGGACAGTTTAAGGGTTAAGAGGGAATTTGGGGAAACTGGTTAGCCGGATGAATCCTGGAGGTGGGAAATACAGTACCTTGACGCTGAGGAAGGGATGGGGGATATTGCAGTTCAGAAGGGTCATGTCTACATACTTCTAACAAAACAGCTATTGCAAGAATGATGATGATTTTTTTTTTTTGGGGGGGGTTCATCTTACTTGGGTGGAAAAATGGCTGATGTGTTATAAAATAATCACCATTTCTTTACATTTGGCTCACAGTGCAGAGGAAATGAAAATACTGTGGGTTTTGACTGTTGATGCAGGAAACACCTGATTTAATCCTATCTGTGTGAGGGGCCTGTCAGGTGATAAACAACATATTTATAAAGTGTATCTGATC
This sequence comes from Cherax quadricarinatus, assembly GCF_038502225.1. NCBI lineage: Eukaryota > Metazoa > Arthropoda > Malacostraca > Decapoda > Parastacidae > Cherax > Cherax quadricarinatus. The sequence continues at coordinate 20,476,872 of NC_091343.1, read as the reverse complement.
GTTGTCTGAGTAGAAGTGGCTGTTAACCCGTTAACTATCCAAACGTAGATCTGTGTTTTCGCGCGTAGTGCTCTAACCTTGATTTTCTCCACAAGAAAGCATGTAAAAAAATAAGCAGATCCATGTTCAGAGTGCTACATGAGCGAACGTAGATCTACGTTTGGACAGTTAACGGGTTAAACATGGGGGTAAGTTGGTAATCTGAATCTGGTCATGAGTGCAAGGCAGTCATTAAGCAGGTTTCTTTCAGTCGTTATTCAAAATTACACTATGTGAATGGTCATTAAATTGGGTCCTACTGTATTCAAAAATCTTTCTTTCTTTCTTTCAATGCACCAACCATATCCCACTGAGGTGGGGTGGCCCAAAAGAAAAAACGAAAGTTTTGCCTTTTAACCCTTTGACTGTCGCAACCCCCAATCCTGAGGTGTCTCCTGGTGTCGCAAAATTTAAAAAAAAAAAAAATTATTTTTTCTTAAGAAATGATAGAGAATCTTTTCCCAATTGTAATGACACCAAAAAAACGAAATTTGATGGAAAACTGACGGAATTATGCTCTCGCGAAGTTAGCGACTTCGGCGCTGTTTACAAATTGGCGATTTCGCCCACTTTGAGCCCTATTTTCGGCTAATTCCATTGTTCCAGTTGCCCAAACTCATAGCTATTTTTTTAGAACTCCATTTTTTCTATCGATTGAGTACAAGAAACTGCCCATTTACCAATTTCAACTACCTAATAATGTGGTCAGAAATTTGCAATTTGGCCAATTTCACAAAAACTAAAAAATATGACAATTTCAAAATAAGGTCCAGAATGAACAATGCAGACATTCCTGGCTCTAAAATAACATTTTCTTTGTTCATCAGTCATGTCTTCAGGCCCCTCTGATATTACTCTTGCTTTCTATTTTGAATTTTTATTCAAACAAAAAATAGAAGACTTACTATTATGCAGATTACTGCAAAACTGTAATAATTGTATAAATAACATCAACCGATTCATGACTGCATATTAGAATGGCTAGTTGGACATTTATTGGACAATGGCATCATTTGTTTACATTTGAACATTGGCAAAAATCAAACATTTCCCCTACTTTGAGCTCCATTTCTAGGTTCTTTTTATAGTAAAAATCAACCAAAATCACCTCTATTTCTATAACATGTTTTCCATTCTATCAAATGAGACCAAGAAAACGAGAATACAACCATAAATACTATACGAAAATAGACCACCAAGTCGGCATTTTAATTAAAAAAAACGGTTGGAGTTTTTTTTTCTCATTATGCACTGCGTGCTCCAGGATTTTTTTTATATGGTGCACACTGACGACACAGACCCATTCTCTCACATGTGGGCCTACCAGCTTTCTCCTGCTTGATTTGAAGTCGCTAGAATTTATGAGTATATATACATCAAACACGGTACCTCGTAAGACGTACAGTGGACCCCCGCATAGCGATATTAATCCGTGCAAGAGACCTCATTGTTATGCGAAATTATCATTATGCGAATGAATTTTCCCCATAAGAAATAATGGAAATCAAATTAATCCGTGCAAGACACCCCAAAGTATGAAAAAAAAAAATTTTACCACATGAAATATTAATTTTAATACACACAAACTGAAAAAGGCATGCACAATTACACGACACTTACTTTTATTGAAGATCTGGTGATGATTGATGGGATGGGAGGAGGAGAGAGTGTTAGTGTTTAGAAGGGGAATCCCCTTCCATTAAGACTTGAGGTGTCAAGTCCTTTTCTGGGGTTTCTTCCCTTCTTCTTTTAATGCCACTAGGACCAGCTTCAGAGTCACTGGAGTTCTGTCGCACAACATATCTGTCCATAGTGGCCTGTACCTCTCGTTCCTTTATGACTTCCCTAAAGTGTTTCACAACATTGTCAGTGTAATAGTCACCAGCACGGCTTGCAATAGCTGTGTGAGGGTGATTTTCATCCATGAAGGTTTGCACTTCAAGCCACTTTGCACAGATTTCCTTAATCTTTGTAGTAGGCAATTTCTTCAATTTCTCTCTCCCCTCCTTCGAACCAGTTTCCTCAGGTCTGGCCTCTTGCTGTTGAAGTTGATCTATCAGCTCATCAGTGGTTAGTTCTTCATTGTCCTCCTCCACCAACTCTTCCACATCATCCCCACTAACCCCAAGGACTTTCCCAATGCCATAATGGATTCCTCAACTGGCATAGGATTCTCAGGGTTAGCCTGAAACCCTTCAAAATCCCTTTGGTCTACACATTCTGGCCACAGTTTCTTCCAAGCAGAGTTCAAGGTCCTCTTAGTCACTCCCTCCCAAGCCTTACCTATAAGGTTTACACAGTTGAGGATATTAAAGTGATCTCTCCAAAAGTCTCTTAGAGTCAGTTGAGTTTCTGAGGTCACTACAAAGCACCTTTCAAACAGAGCTTTTGTGTACAGTTTTTTGAAGTTTGCAATAACCTGCTGGTCCATGGGCTGCAGGAGAGGAGTGGTATTAGGAGGCAAAAACTTAACCTTAATGAATTTCATGTCCCCATAAAGTCGCTCTGCCACGTCTGTAGGATGACCAGGGGCATTGTCTAACACCAGGAGGCACTTAAGTTCTAATTTCTTTTCAGTTAGGTAATCTTTCACATTGGGGGCAAATGCATGGTGTAACCAGTCATAGAAAAAGTCCCTAGTGACCCATGCCTTACTGTTTGCCCTCCACAGCACACACAAATTTTCCTTGAGGACATTCTTTTGCCTGAACGGTCTGGGAGTTTCAGAGTGATACACTAATAAAGGCTTCACTTTGCAATCACCAGTAGCATTGGAACACATCAACAGAGTAAGCCTGTCTTTCATAGGCTTATGTCCTGGGAGTGCCTTTTCCTCCAGAGTAATGTAGGTCCTGCTTGGCATCTTCTTCCAAAACAGGCCTGTTTCATCACAATTAAACACTTGTTCAGGTTTCAGTCCTTCAGTTTCTATGTACTCCTTGAATTCCTGCACATATTTTTCAGCTGCTTTGTGGTCCGAACTGGCAGCCTCACCATGCCTTATCACACTATGTATGCCACTACGCCTCTTAAATCTCTCAAACCAACCTTTGCTGGCCTTAAATTCACTCGCATCATCACTAGTTGCAGGCATTTTTTTAATTAAATCCTGATGCAACTTCCTAGCCTTTTCACTTATGATCACTTGAGAGATGCTATCTGTTTCTCATTTATCCACACCAATAAGAGTCTCTCAACATCTTCCATCACTTGCGATCTCTGTTTCGAAAACACAGTTAAACCTTTGGCAAGAACAGCTTCCTTGATTGCCTTTTTGTTGCCCACAATAGTAGCGATGGTTGATTGGGGTTTACTATACAACCTGGCCAGCTCGGAGACACGCACTCCACTTTCATACTTATCAATGATCTCTTTCTTCATCTCTATAGTAATTCTCACCCTTATTGCTGTAGGGTTGGCACTAGAAGCTTTCTTGGGGCCCATGGTCACTTATTTTGCAGATAAAATCACCAGAAACACTGTAATAATACGAAATGTTCCGATTGTATGCTTGGATGTTACCGCGGAGGCTGGCTGGTAACATGTAAGGCTGGCTAAGGGCGCACATTAGACGCGTCTCAGACGAACAGCGTTGAGCGGGTTTTTTAGCGGTATGCGAGGCAAAATCTTGGCGATAAAATGTAGCGGTATGCGGATTTAACGTTATGTGATGCCAACGGTATGCGGGGGTCCACTGTATATATACGGCCGCGACAGTCAAAGGGTTAAATTTAGTAATATATACAGGAGAAGGGGTTACTAGCCCCTTGCTCCCGGCATTTTAGTCCCCTCTTACGACACGCATGGCTTACGGAGGAAGAATTCTGTTCCACGTCTCCATGGAGATAAGAGGAAATAAACAAGAACTAGAAAGAAAATAGCAGAAAACCCAGAGGGGTGTGTATATATATGCTTGTACATGTATGTGTAGTGTGACCTAAGTGTAAGTAGAGGCAGCAAGACGTACCTGAAACCTTGCATGTTTATGAGACAAAAATGGACACCAGCAATCCTACCATCATGTAAAACAATTACAGGCTTTTGTTTTACACTCACTTGGCAGGACGGTAGTACCTCCCTGAGCGGTTGCTGTCTACCAACCCACTACCTAGAGTATTCAAAAATATAGATTCTTAATGCTTAATATTGAGCTTCAAACAAATGTAGCTTGCTACTGTTGTGAGCTGTGAAAGCAAAACTGGTTTTGTTTTCTTTAAATGCTGTACAAGTGACAAAATAAAAAGGTTAAATCAGATAATATTATCTCATTCTTATTATCTCTCTTATTTATAAGTAGTGCAGGCATTGAAGAGTGGAAATAATGCACTATCTTTATTTCAGGTAAACTCAGTTTGTCTGTTTTGAGTTTAGCTCTAGTGTTAACAGAAAGTTAATTTGTATAATGTTAATAACAATAATAATTTTTTTTATCTCCATTTTAGGACATGCTGTCTGGATTGCTCAAGACAGCAGAGACCCTAAAAGTGAAAGGGTTGGCAGAAGTGTCAGGTGATCAACCTGTGGCACAAGTTGCCAACCCAATTCCACCCATCTTACGGCTTGGAGTAAGTCTCTTCTATGTATCTTTCTTATTCTTGCTATTACCTTGATGTAATGGACTAATGGGGGGATTTTCCAAGTATCCATTAAATTACAATAGTACTGTACACACAATTCATAGATATACTACAACAAATATTGAAAATAAAGGAGTTAAAAGTACAATTGTCCAGTGGATTTTGTTCGTTTTTCAGAAGTTAATTATACCAAAGTTTGTTATATCAAGGGTTCACTGTAATTTTTATATGTTATATATTCAGGTCAGTAGAAGTGCCATCAGCCTATGGTAACCCTTATCCCCTTACCAGCCATGACTTGTGTTTGAGTAGCATAGGCTAGTCTGAAGCAGAATCAATCATAATTCCCACAAAAATATTTCTATTCTCTTCATGCCTTGTGAAAAAACTAATTAAAGGTTTCAGGCAGTTTACACCTTGAATTCACAATTGTTCATCCTATGATGGCATAGTTGAATAATTTCAGATTTGGGCTAATTTAACTGTTGTAGCATACATTCTGTTCCTGGAAATGAAACATTTTCTTCATAGTTTAGATTAATTCTTGTTGCAGCCCTCCCATCCCCCGGCCCCTTCTATGCTACAACACTTTTACAGGTTGTCCCCCATATCCCACGTTCTCAAGAAATGTTACAACATTCCCGGCAGGCTACACTTCCTCAGATGGCACCGCCCAACAGCTCTCCGCTGACCACGGCCCTCAATGCTCCCATGGTCACACCACCAACAGTCACCCCACTATCTGCTTTGCTCAACCCATATGTAAGTTAATAACTTGGTTATTTACTTGTTACATAAAGTTGCAAGTGGTCAGTTTACAAATGAGTTGCATTCTGGGGTTTCCAGCTTGCAAACAGTTTACATTCCTAGTTTTTTAACTTCTAAATGAGTTGTTTACTATTTAGAAATCCTAAGTACAAAGGGTGATTGTGATTCTCACATGTTGTAAAACATTAATTGGTTCCTAAGTTCCCTATTTGTAAGTGAGGATGTGCATAATTTTGGGCCTTCATAAGGTATGGTCTTCTGAATATCCATTTACTGTGATGTCTCATATTTAGACTTGGCAGCTTATGTTATTATTAATAATAATAATAATGATAATATTTATTTTCCAAGAACATATATTTGTTACAAACATAGGCTTAGTGTATATTCATTACATTAGGCTGGCATGTTACAGTGGTTAAAGCAGTGGCCTGCTAGTTTTAGAATTAGACTCCAATAGTTTTGATTCTTGCCCATTCCATGAGCCATTCACAGTTGTGTTAATGCGATTTCACAAGTGATAGATGAGGGTCAGGCTGCAGGAGTAGGAGAATTCTTGAAACCTTTCAAGGGTATATCAAAGGTATTTCAAGTCTTCAAAGATATTTGAATTAGAACTTGCAGCAGCCATGTTGGTGGGAGATTTGTCTGTAAAAACTTGCATTTGTAGTCACAGTAGGGCATATGCTAACCTTCCTGGTGTATAGAATATGCCTAATTAGAGGAATGTTATTAAACCAGTATAGTACATTGGTTTAACCACTGGTCAACAAGTTTTAGGACATCATTCAAATTAGCATTAACTAAAGTGAAAAACGTACAGAAAAAAAAGGATCATATTTTCTTAAAATCCAAAGAGAGCAAACTTTTCGAAAATAGCCTAAAAATAGTCAATAGAATTACTTAACTTTATCTTTCCTAAAATTCTGGCTGCTTTTGCTTGTTAATATGCTTGTTAGTTTCTTCTTTCTTTCTTTCAACACACCGGCCGTATCCCACCGAGGCAGGGTGGCCCAAAAGAAAAAACCGAAGTTTCTCCTTTCAAATTTAGTAATATATACAGGAGAAGGGGTTACTAGCCCCTTGCTCCCGGCATTTTAGTCGCCTCTTACAACACGCATGGCTTACGGAGGAAGAATTCTGTTCCACTTCCCCATGGAGATAAGAGGAAATAAACAAGAACAAGAACTAGAAAGAAAATCGAAGAAAACCCAGAGGGGTGTGTATATATACGCTTGTATATGTATGTGTAGTGTGACCTGAGTGTAAGTAGAAGTAGCAAGACATACCTGAAATTTTGCATGTTCATGAGACAGAAAAAAAAGGACACCAGCAATCCTACCATCATGTAAAACAATTACAGGCTTTCGTGTTACACTCACTTGGCAAGACGGTAGTACCTCCCTGGGCGGTTGCTGTCTACCAACCTAATATCTCTATTTTGTACCCTATACCCATCCTGTGAGTGGTACAGATTACAGAGGAATATACCGGGTCTATAATGGATAGCTAAATAAGTTACAATGGTAATGACCTAATTTTTTTTTTCAACAAACCGGCCATATCCCACCAAGGCAGGGTGGCCCAATAAGAAAAACGAAAGTTTCTCTTTTTAAATTTAGTAATTTATACAAGAAAAGGGGTTACTAACCCCTTGCCCCCTGCATTTTAGTCGCCTGTTACAACATGCATGGCTTATGGAGGAAGAATTCTGTTCCATTTCCCCATGGAGATAAGAGGAAATAAACAGGAACAAGAACTAGAAAGAAAATAGCAGAAAACCCAGAGGGGTGCATATATATATGCTTGTACATGTATGTGGAGTGTGACCTCAGTGTAAGTAGAAGTAGCAAGACGTACCTGAAATCTTGCATAATGAACTAATTATATGATTATTTTTATTTTTTATTAACACACTGGCCGATTCCCACCAAGGCAGGGTGGCCTGAAAAAAGAAAAACTTTCACCATCATTCACTCCATCACTGTCTTGCCAGAAGGGTACTTTACACTGCAGTTTTTAAACTGCAACATTAACACCCCTCCTTCAGAGTGCAGGCACTGTACTTCCCATCTCCAGGACTCAAGTCCGGCCTGCCGGTTTCCCTGAATCCCTTCATAAATGTTACTTTGCTCACACTCCAACAGCACGTCAAGTATTAAAAACCATTTGTCTCCATTCACTCCTATCAAACACGCTCACACATGCCTGCTGGAAGTTAAAGCCCCTCGCACACAAAACCTCTTTGACCCCCTCCCTCCAACCTTTCTTAGGCCGACCCCTACCCCGCCTTCCTAAAAAGGCTAAAATTGTAATGAGTTATTTATGCAGACATGAATTAGGTCATTAAAATGGTATAAAATACCGACAGATTGTTAGGTAAGACACATATGCAACAGTTAGGTATCTTTATTTCGAAACGTTTCGCCTACACAGTAGGCTTCTTCAGTCGAGTACAGACAAGTTGATAGAAGCAGAAGATACTTGAAGATGATGTAATCAGTCCATCACCCTTAAAGTTTTGAGGTGGTCAGTCCCTCAGTCTGGAGAAGAGCATTGTTCCGTTGTCTGAAACAATATGAAGTTGAAGTGACAGGATGGAGCCTTTATATAGTGCCAGGAGGTGAGACGTAGGTTGGTTTGGGAGGGCAGGTCCCTCTCAAACCCAGCCGTACTCACTAGTAGAGGTCGAAGTTGATGGTCTGTACCAAGATACCCTTGTGTTGCAGTGTCTGACAGAATGAACATTAAAATGGTATAAAATACCGACAGATTGTTAGGTAAGCCACATATGCAACAGTTAGGTATCTTTATTTCGAAACGTTTCGCCTACACAGGTCACAAAAATATTACCTTATTTTTTTAGCAAGGTATGTTTTAAGAAGAAAAAAAGCTTAAGTGGTTATGTGTTATTTACAGTGAGCAAAGAATGCATAACCACATAACCTGTTGCCTCTGTTCACTTAGTGATTAGGTACCTGGGTGTTAGTTGACTGTTGTGGGCTTTGATCCTGGGGCAGAGAATAAGATAAGAGATTTTGTTTGGATTTTTAACCCCGGAGGGTTAGCCACCCAGGATAACCCAAGAAAGGCAGTGTGTCATCAAGGACTGTCTGTCTGATTTCCATTGGGGTCCTGAATCTTGTCCCCCAGGATGTGACCCACACCAGTCAACTAACACCCAGGTACCTGTTTGCTGCTAGATGAACAGGACAACAGGTGTAAAGAAGCACATCAAAATGTTTCTATCCCACCGGGAATCGAACCTGGGCCCTCTGTGTGTGAAGCAAGAGCTTCACAAAGGATTCCAATGGATATAAGCCAGGCATTCTAATGACAGTGACTTTGTTAGATTATCCAGGTTTACTAACACTCTAGTTTAATAATATGAATGAAATTTTCTTGCTCTTTTTCATCACCGACTATCAGCTGCCCTTAAAATTGTTAAAAAAGCTACAGTGGAGATCGTAAATATGACACGGTGTAATATTTGTACAATCACCTAGTGTACCACCATTAATCTGGGTAAAGCTGGTTACTGACTCAGTTGAGCGTGTATTCCTTCCACAGAAACTGGGAAGCAGGATTCGCTATGGTATAAGATGTGGTGACTTGAAAACCACTCAAGACCCAAGAGCAGCACCACAGTTAAGATAATGCTGTACACTCATTACATAACATTCCTCAATTTTTCCTTAGTGGAGTAACTGAAATTTGTCCTTGATAAACATTATATTATTTTCAGTGGCCCACTGGAAGAGTTAGCTTATATCAACTTGGAGATTTGTTGTATCTCCAATGGATACCACCCTCATATAAATTCTAGTATCATCTTCAAAAGGACAGTATGGTGCTACTATTTTATATATCTGTCCATGTTATATATAAAGATGAGAATGATAATTGAAACAAGAACTCTGTCTTGACGAACAGAGCTTTTCACTATGGCAGCTTCTGATTTTATTTTCTTCACTATTATTCTTTGCATTGTGTTTGTTAGGAAGTTAAAAATCTTACTACTTGCTTTTCCACTTATTCCTCTTATATGCATTTTGTACACAATTAATGATGTGATCACATTTGTCAAAGGCTTTTGCAAAGTCTTTGTACACTAGGTCTGCATTTTATTTATTTTCCATTGCCCTCAAGGCCATGTTGTAATGGTCCAGTAGTTGTGAGAAACAGGGGTGTTCGACTATGAACCCACATTGCCCAGAATTGTGTAATTCTTGTGAATCCATGTGAGTTGAATAATGTGATGTGCAAGTACTATTGGTCTATAGTTTCCTGTGATTGCTTTACTACTACTTTTGTCAAGCCCTTTTAAGAACATAAGAAAGAAGGAACACTGCAACAGGCCTACTGACCCATGCAAAGTAGGTCCATTACCCCCCCCTCCCTCCTGGATTAGCCCAATGACCCACCTAGTCAGGTCACGGCATCAGACCTAGTAGTACAAGCTAGTCAGGTCCAACTCACACCCACTCATGTATTTATCTAACCTATTTTTAAAACTACACAATGTTTTAACCTCTGTAACTGTACTCGGGAGTTGGTTCCACTCATCCACAACTCTGTTACCAAACCAGTGCTTTCCTATATCCTTCCTGAATCTGAATTTTTCCAACTTGAAACCATTGCTGCGAGTCCTGTCTTGGCTGGAAATTTTCAGCACGCTATTTACGTCCCCTTTATTTATTCCTGTTTTCCATTTATATACCTCGATCATATCATCCCTAATTCTATGCCTTTCAAGAGAGTGCAGATTCAGGGCCCTCAGTCTATCCTCATAGGGAAGATTTCTGATACATGGGATCAACATCGTCATCCTCCTCTGTACGTTTTCCAGTGCATTTATATCCATTCTGTAATATGATGACCAGAACTGTGCAGCATAATCTAAATGAGGCCTAACCAAGGATATATAGAGTTGAAGAACAACTTGAGGACTTCTATTATTTATACTTCTATATATGAAGCCAAGGATTCTGTTAGCTTTATTGCGAACACTAATGCACTGTTGTCTTGGTTTTAGATTACTGCTAACCAGAACTCCCAAATCCTTTTCGCAATCAGTAGTATTTAGATCTACATTATTTAGTTTATATGTGGCATGGTTATTTTCCTGTCCAACATTTAGAACTTTGCATTTGTCTATCTTAAACTGCATCTGCCACTTATCCGACCATTGCATCAGTCTATTCAAATCATCCTGGAGTGCTCTAGTGTCCTCATTAGAATGAATTGGACGGCCTATTTTGGTGTCATCAGCAAATTTGCTTATGTCGCTATTTATTCTCTCTTCTATGTCATTTATGTAAATTGTGAACAACAGCGGGCCCAACACTGACCCCTGCGGAATACCACTTGTGACGTGCCCCCACTCTGATTTCTCCACATTTATGCAAACTTTCTGCTGCCTATTTGTCACTCATGCCTCTACCCAGGAAAAAATTCCTCCTCCTATTCCGTGTGCCATAAGTTTCCTCAGTAGCCTCTAATGTGGAACTCTAATCAAAAGCCTTACTGAAGTCCATATACACAATATCATATTCATTACCATGAACTACCTCCTTAGACACCTTAGTGAAAAAGGTTAGTAAATTCGTAAGACAGGAACACCCCTTTGTAAAACAGTGTTGAGATTCATTAATCAATTTATGCCTATCAAGATGACTACGAATTGCTTCGGCAATTATTGATTCCATAAATTTTACCAGTATGGAGGTAAGGCTTATTGGTCTATAGTTTGAAGCTAAGGACCTGTCACCTGCCTTGTAAATAGGTATTACATTTGCCATTTTCCACTTATCAGGCACTATGCCAGTTTGTAGTGATATGTTGAAAAGATTAGCCAAAGGTATACTAAGTTCCTCTTTACATTTGCTTTTCATGACAGTGAGATTACACTAAACTGATGCACAAATATATATGAAGGTACTGTATACACATTACATCCAGATTTCTTTCAGCTTTTAGCCTTAACCCTTTTAGGGTCAGGACCTGTTCTCTTAACCCTTTCAGGGTTTCAGCCATACTAGTACGGCTTACACACCAGGGTTTCTGATGTACTAGTACGCCTAAATTCTAGCGCCCTCAAATCTAGTGAGAGAAAGCTGGTAGGCCTACATATGAAAGAATGGGTCTATGTGGTCAGTGTGCGCAGTATAAAAAAAATCCTGCAGCACACAGTGCGTAATGTGAAAAAAAAAAAACTTTGACCGTGTTTTTGGATTAAAACAGCGACTTTCCACTGTATTTTCGTATGGTATTCATTGTTGTATTCTAGTTTTCCTGGTCTTATTTTATAGGATGGAAGACATATTACAGAAATTTAGATGATTTTGACTGGTTTTACAATGAAAAGTACCTTGAAATTGAGCTCAAAGTAGCAGAAATATTCGATTTTTACCAAAGTTCAAAAGTAAACAAATCATGCTAAGCGTCCAATACACGTCAGCTGGTGAGTCTAATATTCTTTCACTAGTGCGCCGATATTATTTATACCATTTCTACACTAATGCAGTAGTCTGCATAACAGTAAGTCTTCTATTTTTTGTGAGAATAAAAATTCAAAGTGAAAAGTAAAAGAATGTAAGAGGGGCGTGGGGACATGACTAACGAACAGAGGAAATGTTATTTTAGTGCCAGGAATGTCTTTCTTGTTTATTCTGGACACTATTTTGAAATTGGCATCGTTTGAAATTTGTGTGAAATTAGCAAAATTGCTAAATTCTGACCACTGTACTGGATAGTTGAAATTAGTAAGTGGGTGGTTTCTTGTACTCATTCAATAGAAAAAATGGAGTTCTAGTGAAATAGTTACGATTTTTGTCGACTAGTACACTGCAATTGGCCGAAAATGGGGCTCAAAGTGGGCAAAATCGCCGATGCATAAACATCGTTGAGACCGCTAATTTTGCAAGAGCATAATTCTGTAAGTTTTCCATCAAATTTCATACTTTTGGTGTCATTATGATCGGGAAAAGATTCTCTATCTTTTCATAAGAATAAATATTTTTTTTTTTTTTTTTTTTTTTTTTTGTTTATTTTTTTTTTTTTTTTTTATTTTTTTTTTTGTTTTTTATTTTTTTTTGAAATTTGGCGACCCTAAGAACAAGTCTCGGAGAGGGCCTGGCGACCCTGAAAGGGTTAGACTTGCTCTCGGGGTCAGAAAATCCCCCCCCCCTCCACACACACACACGGAGTCATGAGATGATAGAGACTCTTTCTGTAGGTGGAACCTCAGAAATTGAACTGCTCCCAACACAACCAATTATGTAAGTGTATTTTTGTAAGTGCTTTTATAAGTGTATTTTTGAGGGTCTGAAATGGACTAATCTAATTTACATTATTCCTGATGGGAATAAATTAATTTGGTAAAGGCTCTCGGGGGGCCCGGTGGCCTGGTGGCTAAAGCTCCCGCTTCACACACGGAGGGCCCGGGTTCGATTCCCGCCGGGTGGAAACATTCGACACGTTTCCTTACACCTGTTGTCCTGTTCACCTAGCAGCAAATAGGTACCTGGGTGTTAGTCGACTGGTGTGGGTCGCATCCTGGGGGACAAGATTAAGGACCCCAATGGAAATAAGTTAGACAGTCCTCGATGACGCACTGACTTTCTTGGGTTATCCTGGGTGGCTAACCCTCCGGGGTTAAAAATCCGAACGAAATCTTATCTTATCTTATCTTATCTCTCGAACAGCCTTCTGGACCGAAGAAAGTTCGATATTTGAGGTTCCACTGTAGTACAAAATTTGATGCAAGACTGACAAAATTACACTTTCACAAATTTTGCTGTGTAAGCGATATTTACACATTGGCAATTTTATCCATCTTGAGTTCAGTTTTAGGCCAATTCCATTGTTCCAGTTGACCAAATTCTTAGCTGTTTTGCTAGTATGCCTTTCATTTTATTGACTGAGTACAAGAAACTGCCCATTCAACTATTTAAACTACCAAATAAAGTGATCAGAAATGGGTAATTTGGCCAGTTTCACACAAAATTTAAGAAAAGCTAGTTTTAAAACAAGGTCCAGAATGAACAATGTAGACATTTCTGGCACTAAAATAAATCCTCAGTTCATTAGTCATGTCCCTAGGCCTCTCCTATTTTACTTTTGCTTTCCATTTTGAATTTTTATTCACCCAAAAAAATATAATATTTACTGTTATGCAGACTACTGCATTCGTAAATGCGTATTTGATGAATGTGCATTGGACAAGCGATGTCATATATACAGTGGACCCCCGGTTAACGATATTTTTTCACTCCAGAAGTATGTTCAGGTGCCAGTACTGACCGAATTTATTCCCATAAGGAATATTGTGAAGTAGATTAGTCCATTTCAGACCCCCAAACATACACATACAAACGCACTTACATAAATACACTTACATAATTGGTCGCATTCGGAGGTGATCGTTATGCGGGGGTCCACTGTACTCTGGAATATTGGCAAAAATCAAACATTTCCACTAATTTAAGTTCCGTTTCATGCTACTTTTAGTCCTGAAACCAATCAAAATCATCTCTTATTTCTGTAACATAGTAGGGTCCCTCTATACGGCAGGTTAAGTTCCAGGCTACCACCAGAAAGCGGACATCACCGGAAAACATAATGCTATTTTTTCCATTTATAAATGTATCTAAATGCCAGATAACAAGTTTACACTAACATGTATTAAGTTAGCAATAGAACTAGGCATTAAAAAAAATAAAAAGTAAAATACAGTGGACCCCCGCATAGCGACTTTAATCCGTGCAAGAGGGCTCATTGTTATGCGAAATGATCGGTATGCGAATGTATTTTCCCCATAAGAAATAATGGAAATCAAATTAATCCGTGCAAGACACCCAAAAGTATGAAAAAAAAAATTTTACCACATGAAATATACATTTTCCTACACACAAAGAGAAGGATACATGCACAATAGTAGAGTAGTACATGCACAATATATATTGTGCATGTACTACTCTACTAAATGAAGAATAAATGACACTTACCTTTATTGAAGATGCAGCAATGACTGATGAGACACTGTGTCCTGGGAGTGCCTTTTCCTCCTGAGTACTGTAGGTCCTGTTTGGCATTTTCTTCCAGAACAGGCCTTATCACACTGTGTATGCCACTACGATTCTTAAATCTCTCAAACCAACCTTTGCTGGCTTTAAATTCACCAATATGAGCACTAGTTCCAGGCATTTTTCCCTGTTCACCTGGGTGTTAGTCGACTGGTGTGGGTTGCATCCTGGGAGACAAGATTAAGGACCCCAATGGAAATAAGTTAGACAGTCTTCGATGACACTGACTTTTTTGGGTTATCCTGGGTGGCAAATCCTCTGGGGTTAATTGTTTCTTGGTATTCTCAATAAGCCACACCAACAACGGTGCTACAGCAGCAGCAGCAGCAGCTGACAGTGCTACAGCAGCAGCAGACAATGCTACAGCAGCACCAGACGGTACTACAGCAGCAGCAGACGGTACTACAGCAGCAGCAGCAGCAGCTGATGGTGGTACAACAGCAGCAGCAGCTGACAGTGCTACAGCAGCAGCAGACGATGCTACAGCAGCAGCAAACGATGCTACAGCAGCAGCAGACGGTACTACAGCAGCAGCAGCAGCTGTACCACCAATAGTAGCGATGGTTGATTGGGGTTTATTATACAACCTGGCCAGCTCGGAGACACGCACTCCACTTTCATACTTATCAATGATCTCTTTCTTCATCTCTATAGTAATTCTCACCCTTATTGCTGTAGGGTTGGCACTAGAAGCTTTCTTGGGGCCCATGGTCACTTATTTTCCAGATAAATCACCAAAAACACTGTAATAATACGAAATGTTCCGATTGTATGCTTGGATGTTACCGCGGAGGCTGGCTGGTAAACAATGCCACCAGCGGCACATGTGAGGCTGGCTAAGGGCGCACATTGGACGCGTCTCGGACGAAGAGCTGTGAGCGGGTTTTTGGGCGGTATGCGAGGCAAAATTTTTGCGATAAAAGCAAGCGGTATGCGGATTGAATGGTATGCGATGCGTACGGTATGCGGGGGTTCACTGTAGTTGCATAGATTATCATACATAGCAGCATATTCAAATTCAAATTCAAACTTTATTCTCTATAAGTATTACAATGCTGAGTTTACAGAATTTGGTTATTGTGTGGTTTACATGTAGTAAAATAATAATTACAGAGTGTACCACTAGAACGCCTAGCATGGCTAGGCATTTCGGGCAGACTTATATTAAATCTTAGGTTTAAAATGTTACAGAATTATGAGATAAGTTGGTATTATGGCTAAGTGACTAAATACTAGTTGTGAGTTTAGCAATGTGAATACTTTTGTTTTGGCACTATACATAGTTTCAGTATTGAAGTATCACAGGCCAACTTTTGACTAGTTAAGATTCATTATTTTGAGATTGAGATTGATATTTCTGTTTATGGTCAAATGGGTGAGTGAGTGTAAGTGTGAACCACCAGGTGGCATTCGTATTAGTTGACAGGGTGTATCAGGGAGATAAGATGTTTTCTGATGGTAGTTTTGAAGGTGATGAATGTGTCTGCAGTTTTGGAATTTTCAGGTAGGGTGTTCCAGATTTTAGGGCCTTTGACATACATTGAATTTTTGTAAAGGTTTAGTCGGACACGGGGAATGTCATAGAGATGTTTGTGTCTGGTGTTGTGCCTGTGGGTTCTGTCACAACTATCAAGAAAGCATTTTAGGTCAAGGTTAATATTGGAATTTAAGGTCCTGTAGATGTAGATTGCACAGTTGTAAGTGTGGATGTACTGAACAGGGAGTAAGTTGAGATCTATGAAGAGTGGGGGGGTGTGTTGCCAGGGATGGGATTTAGTGATTATTCTTACTGCGGCTTTTTGTTGGGTTATTATTGGCTTTAGGTGTGTTGCTGCAGTTGAACCCCAAGCACAGATAGCATAGGTCAGGTATGGATATATAAGTGAATGGTATAGTGTGAGAAGGGCAGTTTGCGGCACGTAGTATCGTATCTTGGAGAGGATTCCAACCGTTTTGGATACTTTTTTGGTTATGTGTTGGATATGGGTGCTGAAGTTCAGGTTGTTGTCGAGGTATAGGCCTAGGAATTTGCCCTCATTATGCCTGGTAATTAGAGTGTTGTCGATCTTAATGTTAATTTGCGCATCTCCTGCTCTGCTACCAAACATAATGTAGTAGGTTTTTTCAATGTTAAGCGTAAGTTTATTGGCTGTCATCCAAGTCGGATATTTTGATCAGCTCCTCATTAACAATGGTGTTGAGGGTTGCAAGATTAGGGTGAGAGATGACATAAGTCGTGTCGTCAGCAAAGAGAAAGGGGTTCAGGTGTCGAGATACGTTTGGAAGATCATTGATGTATATGAGGAAGAGCAGGGGACCAAGGACACTTCCCTGCGGAACTCCAGTATCAAGTGGCTGTGTTGTTGATGCTGTGTCTTTAATGGTGACATACTGATACCTATTAGTAAGGTAAGATTTGAAATATGCAAGCGCATGGCCTCTTATACCATAATGGTCAAGTTTGTGGAGTAGGATGCCGTGGTCTACTGTGTCAAAAGCTTTTCTTAGGTCAATAAAAATTCCTAGTGGATATTCCTTATTTTCCAATGCTGTGTAAAGCAGATCTAGCATTTTTATAATTGCATCGTTAGTGCTTTTATTTTTCCTGAATTCAAATTGGCAGGGGTTGAGTATGTTTTGTGACGTTATAAATGAATATAGTCTCCTGTGCATGAGTTTCTCAAAGATTTTGGATAGCAATGGTAAGTTTGATATTGGCCTATAGTTGTTTAAATCTGTAGGGTCACCACCTTTATGTATTGGTGTAACCCTTGCCGTCTTGAGTAGTTTCGGGAAGGTGCTAGCTTCTAGTGACTTGTTAAAAAGCAATGAGATAGTATGCGAGAGGACATGGGCCACTCTCTTGTACAATAATGGTGGGACATGAGACAGATTCCCTGAGTTATTTTAAGTGACTTTATAATCTCGGTGACTTCCGTGGGCTCAGTTGGAGCAAGATAGAAGGAATTTGGGAAATTCCCATCTAGGTAGTCCCCGCCATGGGCATTGGTACGTGGGATTTTATTGGCGAGATTAGAACCTATGGTTGAGAAGAAGTCGTTTATCTTGTTAGCTGTGTCTGTGGGTTGCAGTGGTGTTTCATTAGGTTTAGTTAGGACAATATTCTTGTCCTAACTAACCGTCCTGCCAGATGACTGTGAAACAGAAACCTGTAACTGTTTTGTATGATGGTAGGATTGCTGGTGTCTTTTTCTGTCTCATAAACACGCTAGATAACAGGGATATCTTGCTACTCCAACTTACACTTTGGCCACACTTCACAGACATGCACATGCATATATATATACATACATCTAGGTTTTTCTCCTTTTTCTACATAGCTCTTGTTCTTCTTTATTTCTTCTATTGTCCATGGGGAAGTGGAAAAGAATGTTTCCTCTGTAAGCCATGCGTGTCGTATGAGGCGACTAAAATGCCGGGAGCAGTGGGCTAGTAACCCCTTCTCCTGTAGACATTTACTAAAAAGAGAAGAAGAAAAACTTTATAAAACTGGGATGCTTGAATGTGCGTGGATATAGTGCAGATGACAAGAAACAGATGATTGCTGATGTTATGAATGAAAAGAAGTTGGATGTCCTGGCCCTAAGCGAAACAAAGCTGAAGGGGGTAGGGGAGTTTCGGTGGGGGGAAATAAATGGGATTAAATCTGGAGTATCTGAGAGAGTTAGAGCAAAGGAAGGGGTAGCAGTAATGTTGAATGATCAGTTATGGAAGGAGAAAAGAGAATATGAATGTGTAAATGCAAGAATTATGTGGATCAAAGTAAAGGTTGGATGCGAGAAGTGGGACATAATAAGCGTGTATGCACCTGGAGAGGAGAGGAATGCAGAGGAGAGAGAGAGATTTTGGGAGATGTTAAGTGAATGTATAGGAGCCTTTGAACCAAGTGAGAGAGTAATTGTGGTAGGGGACCTGAATGCTAAAGTAGGAGAAACTTTTAGAGAGGGTGTGGTAGGTAAGTTTGGGGTGCCAGGTGTAAATGATAATGGGAGCCCTTTGATTGAACTTTGTATAGAAAGGGGTTTAGTTATAGGTAATACATATTTTAAGAAAAAGAGGATAAATAAGTATACAAGATATGATGTAGGGCGAAATTACAGTAGTTTGTTGGATTATGTATTGGTAGATAAAAGACTGTTGAGTAGACTTCAGGATGTACATGTTTATAGAGGGGCCACAGATATATCAGATCACTTTCTAGTTGTAGCTACACTGAGAGTAAAAGGTAGATGGGATACAAGGAGAATAGAAGCATCAGAGAAGAGAGAGGTGAAGGTTTATAAACTAAAAGAGGAGGCAGTTAGGGAAAGATATAAACAGCTATTGGAGGATAGATGGGCTAATGAGAGCATAGGCAATGGGGTCGAAGAGGTATGGGGTAGGTTTAAAAATGTAGTGTTAGAGTGTTCAGCAGAAGTTTGTGGTTACAGGAAAGTGGGTGCGGGAAGGAAGAGGAGCGATTGGTGGAATGATGATGTAAAGAGAGTAGTAAGGAAGAAAAAGTTAGCATATGAGAAGTTTTTACAAAGTAGAAGTGATGCAAGGAGGGAAGAGTATATGGAGAAAAAGAGAGAGGTTAAGAGAGTGGTGAAGCAATGTAAAAAGAGAGCAAATGAGAGAGTGGGTGAGATGTTATCAACAAATTTTGTTGAAAATAAGAAAAAGTTTTGGAGTGAGATTAACAAGTTAAGGAAGCCTAGAGAACAAATGGATTTGTCAGTTAAAAATAGGAGAGGAGAGTTATTAAATGGAGAGTTAGAGGTATTGGGAAGATGGAGGGAATATTTTGAGGAATTGTTAAATGTTGATGAAGATAGGGAAGCTGTGATTTCGTGTATAGGGCAAGGAGGAATAACATCTTGTAGGAGTGAGGAAGAGCCAGTTGTGAGTGTGGGGAAAGTTCGTGAGGCAGTAGGTAAAATGAAAGGGGGTAAGGCAGCCAGGATTGATGGGATAAAGATAGAAATGTTAAAAGCAGCTGGGGATATAGTTTTGGAGTGGTTGGTGCAATTATTTAATAAATGTATGGAAGAGGGTAAGGTACCTAGGGATTGGCAGAGAGCATGCATAGTTCCTTTGTATAAAGGCAAAGGGGACAAAAGAGAGTGCAAAAATTATAGGGGGATAAGTCTGTTGAGTATACCTGGTAAAGTGTATGGTAGAGTTATTATTGAAAGAATTAAAAGTAAGACTGAGAATAGGATAGCAGATGAACAAGGAGGCTTTAGGAAAGGTAGGGGGTGTGTGGACCATGTGTTTACAGTGAAACATATAGGTGAACAGTATTTAGATAAGGCTAAAGAGGTCTTTGTGGCATTTATGGATTTGGAAAAGGCGTATGACAGGGTGGATAGGGGGCAATGTGGCAGATGTTGTAGGTGTATGGTGTAGGAGGTAGGTTACTGAAAGCAGTGAAGAGTTTTTACGAGGATAGTGAGGCTCAAGTTAGAGTACATAGGAAAGAGGGAAATTATTTCCCAGTAAAAGTAGGCCTTAGACAAGGATGTGTGATGTCACCGTTGTTGTTTAATATATTTATAGATGGGGTTGTAAGAGAAGTAAATGCGAGGATCTTGACAAGAGGCGTGGAGTTAAAAGATAAAGAATCACACATAAAGTGGGAGTTGTCACAGTTGCTCTTTGCTGATGACACTGTGCTCTTGGGAGATTCTGAAGAGAAGTTGCAGAGATTGGTGGATGAATTTGGTAGGGTGTGCAAATGAAGAAAATTAAAAGTGAATACAGGAAAGAGTAAGGTTATGAGGATAACAAAAATATTAGGTGATGAAAGATTGGATATCAGATTGGAGGGAGAGAGTATGGAGGAGGTGAATGTATTCAGATATTTGGGAGTGGACGTGTCAGCGGATGGGTCTGTGAAGGATGAGGTGAATCATAGAATTGATGAGGGGAAAAGGGTGAGCGGTGCACTTAGGAGTCTGTGGAGACAAAGAACTTTGTCCTTGGAGGCAAAGAGGGGAATGTATGAGAGTATAGTTTTACCAACACTCTTATATGGGTGTGAAGCATGGGTGAAGAATGTTGCAGCGAGGAGAAGGCTGGAGGCAGTGGAGATGTCATGTCTGAGGGCAATGTGTGGTGTGAATATAATGCAGAGAATTCGTAGTTTGGAAGTTAGGAGGAGGTGCGGGATTACCAAAACTGTTGTCCAGTGGGCTGAGGAAGGGTTGTTGAGGTGGTTCGGACATGTAGAGAGAATGGAGGGAAACAGAATGATTTCAAGAGTGTATCAGTCTGTAGTGGAAGGAAGGCGGGGTAGGGGCCGGCCTAGGAAAGGTTGGAGGGAGGGGGTAAAGGAGGTTTTGTGTGCGAGGGGCTTGGACTTCCAGCAGGCGTGCATGAGCGTGTTTCATAGGAGTGAATGGAGACGAATGGTTTTTAATACTTGACGTGCTGTTGGAGTGTGAGCAAAGTAACATTTATGAAGGGGTTCAGGGAAACCAGCAGGCCGGACTTGAGTCCTGGAGATGGGAAGTACAGTGCCTGCACTCTGAAGGAGGGGTGTTAATGTTGCAGTTTAAAAACTGTAGTGTAAAGCACCCTTCTGGCAAGGCAGTGATGGAGTGAATGATGGTGAAAGTTTTTCTTTTTCGGGCCACCCTGCCTTGGTGGGAATCGGCCAGTGTGATAATAAAAAAAAAAAAAATATTCTTGTTTTTTTTCAGTTTGTGGGTCCCTAGAATCTGGGAGAGTGTTTACCAGGTCTTTTTTATATCTCCTCTTGTGTCAGTGAATCTACTGGAGTAGTATAGTTGTTTGGCTTTCTTTATTACTTTGGTGAGGACTGATGAATAGTGTTTAAGAATATCTTTGTGTATTAAGCCCTGTCTATATTGCTTTTCATATTGGTGTTTCTTATCAATGGATTTCAGAATGGTGCTGGTTAGCCATGGGCAACCAAGCCGTTTGTTTGTGATCTGTTTTGTTTTTATAGGACAATGTTTGTTGTATAGTCTAAGTAGTTTGTTAAGAAAAATGTCTGTCCAGTCGTCAATACCATTGGCCTTGGAGAATTCTGTAGGCCAGTCAACAGTCTCTAGGTCAGCTGTGAACTTCCTTATTGAGGCCTCATCATGGAGTCTAAATGAGACTTTGTTGTATTCAAGTGGTGGTTTACTAATGTTTGTCAAGAGGAAGGTAGGGTAGTGGTCTGTAGTGCTATCTGTGATTATCCCTGATTTAAGGGGGGCTAGTATATTGGTCCATATGTGGTCTGTTATGGTTGCACTTGTTTCAGTGAGCCTGGTTGGTTTAGTTATTGTTGGTATGAGAAGTGTGTTGTTCATATTGTTGATGAAATCAGTTACAGGCTTATCATCTAGTAGGCCAAGGTTGATGTTGAAGTCTCCAGCTAAGAGAAGGTGGTGCTTATTCATTTGTCTGTTTGTTATTAGTGCCTTTAATTTCTCGCTGAAGTTTGGGATGTTAGTGTGGGTTATCCGGTAAATGGCACCGATTGTTATAGGCGTCTTAGGGTTTTTTACAGTAAAATTAGCAAAAATGTATTCTCCATATTCATCACTAAAGCAATTGGTGCTGATACAAGATAATTGGTTAGAGTAATAGATTGCAATACCACCCCCAACTTGGTATGGTCTGCAGTTGTGGATTGCTGTGTATCCTGGTAGAGGGTAGATATCTATTGTGTCCTGTTTTAGCCAGGTCTCGGTAAGAATAATGCAGGAGAAGGGTGTCTTTAGTGATTCAAGGAGTGCCAGGAGGTCATCATAGTGTTTGCTTAAGGACCTGATGTTGTAGTTAAGTACTGACAGACTTTTATCTTTGTTTAGGATAGTGCTGGCTTGTGATGGTGTGTAGTAAAGGCAGTTACTTTCCAATAGGTTTTGATTGTGTGTCAGATTATGTAGGTTTAGATCAGGGTCAACGTGATCAATCATCTTCTAGATTTAAATTATGGTTATTTATATCCTGAGTTGTGTGTTGAGTTTTAGTACTGATATCTGTAGTGGTGGGAAGTTTGGACAAGTATATAGCTATAGCATTTTGGTCATGTAGAGTATAGTCACTAATACACATAATGAAGTTGGTGTTGTCTATGTGTTGTGCTGGAATGAGCTAAAGTACAACTAGGTATAAACTAATAATATGTGTAGATTACCTAGGATAACCCAAAGAAAAGTCAGACAGAGTGACTTATTTCTATATTTGTGAAGCTTATATCGTAATTCAAACACCTTATACGTATTGTGTACAAGTTGTCTCTATGTTGGTAAAGTAGAATAAATAAAGAGCAACACTCCCATTCTCACGTAACACACCATTTTTAGAAGGAATGATGCTCTGAGTGAAGGTATATGAAAGGAGTAATTTTCTACAATTATCCCCAGTAATACTATTGTGTATGCATTTTCTTTGATGTTGAACTATAGAAAACATTATTTTTCCAACACTCTGACAAGATGACTGTAAAAATAACTCATATTTATGTTAATTTATTCTACTGTGAGTGTATTTATCATGTTTTTATGTTACATAGCATGTTTATTATATAATTTTTGAAAAAATATCATAGATGGATTAATCAAAATGTCTATATTAATGTAATATACGACATTTAATGCCCCTCAGAGTAATTATTATTATGTGTTGTTATTATTATTATTATTATTATTATTATTATTATTATTATTATTTTAACACATCAGCCATTTCCCACCAAGGCAGGGTGACCCAAAAAAGAAAGGAAAAACTTTCATCATCATTCAACATTTTCACCATCACTCATACACAATCACTGTCTTTGCAGAGGCACCGAGATACGACAGTTTAGACGTCCCTCCAAACTGCCAATATCCTAAACCCCTCCTTTAACCCTTAAACTTTCCAAACATAGATCTACGTTTTTTTCAACAATTGAAAATATGTAAAAAACTTAGAGCTTCTTTTTATTTTTTAAATTTGAAAACGTGTAAAAAAAACTTTGATCTTTTTTTTTTTTTTTAAATATGTAAAAAAACGTAGATATACTTTTGGAGCACTACGCATGTGAACATAAATCTGTTTGGACAGTTTAAGGGTTAAAGTACAGACATTGTATTTCCCATTTCTAGGACTCAGTCCATATAACTGGTTTCCCTGAATCCCTTCACAAAATATTCCCCTGTTCATACTCCAACAGCTCATCTGGTCCCAAAAATCATTCGTCTCCATTCACTTCTATCTAACACGCTCACGCAAGCAAAACCTCCTTTACCCCTTCCCTCCAACGTTTTCAGGGGTGACCCGAATCCCGCCTTCCTTCTCCAACAGATTTATACGCTCTCCAAGTCATTCTACTTTGTTCCATTCTCTCTAAATGACCAAACCACCTCAACAGCCTCTCTTCAGCCCTCTTACTAATACTTTTAGTAACTCCATACCTCCTCCTAATTTCCACACTATGAATTCTCTGCATAATATTTACACCACACATTGCCCTTAGACACGACATCTCCAATGCCTCCAGCCGCATTTACAACCCAGGCTTCACACTCACATAAGAGTGTTGATACTACTATACTCAGTACATTCCATTCTTTGCCTCTATGGATAATGTTCTTTGTCTCCACAGATACCTCAACACACCATTCACCTTGTTTCCTTATCAATTCTATAGTTTACCTCACCCTTCATAAACCCATCCACTGACAAGTCAGCTCAAAAATACCTGAAAACATTCACTTCGTCCATACTCCCTCCCTCCAGTGTGCTGTCCAATTTTTCTTTATCTAAATCATTTGATACCCTCATCGCCTTACTCTTATCTATATTCACTTTCAACTTTCTTCGTTTACCCACCCTCCCAAATTCATCCACTAACCTTTGCAACTTTTCTTTAGAATCCCCCAAAAGCACAGTATCATAAGCAAAAAGTAACTGTGTCAACTCCTATTTTGTATTTGATTCCCCATAATTTAATCCCACCCCTTTCCCCAACACCCTAGCATTTACTTCTTTTACAACCCCATCTATAAATATGTTAAACAACCATGGTGACGTTACACATCCCTGTCTAAGACCTACTTTTACTGAGAAGTAATCTCCGTCTCTCCAACACATCCTAACCTGAGCCTCACTATCCTCGTAAAAACTCTTTACAGCATTTAGTAACTTAACACTTATTCCATACACTTGCAACATCTGCCACATTGCTCCCCTATCCACTCTGTCATATGCCTTTTCTAAATCCATAACTGCAGTGAAAACTTCCCTACCTTTATCTAAATACTGTTCACACACATGCTTCAATGTAAGCACCTGATCTACACATCCCCTACCCATTCTAAAGCCTCCTTGCTCATCTGCAGTTCTGCTCTCTGTCTTCTAATTCTTTCAATAATAACCCTACCATACACTGTACCTGACATACTCAATAAATTTATTCCCCTATAATTTTTACAATCTCTTTTGTCCCCCTTCCCTTGATATAAAGGAATTATATATGCTCTCTGCCAATCCCTAGGTATATTCCCCTCTTTCATACATTTATTAACCCTTTCAGGGTCCAGTGGCCAAATTTCAAAGTGCACACCAGGGTCCAAGAATTTTCAAAAAAAAATTTTGTTATTTTTTCTTATGAAATGGAAAACATGAAATTATGCTTTCGCGAATTTTGACGTGTCAGCGATATTTACGAATCTGCAATTTTGCCTACTTTGACTCCCATTTTAGGCCAATTACATTATTCCAGTTGACCAAATTCTTAGCTATTTCACTAGTATTACTTCTATTCTATCGATTGAGCACAAGAAATCGCCAAGTCAACTGTTTCAACTACAAAAAGTGATCAGAAATTGGTAATTTGGCTAATTTAACACAATGCTCAAAATAATCCAATTTCAAAATAGGGTCCAGAATAAACAGTGTAGGTATTCCTGGCACTAAACTAACATTTCCTCTGTTCATTAGTTATGTTTTGAGGCTTTACAAATGAATTTCATTTTTATTTTTTATTCACGTAATGAATTTTTATTCAAACCAAAAAATAGAAGATTTACTGTTATGCAATATTGTAATAATTGTATAAATATCATCAACACATTTGTGAATGTATATTAGACCCACCAGCTGGTGTGTATTAGACGTGCGAGGTTGTTTACTCTTGAACATTGGCAAAAATTTAACATTTCCGCTACTTTGAGCTCAGTTTCAAGCCATTTCCAGTGCTAAAACCAATCAAAATCATCTCTATTTCTGCAATATGTCTTCCATTCTATCAAATGAGACCAAGAAATCGCAAATACAGCTATAAAAAACATACAAAAAAACACTGCAGTCGCTGTTTTAATTGAAAATCACGGTCTCAGTTTTTTTTCTCTCATTATACACTGTGTGCTGCAGGATTTGTTTTATGTGGTGCACACATACCACATAGATGTATTCTCTCATATCTTGGCCCAAATTTACCACTCACAGCTTATCAGAGTGAGCTGAGCTCATGGCGTAGATCTACGATTTGGACCCTGAACGTAAAGCCGTAGATCTACGGCACGGACCCTGGAAGGGTTAAACAAAAATACCAACCACTCCAACACTATATCTCCCTCTGGTTTTAACATTTATGCCATAATCCCATCAGTTTCAGCTGCTTTACCCCCTTTCATTCTGTGTAATGCCTCACACACCTCCTCCACACTCACATCCTATTCTTCTTCACTCCTGAAAGATGTTATACCTCTCTGGCCAGTGCATGAAATTACTGCCTCCCTTTCTTCATTGACATTTAAAACTTCCTCTCCACCTAATACCTCCAGCTCTCCATCTACTAACTCCCCTACTCTGTTTTTAACTGAAAATCCATTTGTTCCCTAGACTTTCTTAACTTGTTTATTTCACTTCAAAATTTTTTCTTATTTTCAGCAAAATGTGGGGCAAATTCTCTGTCCCACATTCTAATACAGCCTCTCCTCACTTAGCGACGTACTCATTTACCAACGACTCGGACTTACAACAGGCTCTCTGACTAGTAGGCATACCTAAATAATGTGTATTAGAGCTGACTTACTATATTCTGTTTATTACAGTATACAGTACACTGCTGTATAAAAATTTAAAAATATACCAGAAATGTTATAAATGGTGCAAAGGTGTCATTAAAACATTATTAATTAAAGATGGCTGACACAATTCCATTGCCATTATAGTATGGCCCTCACTTATTGATGAATTTGTTTACTGACGTGGTCTTAGGAACGGAACTCCATCGTTAAGTGAGGAGAGGCTGTACTACATTTTTAAAACTATCCCATCCCTCTTCAACCCTGCCATTATCCATACTTGCACTAGCCGATCTTTCTGCCAATAGTTGCTTATATCTCACCCTAACTTCCTCCTCCCTTAGTTTATAAACTTTCACCTCTCTTACTTAGTGTTGTCATTTACCTTTTGTCCCATCTACCTCTTACTCTAACTGTAGCTACAACTACGTAATGATCCGATATATCCGTTGCCCGTCTATAAACACGTAAATTCTGAAGCCTACCCATCAACATGTTATTATTATCATCATTATCAATATGGCATCTTCAAGACTAATAAGACACTCGTAGTGATTTTAATGTGCACCTGCACGCCAGCACAGTAAATTTATTTAGGTACAGGTACACATTAGTATAATTATCAGAGTACAGCCTCTCCTCACTCAGCAACGTACTTGTTTACCGACGCCTCGGACTTACGACGGGCTCTCTGACGAGTATTCATACCTAAATAATGTATATTAGAGCTGATTTCCTCTATTCTGTTTATTTCAATACAGTATACGTACAATACACTACTGTATAAACATTTAAAAATATTCCAGAAATGTTATAAATGGTGCAAAGGTGACATTAAAACAATATCAAAGATGGTTGACACAAACCCACTACCATTATAGTATGCTCCTCACTTAGCAACGAATTTGTTTACCAACGTGGTCTTAAGAACAGATCTCCGTCATTAAGTGAGGAGAGGCTGTATATATATAAAATACGAAATAACTTTCAAACACCTGAAATTTTGTAAAGTTTCCAGACATAATGGAGAGTTGTGCTCACAGAGAATGTAAACAAACCAGGTGGCGCAAGGTGACCGTGTTAGA
The DNA here is from genome assembly GCF_038502225.1 of Cherax quadricarinatus. Classification (NCBI taxonomy): domain Eukaryota; kingdom Metazoa; phylum Arthropoda; class Malacostraca; order Decapoda; family Parastacidae; genus Cherax; species Cherax quadricarinatus. The sequence goes on along the minus strand of NC_091343.1, from coordinate 20,449,279 downwards.
AAGTCAGGTGGGGAGAGCTGTATATTGAGTTTTGGTCATAATTTGAAATGTTCGTATTAGTGAAACGCCATAAAGCAGGGCCCCACTATATATTTTCCATTCTATCAGATGAGACAAAGAGACTGAGAATACAACAAAAACCATACAAAAACACACTACAAAATTGCTTTTTTTTTTAAACCAAAAACATGGTTGCAGCTTTTTCCCCATTATGCACTGCTTGCTGCAAAAAATTTTTATGTGTGCACATTTACCGCATAGACCCATTCTCTTATATCTAGGCCCAACTTTATTGCTCGCAGCTTATCTAGTGAGCTGAGCTTATGGCATAGTACAGTACTACGGGACTGACACTGGCTTCAAAGCCATAGAACAACGGGACCCACACCAAAGAAAGATGAGGATGGGTGCAGTTCATGTCTGCTCTCTCAATTTGTATATAAATATTGTCTCAGCAAGCTCACATTTGAGCACAGTAAGTTTATTTAGGCACAGGTACACATAAGTACAATTATCATACATAGTGTAAATTACCCAGGATAACCCCCCAAAAAAGTCAGACTAAGTGACTTATTGATTGGTTGGTATGCAGGAATCAACTAATTTAATCACAGACATATATCTAAGAATTGTATGGGACACGTATGTATGGACCAGTGAGAGGTGGTGTGGGGGAGGCAGGAGAGGAAACTTAAGTCTTCCCCACAAAGACAATGGACTGACCTACAGTTAGGCTGCCCACGAGCCCACTAAACAGAGGGGAAAATCCTGCGGTCCAGCTCGTGGAGTGCCAAATTTTTTTCCCAGAAGTGGCACCATGTTAGTTGAATTTTACAGTGTGTTAATCAAAAATATGCCACAATTTTGCAACAGTGTAATGGAGATGTAGTAAAGGAACACATGTTATTTAACAGTCTACTGTATTTATTAAATATTGCCATGTCTTTTTTTTGTCTTTGTAAGTAGTATTGTCTTTTTTTTTAAGTACCAGTAGTAGTATTGTGATCATTGTTGCCTTAAAATCATTGCCTTTACAAAAGAAATTTGTCTTTCAGGGTATAGGCCTTGATGAGCGAAGAGTAAATCTTCTGAAACGTATGAGCCAGGAGCATGAGGCCGAAGTTGGAAATGGAGTAGGCAACATTAGTATTGGTGGGGAAAGAGGTGGAAGTGGAGGTAGTAGTGGGAGTGGTAGTGGAGGTGGTGGTGGGGGTGGTGGTGGTGGTAATGGGAGTGGTGGTGGTGGTGGTAGTAGTGGAGGTGGAAGTAGCAGCAGTGGAAATGGAGGAAGCCATGAACCACCCTCAAAAATGGCACGACATGAACCAGAAGAACAAGAGTCTACCCAGCTCCCACATGGCTCCATTTTTGTCAACACTCCGGAAAAAATTTCTGCTAATTCCTCCATGCAAAATGTCCTTACTCCTATTCCACACGAACTGACTGTCAACTCACGGCAAGAACTGCGTAAGTTATTTTGTTAATTTTTAAATGTTAACTTTTTTTTTTAACACTAGCAATCTCCCGCTGAGGAAAGGCCCTTCCCCAAAATGAGGAAACATTTTTACTATTGATCAGTCAATCATTGTTATGCCAGAAGTGTGATGACATCACAGTTCAGATGGCCCTCTGAATTGCAAACATCCTCGGTCCTCCTTCAGAGTGCAGGCACTTCACTACCCACCTCCATCCTTCTTTCAGAGTAAAGGCACTGTGTTTCACACCTCCAAGACTCAAGTCCAGCTAACTTGTTTCCCTGAATCTATTCATAAATGTTAATCTTGCTCATACTCCAACAGCACAGCACATCAAGTGATAAAAACCACTTGCTTCCACTTCTTCACATAAGCCTGTTGGATGCCCAAGTCACTAGCACTCAAAACCTCTTTTACCCCCTCCCTTCATCCTTTCCTAGGATGACCCATATCCCTGCCCCATCCTAATTTATATGCCCTCCTAGTCATCCTATTTTTCTGTATCTTCTCTAAATGTTCACACCACCTGAATAATCTCTTCTCAGCCCTCTGAATAATACTTTTGATAACTCCACACCTCCTAATCTCCAAACTTTGAATTCTCTGTGTTACATTGACACCACACATTGCTTTTAAAAAGGCTTATTTTCTTATACTTCTTTCACTTTTCCTAATCTGCTTTTACCATATACAAAGGCATGTTCTGTGCCAATCCCTAGGTACCCTCTCCTTTGTCATTCATTTTTTTTTTTAACACCGGTCATCTCCCACCGAGGTAAAGTGATCCAAGAAAAGAACATTTTCACCATCACTCGCTCCATTGCTGTCTCGCCAGAGGCACACTGATGCTACAGTTGAGATGTCCCTCCAAGCTGCAATATCCCCACTCCTCCTTCAGAGTGCAAGGGTGGGGATTATGCAGTTTGAAGAGCATCTGAAATGCAGTATCAGCATGCCTCTGGCTAAACATTGATAAGATTAAGGGATGGTGAAAGTGTTTCTTCTTACTTGGGTTGCCTTTCCTCAGAGGGAATGGCTGGTGTGTTTCTACCTGCTTTTAACATTTTTGTATTGAGCCCATCTATCCCAGCTGCTTTACCCCCTTTTATTCAAGCTACTGCCTCATGCACGTCCTCAATCTCACATCTGGCTCTTCCTCACTCCTACAAAATGATATACCTCCATGCCTAATGCATAAAATCACTGCCTTATGTAATTCTGCTTAAAGAGTAATCTTGCTTATTATACAGATTACATTCTGTAGAATGATTTATCTTTTTTTCCCTTTCTCCTTCTTTGCTACTGCTTTCTTTCATTGTCCTTGCCAGAGAGGAGGTAGGGATCAGGGAATTGGTGAGGGGGAAAGGATGGGTTGAGTTAATTTACACCATTACTGATTCCTTTTAAAACATTCCTGTATTTTTTCCCCTGAAGATTTTAAAAGCTATTGACAGAGCTTTAAAAATTAATGAAGTCTTTATGAGTTTCTTAAACTAAAGACATGCTACAGAAGCCTGATGGTGAGAATAATGTATTAGTCTCACGCTTAGCAAATGGAGGTTCAAGCCTCCACCAATCCTTGTGTTGACTGACCCAAACTAGTTTAGTGATTCACACTGTTACTTCTTTCCTTTCGTTTCAACACACCGGCCATATCCCACAGAGGCAAGGTGACCTGAAAGTTTTTCTTTTTACATTTAGTAATTTATACAGAAGGGGTTAACAGTGTTACTATAATAATTAAGAAAAATTGAGAAAACAAAAGAGTGGAGGTTTGACCTTGCAGGGCTGAACCGAGTTTGAGGTTGTAATATTGCTACCTCTTTCAAGTTGACTGAGTTGTAATGTATTTGAAATCTGTGTTTTACACTAAGAATTATCTAATTGACTTTTTTTTTTTACAGCTGACTTCCTGAAATCTTTCACCATTTTTAAGTTAAATGACTACTTGGGATTCCGCACCCGGCAGCAGTTTTGGGAAGAACCTGCTGTCCGACGCATTCTCGAGGGAATTAAGAACAAGGAAATAGACATGAAGAGTGCTGCCGAACTTCTGGGTGTGTCATACGGAACTCTGTATGGAAGATATCGTGAGGTATTTGGTTACCTCAAGCATGCATGGGTAAGTAGATTGAATAACTATAAATTTCCTGTCTGTAATATAATTCAAGGAACTGAGTGCAAGGCTTGGTTGAAGTTCACCACCTACTTTTGCATCTTATACAAATAACCCACACATAGGAGAGAGAAGCTTATGATGACGTTTTGGTCCAACTTGGACCAAAATGTCATCATATGGTTTTCTCTCCTATGTGTGGGTTATTTGTGTATTGTTCAAGTCACAGTATGATTGATACAGATGAAGATTCCACTGAATTTCAGGAGGATTTAGACAAGCTAATGTCATGATCAGAAAAGTGGCAGATGCACTTCAATGTAGATAAATGCAGAGACTTAAAGCTCAAGACTGTAAATAACCCTAGCACTCAAACTAAATACAGTGGACCCCCCGGTTTACGATATTTCATTCCAGAAGTACGTTCAGGTGCCAGTACTGACCGAATTTGTTCCCATAAGGAATATTGTGAATTAGATTAGTCCATTTCAGACCCCCAAACATACACATACAAACGCACTTACATAAATACACTTACATAATTAGTCGCATTGGGAGCTGATCGTAAAGCGGGGGTCCACTGTAATATAGAGCTTGGCCATATAGGATGTGAAAAAGGATTTGTGAGTTATGATAAGCAGAAACCTGAAGCCAAGACAGCAGTGCCTGTGCTTGCATAATATGGCTAGCAAATTACCGAGATTTATATCAAGAAGTATAAGGAACAGGAGTCCAGAGGTTATGCTACAGTTCTACACATCATTAGTAAGGCCTCACTTAGGTTATGCAGCTCATTTCTTGTCTCCATACTATGGAATGGATATAAATTCATTGGAGAATGTACAGAGAAGAATGACAACTAATCCACTACATAAGAAATCTTTCATACAAAAATAAATTGAGAGCCCTTAACCTACATTCTCTTTTAAAACAGAGTATGAACAGAGACAAGATTGAAGTGTATAAATGGAAGAGGGGCATAAATAAAGGAGATGTAAATAAGGCTCTGAGGATATCCCTTCAAGAAAAAACTTAAAATAATGTATTCAAATTGGATAAGTTTAGGTTTAAAGAGGATGTAAGAAAGTATTAGTTGGGAAGGAGAGTAGTTAATGACTGGAACAATGTGCCTGTTAGAGTCGGTTAGGCTTAAGCATGAGTAGCTTCAGATATAGGTTGGACTTGAGTCCTGGAGGTAGGAAGTACAATGCCTGCACTTTAAAGGAGGGGGTTCGAAATATTGGCTGTTTGGAGTGATGACGTCTAAACTGTCATATCTGAGCACCTCTGTAAGGACAGTGATTATGTGTGAATGATGGTGAAAATGCTTCTTTCTTTTTTGGGTCATCTTGCCTCGCTGCGAGACAGCCGACATGTTGAAAAAAAAAAATACATGAGTGACAGAGGTTGGATTTGAGTGGAACTTGTACAGCATGAGTTAGGATTTTTTTTTTTTTTAAAACACCGGCCATCTCCTACCAAAGCAGGGTGCCCCAAAAAAGAAGAAATGTTTTTTTCTTCTTTTTACATTTAGTAATTTATACAGGAGAAGGGGTTACCATCCTCTCTCTCCCTGCATTTTAGTTGCCTCTTACGACACGCATGGCTTACAGAGGAAGGATTCTCCTCCACTTCTCAATGGAGTTAATAGGGTTATCAAGGCTTATTCTTTGGGTAACATTGAGAATGGGTTTGGCAAATATTTTTGCTAGATGGTTTGGGTTTCAGAAAGACTTGTCTAAAATGGGCCGGTAGCCCTGCTGCAGGTTCCTCCGTTCTTATATTCTTATAGTACTCACATGAACTATAGCACTCTGGAGGAATACTAGTCATGCAGGAGATGGCAAGAAGAATAGGCAAGAATCTGTGAAAGTATTGAAGAAAATTAATTTTTGATAGGAGGTGGGCATACTGCCCACACCAGAGTGGTGAGGGAGCTGTTACCTTCTGGCTTTTAAAAGCTCTGGTATTTCAAACAAACACTCACCTTTGTTGTTTTGTCAGACCATTCTACAGAGTGAACATTCTTATTAGGCTCCCTGGCCAGTGGAATACAGGAGACAGTCGCTCCATAACACCCTCCATAACACCCGGGTAAATTTGTAGCTGGACATATTTACTTCCTCCACTGTGTTCAGATAATGTCATTTTTTCCCTGTTTTCTTTTATGTACCAGAAGGTTCATGTCATATTTGTACTTATTAAGGTTATGAGGATAACAAAAAGATTAGGTGATGAAAGATTGGATATCAGATTGGAAGGAGAGAGTATGGAGGAGGTGAATGTATTCAGATATTTAGGAGTGGACGTGTCAGCGGATGGGGCTATGAAAGATGAGGTGAATCATAGAATTGATGAGGGGAAAAGGGTGAGCGGTGCACTTAGGAGTCTGTGGAGACAAAGAACTTTGTCCTTGGAGGCAAAGAGGGGAATGTATGAGAGTATAGTTTTACCAACACTCTTATATGGGTGTGAAGCATGGGTGATGAATGTTGCAGTGAGGAGAAGGCTGGAGGCAGTGGAGATGTCATGTCTGAGGGTAATGTGTGGTGTGAATATAATGCAGAGAATTCGTAGTTTGGAAGTTAGGAGGAGGTGCGGGATTGCCAAAACTGTTGTCCAGAGGGCTGAGGAAGGGTTGTTGAGGTGGTTCCGACATGTAGAGAGAATGGAGCGAAACAGAATGACTTCAAGAGTGTATCAGTCTGTAGTGGAAGGAAGGCGGGGTAGGGGTCAGGCTAGGAAAGGTTGGAGGGAGGGGGTAAAGGAGGTTTTGTGTGCGAGGGGCTTGGACTTCCAGCGGGCATGTGTGAGCGTGTTTGATAGAAGTGAATGGAGACAAATGGTTTGAATACTTGACGTGCTGTTGGAGTGTGAGCAAAGTAACATTTATGAAGGGATTCAGGGAAACCGGCAGGCCGGACTTGAGTCCTGGAGATGGGAAGTACAGTGCCTGCACTCTGAAGGAGGGGTGTTAATGTTGCAGTTTAAAAGCTGTAGTGTAAAGCACCCTTCTGGCAAGACAGTGATGGAGTGAATGATGGTGAAAGTTTTTCTTTTTTGGGCCACCCTGCCTTGGTGAGAATCAGCCAGTGTGCTAATAAAAAAATAAAAAAAAATAATAAGGATTGTAAGTAATCACATTTTCAAACCGGTTGAGAGCTGATGATGGGGGCTTTACAGTATTGTGCCTCCTTACATCTGTTGGAAATACAAAAAAAAATTTACTCTGTAATTTATAGCTTGAGTTTTATTGTAAATGGCATTGCCACTTCCAGTAATTAAAAAGCATGTGATGAAATGACATATCCAGTTTTTAAATATAATATAATGTAGAGAAAAGCCCCATAGTTAAATTCTCTTGAGTACAAGTAGTTTAAATTCATTTCTTTTATAATTTAAGAATCTTGAAATGACTCCTGGATATATTTCCCTGTTTAAATCCAGAATCTAAGAAAATAAATTAAGATACGATTTTTTTTTTTTCAACAAGTCGACCATCTCCCACTGAGGCAGGGTGACCCAAAAAAGAAAGAAAATCCCCAAAAAGAAAATACTTTCATCATCATTCAACACTTTCACCACACTCACACATTATCACTGTTTTTGCAGAGGTGCTCAGAATACAACAGTTTAGAAGCATACACATATAAAGATACACAACATATCCCTCCAAACTGCCAATATCCCAAACCCCTCCTTTAAAGTGCAGGCATTGTACTTCTCATTTCCAGGACTCGAGTCCGACTATATGAAAATAACCGGTTTCCCTGAATCCCTTCACTAAATATTACCCTGCTCACACTCTAACAGATCGTCAGGTCCCAAGTACCATTCGTCTCCATTCACTCCTATCTAACATGCTCACCCACGCTTGCTGGAAGTCCAACCCCCTTGCCCACAAAACCTCCTTTACCCTCTCTCTCCAACCCTTTCGAGGACGACCCCTACCCCGCCTTCCTTCCCCTATAGATTTATATGCTTTCCATGTCATTCTACTTTGATCCATTCTCTCTAAATGACCAAACCACCTCAACAACCCCTCTTCTGCCCTCTGACTAATACTTTTATTAACTCCACACCTTTTCCTAATTTCCACACTCCGAATTTTCTGCATAATATTTACACCACACATTGCCCTTAAACAGGACATCTCCACTGCCTCCAACCGTCTCCTCGCTGCTGCATTTACCACCCAAGCTTCACACCCATATAAGAGTGTTGGTACTACTATACTTTCATACATTCCCTTCATTGCCTCCATAGATAACGTTTTTTGACTCCACATATACCTCAACACACCACTCACCTTTTTTCCCTCATCAATTCTAAGATTAACCTCATCCTTCATAAATCCATCCGCCGACACGTCAACTCCCAAGTATCTGAAAACATTCACTTCTTCCATACTCCTCCTCCCCAATTTGATATCCAATTTCTCATTATCTAAATCATTTGATACCCTCATCACCTTACTCTTTTCTATGTTCACTTTCAACTTTCTTCCTTTACACACATTCCCAAACTCATCCACTAACCTTTGCAATTTTTCTTTAGAATCTCCCATAAGCACAGTATCATCAGCAAAAAGTAACTGTTTCAATTCCCATTTTGAATTTAATCCCACCCCTCTCCCGAACACCCTAGCATTTAGTTCCTTTACAACCCCATCTATAAATATATTAAACAACCATGGTGACATTACACATCCCTGTCTAAGACCTACTTTTACCGGGAAGTAGTCTCCCTCTCTTCTACACACCCTAACCTGAGCCTCACTATCCTCATAAGAACTCTTTACAGCATTTAATAACTTACCACCTATTCCATATACTTGCAACATCTGCCACATTGCTCCTCTATCCACTCTTATCATATGCCTTTTCTAAATCCATAAATGCAATAAAAACTTCCCTACCTTTATCTAAATACTGTTCACATATATGCTTCTATGTAAACACTTGATCTACACATCCCCTACCCACTCTGAAACCTCCTTGCTCATCCGCAATCCTACATTCTGTCTTACCTCTAATTCTTTCAATTATAACCCTACCATACACTTTTCCTGGTATACTCAGTAAACTTATTCCGCTATAATTTTTACAGTCTCTTTTGTCCCCTTTCCATTTATATAAAGGGACTATACATGCTCTCCGCCAATCCCTAGGTACCTTCCCCTCTTTCATACATTTATTAAACAAAAGTACCAACCACTCCAACACTATATCCCCCCCTGCTTTTAACATTTCTGTCATGATCCCATCAGTTCCAGCTGCTTTACCCCCTTTCATTCTACGTAATGCCTCACGTACCTCCCCCACACTTACATTCTGCTCTTCTTCACTCCTAAAAGATGGTATACCTCCCTGACCAGTGCATGAAATTACTGCCTCTCTTTCTTCCTTAACATTTAAAAGTTCCTCAAAATATTCTCGCCATCTACCTAATACCTCCATCTCCCCATCTACTAACTCCCCTACTTTGTTTTTAACTGACAAATCCATACTTTCCCTAGGCTTTCTTAACTTGTTTAACTCACTCCAAAATTTTTTTTTAGTTTCATTAAAATTTCTTGACAGTGCCTCTCCCACTCTATCATCTGCTCTCCTTTTGCACTCTCTCACCACTCTCTTTACCTTTCTTTTACTCTCCATATACTCTGCTTTTCTTATAACACTTCTGCTTTGTAAAAACCTCTCATAAGCTACCTTTTTCTCTTTTATCACACCCTTTACTTCATCATTCCACCAATCACTCTTCTTTCCTCCTGCCCCCACCCTCCTATAACCACAAACTTCTGCCCCACATTCTAATACTGCATTTTTAAAACTATTCCATCCCTCTTCAACCCCCCCACTACTCATCTTTGCACTAGCCCACCTTTCAGCCAATAGTCGCTTATATCTCACCCAAACTTCCTCCTCCCTTAGTTTATACACTTTCACCTCCCTCTTACTTGTTGTTGCCACCTTCCTCTTTTCCCATCTACCTTACTCTAACTGTAGCTACAACTAAATAATGATCCGATGTATCAGTTGCCCCTCTATAAACATGTACATCCTGGAGCCTACCCATCAACCTTTTATCCACCAATACATAATCTAATAAACTACTTTCATTACGTGCTACATCATACCTTGTATATTTATTTATCCTCTTTTTTCATAAAATATGTATTACTTATTACCAAATCTCTTTCTACACATGGTAGGAAAAGAGGGACTATAAATGTATTAATTCAAGGATTATGTGGAGTAAAATAAAGATTGGATGTGAAAAGTGGGTTATAATAAGCGTGTATGCACCTGGAGAAGGGAGAACTGTAGAGGAGAGAGAGAGATTTTGGGAAATGTTGAGTGAATGCGTGGGGAGTTTTGAATCAAGTGTGAGAGTAATGGTGGTTGGGGATTTCAGTGCTAAAGTGGGTAAAAATGTTATGGAGGGAGTAGTAGGTAAATTTGGGGTGCCAGGGGTAAATGTAAATGGGGAGCCTTTAATTGAGCTATGTGTAGAAAGAGATACGAATATAGATACTAAATAATCACTTGTAAGTGTTGCATAATCTTAAATGATACATATATATCATGATTTATGTACAGTAACAACTAGTGTGAAAAAAAGTACATTATTTTTTTAATTTAGTAATTAAATACAACAATTAGAACAGCAGAAAATTAAAGAAATTTCTCTGTTTGTTGATTGTCTGATTTTTGTTTTTAAGCTTTTGATGTGAACTCTTGTTGTAAGTCTTTGTTTCTTGCAGGTAAACAAACAAGGGCGTGCTGAGCGCTCTGCACTGAAGGAACGTTCCATGTGGGAGGAATCCCGAGCCCAGGAGTTGATCCAACGGGTTCTTAGCAAAGAGCTCTCTCTTACCGCAGCAGCAGTCAGACTTGGTGTAGATACCAACACCTTCTTTGCACATCTCACAGATCATGGCAAGAACAAGAGTCGTGTGGCTCTCCTCCTGGGTACAGACACTAACAACTCTGATAGCTCCTTCAATATGAATACAAATACCAATCACAGTGAAGATTCAAACTCTGCTAATGCATCCTCAGTTGATCTTGTGGGTGAAGATTCTAATCCTCCTGATAATGGTGGTGGGCAAGCAAGTGATGACAGCAACATGGAGAGCCTATCAGAAAATGCACAGATTGAATCAGAAGTTAATGGAGAAAAAGATGATGCCGAAGAACCTTTAATTATTGATGATGCTGCTGATAACCAAACCAGATCCACAGAGCAGCAAATTCTTGGACTACAGGAAATGAGTACAGATGAAGGGGTAGAGGGGCAAATGGTGGAGGACCAACAGGAAACCACCCAGCAGTCCATGGAAACCTTCCAGTCCATAGTTGAGGATGATTCCAACAATTTGTATGCTGATGCCTCGTAAATTATGCACTGAAGTATTTTGCCTTCAGACTCAAAGCAACCTGGCACAAATATCTTTATAGTTTATTCTTGATTTAAAGTGTTTTAAGTGTGAGCTTTAAGGTCAAATGTGGTTATAGAGCAAATACAGCTCAACTATTTAAAACCTGAAATTGTGTTGGAAGGATTAAAGTAGCTTCCTCAACATCATACTTAAAGATGTGTAAATCTGAGGGCTATTGGATATCTGTGTTGGAATTCTGCATGACAAAAGGCATTTGTTAACCAAAAGTTATACAGAAGGAATGAGAGGATGTGAGCAAAAGTGTGTTTTTTATTAGATGTGTTGCTACTAGTTTGTTGAGTGTTTATCAAAGTGTTTGACTGTTGGAAAGTACTTTAGAATAGATTAATGCAAAGTTTATGTGTTGTTTATTAAGGTAGGGCTCAAAATGTGACTAGATAAAGCTCAGAGGCATTATCCTCACGCCATAGAGTTTGTTATGGTACAAGTAATGGTACAAGGCTAGACGATTTTTGAATGGATTTTATGTTTAATCTGATAAAACAAAACTAGTTTTACAAGAGAGACCTAGATAGAAACTTGGTCCTGTCTTTTACCATCAAAGTAAGTTGATGAAATATGTTAATAAAGGTAGAGTCAGGCCAAATTATAGTTTTACAGTTCTAACTGGGTAATTCAACTGAAGATGTGTTGAAGTGCCATGAGTTTCATTACCAGGTCATAGTGTATAAAGTGATGGTCATTGATGTGCAATTTAATTGTGATTCTGTGAGAAGCTTGTGGAATGACACAGTATTTGACCTGATTCTGTAATCATGTTATTTTCATTCATTTTATATATATATATATATATATTTATGAAAACTTCTTGCAAAGAACTGGCTTTGAACTCTCTTTGGAGTCTTTATGCACTAGAAAGAGTATTTCACAACACCAATATGCTATTTCTTCATCATTTTGTGCTTATTTTACATGAATTCTGCACTTTAAGTGATGCTGCTAGCATTGAGCAGCTAATGCAACATGCCTTTGACAGTTAGGTCAAAGATTGTGGCAATTTTAACTTAATATACGAACCCCAAAGATTCGCCTAGAGGATGAATGTCCTAACGGGCCATGTAATGGTTCGTGCCTTATATAAGGAAGCCAATTATTATTATATTAATGGAAGGAATTTTTATACCAGTGTTTACTATAGCTGGTAACTATAATAGGATATTTTTCAAACTTTTAGAATGTAAAGTATAATGTGGTAGATAGCAAACATGAGAGAGAGAGAAAAGCGATGTGTCTTGTTTTTTAGTAATTTAGTGTTTAATAGTACCTTCATGGTTCTTTGCTGTTGAGAGGTTCAAACATAAATATACCCATCCAAATTATTCTTGACAATGGCATTTATTCTTCCTTATTGATTGACAAGACTGCTATTAAGCTGTTAACCAAATTTTTTCTACGCTTGGTTCAGCAAGTTACTGAGCTTGTAAATTTTTTCCTCCCTTCATTTATATTCAGAAATCTGTAGTATTCATGCAGGTTCCTGTTATTCTAGCGCATAGAGTATGGAAAGGCATCAGTGAGGGCAGTTATTTGGGGCTATTTACCATGGACCAAGTTCTCTTTGTTACGTCAAGGAAAGTGGCCACCATGGTAAATGTAGCTTTTGTAAAAATTCAAGTTTACCATATGTTCTGAATAGCATATTTTTACTGGGAATTAAGTGTTTTACTGGTCCCATAGTTTAAGACTTACCAAGCATGGGGTTGCATGTATGCACTGTGTTTGTAGTTGTACAGTCATCCTTGTTGTTTCTATGTTGACTTGTATTGTTACCACTTTGCTACTTGAGCTCATGAGACCAAGAAATCTTTTTAATTCTTCATTTAGACATTTTTGCTGCTGCTGCTGCTGTCAGTGTAGCTGACATTCCAAGGCAAGGGGTATTTATGCTTTCTTTGAAGACTTCAGTCCTTCAAGGGGGAAGGAGGTGCCTGGATGTTGGTGAAGGGTTCGTGATTCAAGAAATTGGAACTATCTTCCCCTTCCTTGGATCAAACCTGATTACCTCCCATTCCCCAGGCACTGTATAACCCCTATGGGTTTAGTGTTTCCCCATGAATATATTAATCATAATTTGATGGCTTGGATCAAGTCTTAACATTGGTCATGGGGCAATATTGGCCATATTAAAAGACTTCACAGAGAAATGTAAGAATGCCTATGTCGGATATATTGCAGTTGGCAGAAGAAATACATAATGATGCTGTGCTAATCAGTTAGTTGATAAAACATAAGGGGTTTTATTCTATTGTGTCTCATAATATTAACTAACAATTCAGTAATAATGAATTTCATTTAAAACTGTTAGGTTCTACAATTCTGCCTTAAAAGTTCTTGTTCATCATGTTCCTGTATTATATTTAAAATTGATTTAATATTATATACTGTATATATATATATATATATATCACTCACACGGTGTGTGTGTGTGTGTGTGCATATTTCCATGCCTGAGTTATGTTTTGTATACTAGTTCAAGGACGACCATTTATGCAAAAGGAAATTTCGTTGGTTATGACTATATATATATCATTAAAGTGTAATTTTAAACCCCAGCATTTCTTAATTCCAAAGAAATAAAAATTGAATATGTATTTCCTTTTTTTTTTTGTAGTATTAGAGTAGTTTGGTTTAATTGCTCATTATAAATAGCTTGTTTGATGCTAGATGCATTCTTTGGAGTAGAGTTATTGTAAATGATTATTGGTATGAACTGAAAGTGTGATGCTTTGCAGGTGGATTAATCAATAACAAACCCAGGAGTTGGTAAACCGAGTGCTTGCTTGCGTTGGATTATTTTGTAATTAACCACTGGTATCCAGGGAAGTAAGGAAGAGCTTGTAGAAGGCTAGTCTGCTGTGAAGCAGACAACAAATTGTTTAGGAAGGCAAGCTCTTCAGTGTGTAAGTGTTCTGTGGATGGTGTACTGGTTGATGATATGTACAAGTACACTTGACCAGTTGTGTAAACTTTTTCAGCCCCAATGATTATTAAACTCTTGTACTTCTTTGTACTTTGTAGGTTCTAGTTAATGTTTGCAATTGTTTTGTATCCAGACTTTTCTCTCCATACTGAAAGGTTCGTTGTGATAGTTATGCCTGGTGCGTACAAATGGAAAATTTCTCTGCTATTTGAGCATGTTATGTGTTGTGTATAGGTTTCTTATTCAGAGTTTTGTTTTGTGTGTGATTCTGTATTAATGGAATTATTTACTGGTGCAGTGACATTGCCTGTCTTTGTGAACCAAGTACTTCTAAGTTTTTATAAAATTATATGAAGTATTCTTTCTAGCAATACTTACTGTAAACCATTTTAAGGAAAATATGAGAATGTTTAACCTTTTGTATCTTCTTTTTCTTCCTCAATCTGGCAATACAGATATAAATCAGGATTCAGTCTGTTATAATATTGTTTGTATGAATACACTTCATTATTAAGGAAATTTGGATGTTGACAAAGAAGCTGTCCATAATTTAGCCTTCAGTCAGTATTTTATTTACTCTCCGAAGTGGCCTTAAACCAGGCGTGTGAGATGCAAGACACACCAAAGCACGTTCCAGAAAACACAGCAACGAGCCTTCTCTCTCCTACTACATACTTCTGTAGTGATAAATGTAAGATGCTTCATTTAATGTGCGGCACAGACCACTCTTCATTTAGACCTAGCTATTTCCATAAGGCCTTGGAATTTATTTCTAAAGGAATATTTAAATAAGCTGTATGGAACATTCTAAGTCTAAAACCAGTGGTCTTGGTGAATATATATATATTTTTTTCTGTTATATGGTAAGTCAATGTTCATACACTTCAAAATGCCTTGTTCCTTAGGGTGCCTTAAAGCATATTGTATATTACTATTTTTTTTAACAAACTGGGACACCTTGAGGTAAACAATGGGTAATTAAGGCCTAATTAGCCATTAATGTATGTATAACATTTAATCACAAGATAGGAAGTGGATCACATAGTCACTAATTCTAACATTCTTAGGTAATTTTCAGATTTCTCAAATTTATCAACTGTGAACTCTCAACCAAAGTATTAATTTTAAATTTTCATGTACTAGCCTTATCAGTTAGTGTGGCAAGTATTATAAACTTCATTTCAGTGAATGTAGCTATGCATACACATGTACATGTGTGTTCGCACACACACATGCACATGTACATGCATGTGCACACGCACACATACGTACATATATTCAAAATACTCAGAGGAAGTGATAGGGTAGACAGACAGGCTGTTTGAGAGGTAAGAAACAGGCACTTGGGGACATGGAAGGTAAAGGCACAGATGAGCTATTGGGATGTCAGGGAATATTTCTTCAATCCCACAGTGGGTAGGAAGTGGAATGATCTTGAGATTGTAAAGGCAAGCTCCATATATTGTTTTAAGAGCAGGCACAATAGTGCCCGTGGGAGTAGGAGGAAGTGAATCTGGCAAGTTGAGGGGTGGGGCCAGGAGCTAGGACTCAAACCCTGAAACCACATATTGGTAATACACATCATCCTAATCTGCTCTGCCCTATTTAAATGCCCAGACCACCTCAACAACCCCACTGTCTTCTGCCCTCTACTTAATACCTCTCATAATTCCAACACCATATTTGCATAGTGTTCACACCACACATTGCTCTTAAACATGTCTACACTTCCTTGATCCTTTTCATTGCAAAGTTTAATGCCCATTCCTTATGCCTATATAAAAGTGCTGGTGCCACTATGGTACAGTACATTCCTATTTTTTCTTCTTCCTCCATAAATATACTTTTCTCCACAGATGCCTTAACACTCCACCAACCTTTTCCCATTCATCTATTCTAGGGTTCACTTCATCTTTCATAGACCTATTAGCAGACAGATCAACCCCCAAATATCTAAATACATTCACTTCATCCATACTTCCTCCTTCCCATCTAATACCCAATTTTTTATTGCTTCAACTTTTTGTTAATCTCATACCTTGCTCTTTTCTGTGTTTACTTTTAATTTTCTTCTTTTGCACACCCAAACTTATCCACGAACTTTTGTAACTTCTCTTCAGAATTTTCCCAAAGAACTATGTCAGTGGGAAAGATCAAGTATGACAACTACTGCTTCAAATCAGATTCATTATCATTTAATCCCATACCTCTCCCAACACCCTAGCATTACTTCTTTTACAATCCCATCTACAACCAGGGTGACATCATACAACTCTGCCTAAGGCCTGCTTATATTGAAAAATTATCCCCTTCTCTCCTATACCCTAACCTTAGCCTCACTCTCCTCATGCAGTTACTGCTTTTAGCAATGTACTACATTATCCAATCATTTGCAACATCTGCCACACTATGCCTTTTATAAATCCATAAGTGTGACACTCTCTCTCTTACCCTTATCTAAGTTTTTTTTTTTTTTTTTCAACAAGTCGGTCGTCTCCCACCGAGGCAGTGTGACCCAAAAAAGAAAGAAAATCCCCAAAAAGAAAATACTTTCATCATCATTCAACACTTTCACCACACTCACACATTATCACTGCTTTTGCAGAGGTGCTCAGAATACAACAGTTTAGAAGCATATACGTATAAAGATACACAACATATCCCTCCAAACTGCCAATATCCCAAACCCCTCCTTTAAAGTGCAGGCATTGTACTTCCCATTTCCAGGACTCAAGTCCGACTATATGAAAATAACCGGTTTCCCTGAATCCCTTCACTAAATATTACCCTGCTCACACTCCAACAGATCGTCAGGTCCCAAGTATCATTCGTCTCCATTCACTCCTATCTAACACGCTCATGCACGCTTGCTGGAAGTCCAAGCCCCTCGCCCACAAAACCTCCTTTACCCCCTCTTTCCAACCCTTTCGAGGACGACCCCTACCCCTCTTTCCTTCCCCTATAGATTTATATGCTTTCCATGTCATTCTACTTTGATCCATTCTCTCTAAATGACCAAACCACCTCAACAACCCCTCTTCTGCCCTCTGACTAATGCTTTTATTAACTCCACACCTTCTCCTAATTTCCACACTCCGAATTTTCTGCATAATATTTACACCACACATTGCCCTTAGACAGGACATCTCCACTGCCTCCAACCGTCTCCTCGCTGCTGCATTTACCACCCAAGCTTCACATCCATATAAGAGTGTTGGTACTACTATACTTTCATACATTCCCTTCTTTGCCTCCATAGATAACGTTTTTTGACTCCACATATACCTCAACGCACCACTCACCTTTTTTCCCTCATCAATTCTATGATTAACCTCATCCTTCATAAATCCATCCGCCGACACGTCAACTCCCAAGTATCTGAAAACATTCACTTCTTCCATACTCCTCCTCCCCAATTTGATATCCATTTTTTCTTTATCTAAATCATTTGATACCCTCATCACCTTACTCTTTTCTATGTTCACTTTCAACTTTCTACCTTTACACACATTCTCAAACTCGTCCACTAACCTTTGCAATTTTTCTTTAGAATCTCCCATAAGCACAGTATCATCAGCAAAAAGTAACTGTGTCAATTCCCATTTTGAATTTGATTCCCCATAATTTAATCCCACCCCTCTCCCGAACACCCTAGCATTTACTTCCTTTACAACCCCATCTATAAATATATTAAACAACCATGGTGACATTACACATCCCTGTCTAAGACCTACTTTTACCGGGAAGTATTCTCCCTCTCTTCTACACACCCTAACCTGAGCCTCACTCTCCTCATAAAAGCTTATCTAAGTATTGTTAATAATTAATCTACACATTCCCTACCTTTCCCAAAGCCTTATTTTTGCTCTGCAATCTTACTTTCCATGTTACCCCTAAGTCATCCAATATTATTATTGTACACTTCGCTCGGTATACTCAACACTCTTATTACCCTATACTTCTTATGCTGTCTTGTCCCCTTTTCTCTTATATGAAGGAACCATGCATGCTCTCTGCTAATCTTTAGTTAACTTTCATGCTTATATTTAATAAATACACCAAGCACTCACTCAGTGTCTCCCTATCCCTTTAATAATCTCAGTCTTATTCCCTTCTTTCCAAGTTGCTTTCTTCCCCTTTCATTCATATGATGGTCATCTCCCACTAAAGTACTGCAACCCAAAAAAAAAGTAAAAATATACAGATATACATACACACAAAGATATATACTGTATAAAGGAATAACCCCAAGATTAAGAAAATAGTGTAGCTATATTTGGTCTAGCAAGAGGCCCTCTTGTCTGAAGAGGGTTGTCTTTAGCTAGACTGAAAATATGTACTATTTTCTTATTGATCAATACAGGTCATTCCTATTGATTATCCATATGGTCAGTGTATGTTTTTTTTTCAAGTCTATGCATACATACATGCGTACATACATTCACACATACATTCACAAACACATGCTATATTTAATAAGCCAAGTCAGTCATACAAGCTGATCTTTATTCAAAGTTATTGTTTTAATATGGTTTATTCCATGGTATGTAATGAATATTAATGTGAATAAACAGTATGGAACTTTTGCACTAGAACTAATTTGCTATCCCAGAGTTATATTTATTTTTGCTATAATGCAGCAAAAAACAAAAACACTCGAGTATTACTAAAATTATTGTATTTCTTAGACAGGGAATAAAACTAAAATTAGACTGACCTTAAATTGGTTATGATTTTTAAGCTATGCTGCATTATGTAAATTTTAGTAAAGTTAGACTGCCAAGTTGGCTTAGTGAAAAATTTGTATACCATTTTAATTTACATTTATAAGTTTTATTACCTAAGATAAATTTGTCTTAAAACTTACTTTTGGGCCATTTTGTATTGTTTGACTTAAATGGTTTATTAGGCACATTATATATTCTAAGAAAACTCATGGGTTTGCATGATCATGGGAATGTTTAAGTAACTACTTTGAGAAACAGGAACATGACAAGTAATGCTTTGACTCTTTCATTAGGCAAAAATAAAATTGTATTAATTGGGAAATGCTACTCATCAGGGTCATATGCATGGAGAACGGGAAACAGTCATGCTTGACTCAATAAAAAAGAAGGGTAGGTCCAGTTCGTTGTATCACGAGCCCTTAACCAGGATCAATCCCCTCCTCCCTCTTGAAGAGACAAATCACTTATGGATCCACTCAGCTCAGGTCAGAATCCAGCTTGGCCTGCGCTTGAGCCAGGGGCTGAGTAAACACCATACATATTGGGAGATCAGGAAAAGCACAAAATGGTTACATCTGCCATTTGAATTCCACACTGCGAAATTAATTAAAGATTGGCTTGTCACATTAAAATTGCATACAACTAGTTCAGAGCTCAAAAATCCCCAAGAGAGCCTCACACAATGTGTCAAATGCCTTGTCCCTGCCACTTAGTTCTGCAGGACCTATTTGGACTTAAGAGTTTTTTTGTGAATATAGGAACACATCAGTAAAATTACTCATGTGCCGATTTTGTAATCATTAGGTGAAATTAGTATTTTCAACCTAGCTATTACAGCATTATTGGTACTCATAGTTAAAGCAGATTGAGAATGGTTGTTTTCCAAGATACTCAAAGCTACAACATCCCTAATGTTGTGATAGGTGCGATTTCTCTCTATCTTAGGATCTGGATTAGCCATGTGCTGATGCCATTTTTTATTAACATCATAGTGGGAGGCATTCAAAGTGCAGATGTAGTGTTTAAACTGAAAAAAAAAATATACCATAATGAAGCTGTTTTTTAACCTGATGGAAGAGTCAATGAAAATATAAAAAAGCTTAGGTTCTGCTGTCCTGTTTCCTCAAGTTATTATTTATATATACCTGTATAAATGCATGCATCCATTTATATTTATATATATATATATATATATATATATATATATATATATATATATATATATATATATATATATATATATATATATATATATATATATATATATATATATATATATATATTATATATATATAAATTACTTTGATTGCTTGTATGTACATTATAAAATTATTAGATTGGTATTTTTATGTTTTACCAATGTTTTAGGAGTACAGTATTCAGTATTTTGTAACACTGCTTTGACTAATTTTTTTTTTTTACCACTTATGTGGCTTTAATGGTATGTGTTGAGTTACAGTATTCTGACAGCTAAACAAATGGTCTGATCAAGCTCATTGAATCTTGTGTTGGTTTTTTATTTTATTTTTTATTTTTCGGCAACAATGTGGTGTGACGTAGAGTGAAAGATTAAAAATCGAACATGGAACATTTGACATTGGGTAGTGCAACTTACAACCACTTTGATTTATTTGTTAGATAAGTAATTACGTCATGATGTGCGTAAGTAGTCATTACTTTGACAGGGTACGGCGTGTACGGTCAAGCTGTCTTAAACTCCACCCTCTAACAGTGTAAAAAAGATTAAATCATTTTAATGAGAGTTGTAGCACGAGTAGTATTAAGCCTTTACACCTCAATGTTTACCAAGCCAGTCAGTGTTATCCAGTTAATTGCTCTTAAATTATGGTGTTTCATGTTCGTTTTTTGTGTTTTGACCCTATGAGAAACTGAAACCCTGTATATATATTTTTCTGTGTAACAACCCACTATCATCTATGGGTATAAGGGTCATGTATGTTTATCTTTAGGTTCTTTTGTCAATAATATGTATGCATATAAATATAATAAAATTATAATGAAATTCAGTTTATTAATAAAAACCATAACCTTTCACAAAGATTTTCATAGCCATGTTCTAAGTCTGACCTTGTTATCCTATCTTAACTTCAAGGGAGGTTCCCTTGACTTTTGCTTTCTTGGATCAGACCTAATTGCTTCCCATTGCCCCAGGCTCTGAACCCTATCGGTTTAGCACTCCCCACCCCCCCAGCATGAATATAATAAAGTAAGTAACCTCTCCGTCCATCTCCAGTATGACCTGCAGTCACACACTGGCAAGGACTTTACCCTTCCACACCTTCCCCCCTTCCACCCTTCCTTTTCCCCCATAGCTAACTACAGTAAACCCTCAATTTAACATATTAATAAAAGACGAGAGGGGAGTCATTTAAACTTGAATTCTGGAAATATTTTTTCGTGATTGTAACTAATGGATAATTATCCATTATTATTGCAGCCTGCAATAATAATGGATAATTCTGGAGTTAACAGACTTTATGCATTGTCATAAAAAAATGACATTACTGATTTAACAGGTCTATTAAATCTTCAATAAATTTACCCTGCAGACGACAAGAATAAGGGATAACTATGAAATTAAGACACTCCGTTGCTTATAAGAGTTGTCCACTCGGATTTTGTCCGTTAAATCCAAAATATGTTAAATTGAAGCTTTACTGCATGTGGAGTTTACTGTGGCTGGTTACCCTACCAACAATGACTTTCTCTTCCCTTCAAAGGGGGTTAGTACCTTGGTGACGATTTTAAATCCAAGGAACTAGAGCTACATTCTCCCCTCCATTCAAATCAGATTATCTCCCATTTTCAAGGTACTGTATGACAAGTATAAGGTGTGGGGCTCTTTATCCAAGAAAATAGGTCTACTCTACTTAGATTGAACCTGATTACTAAGAATTTCCAATCAATAATTATTTCCATTTTTGCTTCACTGAATGACTACCACTTAAATTTAATACTTTTTGTGAATAGAAATGCTCATACCCTTGAGTAAGATGCCTGCTCTCTCTTTTCACCTAGCAGCCCCCTCAAGGAAGGCTCCTTGACGCTGGTGAGGGGCTCTTGATCTAGGGAATTGGATCTGTGCTCCAGTTCCCTGAATTAAGCCTGAATGCCTTCCATCCCCCCATAGGCGCTGTATAATCCTACGGGTTTAGTGCTTCCCCCTTGATTATAATAATAATAATAATTCACCTAGCAGTAAGTAGGTACCTGGGTGTTAGTTGACTGGTGTGGGTCACATCCTGGGATAATATTAACCTATGTTGCCTGAAATGCTTTCATAATAAAGGGCATTCTGTATAATGTTACTGATGTCAGCTATGGTCTGTACAAGTTGTATCATGTACTTGTAGAAATAAAGATTATTAGTATTATTATTTGTCAGAAAACAGGACAAGTGTTTCCCGATTGACCTGCAGCTGGAGCATTTGGTCATCTGACCGAGGCCTTTCACTGGCTTACCAGTGTTATAACCATTTTTCTAGGGTTAGATATAGGTGTGGGGTTTTTTAAACAAGTCCCCTCAAGGAAGGTTCCTTGATGTTGGTGAGGGGCTCTTGATTTAGGGAATTGGATCTGTGCTCCAGTTCCCCAAATTAAGCCTGAATGCCTTCCACATCCCCCCCCCCCCAGGCGCTGTATAATCCTCCGGGTTTAGCGCTTCCCCCTTGATTGTAATAATAATAATTTTTAAACAAGTAATGGCCTTCCCTTCCCTTGGATCAAATCTGATTATCATTTCCCCAAAGGCTGCTTAACCCCTAAGGATTTAGTTCTCTTCCATGAATATAATATTAATTTGTTCTTTGAAGATGTTCTAAGTGTTATTAATTCAGGATACCCTAACACTAAATAATGACTTATTCTGGCATACTTTCCTCTGGTACTGAATGATTTAGAAGGGTTTGTTGAATTGGTTTATGAATATATTATAATAACAGGGTTGAGGTGGTTTGAGCATGTAGATTATTATTACATTCATGGAGCACTAATCCCACAGGGGTCATACAGTGCCTCGGAATGGGAGACACTCAGGCTTGATTCCCTCAAGGGAGGTTCCTTAGATGCTGGTGAGGGGCTCTTGGTCTAGGAAATTGGATCTCTGCTCCAATTCTCTGAATTAGGCCTGAATGCCTTCCATTCCCCCTTCCCCTCAAGGAAGGTTCCTTGATGTTGGTGAGGGGCTCTTGATTTAGGGAATTGGATCTGTGCTCCAGTTCCCCGAATTAAGCCTGAATGCCTTCCACATCCCCCCCCCAGGCGCTGTATAATCCTCCGGGTTTAGCGCTTCCCCCTTGATTATAATAATAATAATCCATTCCCCCCTTCCTCCCCACAGTTGCTGTATAATCCCTATGGGTTTAGCGCTCCCCTAAGGTAAAAGCATATTTCAGGCTTGGTTCAAGAAATTAAAGAACTGGTCAGTTCCTTAGATCAAGATCCCCTCACTAACATCAAGGAACCTTTGAGGGGTTGAACATGCAGAGAGGTGAAGAGTGAGGGTAGGGATTGCCCCAGTAATGGCTGGTGGGAGGGAGTCAAAACTTTTAAAGCTTGAGCACCCAACAGGCTTGTGTTAGTGTGTTAGGAGTGCAACGGAGACAATTGGTTTTTAATGGATGTGTTAAAAACAAGTAAGTATAATCAAAGTAACTTACATGAAGGGATATGAAAAAGACCTGGAAAGCCCTATCTGAAATTCTAGGAACTAAAAAGATATCCAAAAACAAAACAATCAAATTAACAAAATCAGACAAACCCCTACTCCCACCAACTTAAACAGCAGACAGACTCAATGTTTTCTTCTCCACCATAGGAAAGAATCTAGTGAGCAAAATCCCAAGCTCAGACACCCGTCCAGACTATTCCTAGCTCCAACTAACCCAACATAAGACTCGTTCATCATCAACACCCTTAAAAACAAGGCAAGAGACATAAACAACTTGCCAACTTTCATGTATAAAATAACCTCACAAGTACTGTCACCAATTACTGCAACACTTTTTAACAAATCCATTGAATCCTCCACCTTCCCAGAAATTCTCAGAATAGTTGGGGGTCACTCCGATACACTAAGAAGGTGACCAAGCAGACTTGAATAACTATAGACCAATATCTAACTTACCACCGCTATCTAAAATCTTTGAAAAATTAATTCATAGACAGATATAGTCCTACCTCGTCTCACACAACATATTAAACCCCTGTCAGTTTGGATTCAGGAATAATTAAAGCACAAATGATGCTATTATACACATGCTAGAACTAATATATACCGCTCTTGAGAAGAAAGAAGTCCTGCTGGGAATCTTCACTGATTTACGTAAAGCTTTTGATACAGTCGACCATGAATTGCTGCACATTAAATTAACACACTACGGTATAAGAGGGAACTCTATCGACTACCTAAAGTCATACCTTAGTAACGGAAGCCAATATATGTACACAAATGGTGCTAACTCTTCCACTCAACCAATCACAGTAGGTGTCCCACAGGGAAGTGTCCTTGGCCCACTCCTCTTTCTCATTTACATCAATGACCTATCAAATGCATCACAGTCATATTATTTGCAGATGACACTACATACGTCTTCTCTCACCCAAACCGTGTCATACTCGCCAACACAGTCAATGCCGAATTGCAGAAAATATCTACCTGGATGATTAATAAACTTACCCTAAATACTGACAAAACCTATTTCATTCAGTTTGGAACCAGAGCTGCAAATATTCCACTTAACATAACGCTAAACGGATCACCCATCACAAGACTCACAGAGGGAAAATTCCTAGGACTCCACCTTGACAGTAGCATCAAATTCCAGACACGTATACAACAAATTTCCAAGAAAATCTCTAAGACAGTAGGCATACTATCGTGTAGTGATACTGCTCCTGTGGGGAGCAGCAGCAGGATAATACTGCACCACCTCTCGGGGCCCTTAACAACAACAACAGTTTGGTTTGTGTCATGGGCGCCAACACTTGGTGTGTGATTCTCTTCTCTTCTACTATCCCTATATTAGTGATGCAGATTACATGGTGAGTTTAAATATGTGGCCTGTAGTTATAACTTTTCTCTTGACATATGCAAGACATCACCATCCCTGTAGAAGCCATTATTAGATGTACTAGTCATTATATTTTGTTGTTGCAGAAGTACTATGAAGATTCTATGTTCAATAAAGCCTAGAGATAAGGCCTGTGTTTCTATCACAACAATTTATTGAACATAGAATCCTGGGCTACCTGGTGGTGATCCTGCGCTAGACTACATCACAACATGGAGCGTTTATTGAAACCTGAGAGACTAGACTGTGACCCCAGCTTATCAACGGCTGCTCAGGAATGGAAACACTGGTTTAAGACTTTCGAAAACTTCTTGGGAGCCCTTCCTAAAACAGATCTAGATAAACTAAGTCTGCTCATCAATTTTGTGTCACCTAAGATATATGAGGCTATTTCTGAGTGTAATACCTACGAAGATGCTATCAAAACCCTCAAGTCTCAGTATATTAAACCTACAAATGAAATCTTTGCACGCTATCGCCTTGCAACTCGCCGCCAGCAGATTGATGAATCCTTAGAGGAATACTTTCAAGCACTGAAAATTTTAGGTAAGGACTGTCACTTCCAAGCAGTGACAGCTGCTCAGTATTGTGAAGAGTCCATCAGGGATGCTTTTATCAGTGGCCTGCAATCACCAATAATAAGGCAGCGTTTATTGGAGAATAAAACTCTCGACTTAGCCGCTGCCTTTGACCAGGCAAGAGCTCTAGATTCAGCCCAGAAGAATTCTGAAGTATACAGTACCACTCAGCCTTCTCGAGTGGTAAGTGCTGCAATTCCTGACCAAGACTCTTACAATGAAGTTACTGTGGAACCTGCCTCAGTGACAGCAGCAGCAGGTACGGTGTGTTTCTTTTGTGGTTTTTCAAGACATCCACGTCCAAAGTGTCCTGCTCGTGAAGCAATGTGCCGTAAATGCCACAAGAAAGGTCACTTTGCTAAAGTATGTCGTGCTAATGCATCAACAAGAGCTAGTGCCTCCACACATTCCAGTGATCATGCGACACTAGCAACAGTGACTTCTGCGGCTACTCCAAATTCACTGTCAAAGGCAGTTGTGAAAGTATTCATCAAAGGAACAGAAGTAGATGGTCTTATTGATAGTGGCAGCTCAGAGAGTTTCATCAATCTTGACTTAGTTAAACGCCACTCCTTGACTGTACATCACTCATCAGGTACCGTTTCCATGGCATCAACATCTCTCTCTATTCAGACCTTAGGGTTTTGTAAGGTAAATCTCAGAGTTAATGGAAAGGATTATCAAGATGTACATTTAGCTATTCTGCCACAACTGTGCTCTGATGTTATCCTTGGTCAGGACTTTCAGAAGCTGCATGGTAGTGTCACCTTAACATATGGAGGTGAACTGCCTCCTCTTGTTGTCTGTGGACTTAGCACTTTAAGGGTAGACCCACCAAAGCTGTTTGCAAATCTTACCGCGGATTGCCATCCTATATCAGCTAAGTCACGCCGCTATTCTTATGAGGATCGGATGTTCATTGAGAAAGAAACTCAGAGGCTGCTGAAGGAGGGTATTATAGAACCGAGTAATTCCCCTTGGCGTGCACAGGTTGTTGTTGTTAAAGATGATTATAGGAAACGGAGACTGGCTATCGATTACTCTGAGACAATCAACAAATTTACACTTCTTGATGGGTACCCTCTACCTCGAATTGATGATACAGTGAACAAAATTGCTCAGTACTATGTGTTTAGCACAATTGATCTACAGAGTGCCTATCATCAAGTCCCTATAAGGAATGAAGATAAACCATACACAGCATTTCAGGCTAGTGATGGCCTGTATCAGTTTACCAGAGTCCCTTTTGGAGTCACCAATGGGGTAGCCTGCTTCCAACGAATTATGGATTCACTCATTCAGGAAGAGCAACTCATGGGAACTTATGCGTATTTAGATAATGTTACCATTTGTGGCAAGACCCAGGAGGAACATGATGCAAACCTTGATAAGTTTTTGGAAGCCGCCAAGAAGAAAAATATCAGTTACAATGAGGAAAAGTGCACTTTTTCAACTAAAAGGCTTAGCATCCTTGGTTATGTAGTGGAAGGAGGTTCAATATTCCCAGACCCTGAACGACTACGACCTCTACGGGAACTTCCAATGCCTCAAGACAAAAAGTCACTCCGAAGAACTCTTGGTCTCTTTGCTTATTACTCACAATGGATCTACAACTATTCAAGTAAAGTCCGCCCATTGAGTGCTACCACATTTCCTGTGACAAAGGAAGCAGAAGCCGCTTTCCATACTCTCAAACAAGACATTGAAAACTCAGTAGTTCAAGCCATTGATGAATCCCTACCATTCGAAGTGGAAACGGATGCATCTGACATTGCCATTGCTGCAGTCTTGTCTCAGGCAGGACGACCAGTAGCCTTCTTTTCGAGAACTTTTCAAGGATCAGAGAAATGTTACGCTGCTGTAGAAAAGGAAGCCCAGGCCATCATAGAAGCAGTTCGCCACTGGAGGCATTATTTAACTGGTAGACATTTCACCATAAGGACTGACCAACGGTCCGTGATGTACATGTTCGACAAGAAGCACAAAAGTAGGATAAAGAATGACAAAATATTACGCTGGAGGATGGAACTATCGTGTTATGACTTTGATATTCTGTACCGACCGGGTCAAGAGAACATCTCACCTGATGCATTCTCTAGGTCCCACTGTGGAGCAGCATGTCATGATTTACAATCACTCTCAGCTCTCCACAAGGCTTTGTGTCACCCAGGAGTTACACGCCTGTACCATTTTGTCAAATCAAAGAACATGCCCTACTCAGTGGAAGATGTGCGACAAGTGATCAGAGCATGCAGAGTATGTGCAGAGTGCAAGCCAAACTTTCATCAGCCAGAGAAGACTCATCTCATAAAATCCACCCAGCCTTTCGAGAGACTGAATATAGATTTCAAAGGACCTCTACCAAGCACAAATCAGAATAGGTATTTCCTTAACATAGTAGATGAATATTCAAGGTTTCCCTTTGTATTCCCCTGTGCAAATATGACTGCTTCAACTGTTATTAGTTGTCTTTCACAGTTGTTCTCTATTTTTGGTATGCCAGCTTATATCCATTCAGACAGGGGATCCTCGTTCATGAGTAACGAACTTCAGGAGTTTTTGTCTAGCAAAGGTATTGCCTGCAGCAGAACAACAAGCTACAACCCTCAAGGCAATGGTCAAGTGGAGCGGTTCAATGGTACTATATGGAAGGCAGTTACAATGACATTGAAGTCGCGCAATCTACCTGTTCAACACTGGCAAACTGTCCTACCTGATGCTCTTCACTCTATTAGATCATTGCTGTGCACAGCTACTAATGCAACCCCTCATGAAAGACTCCTCAACTATTCACGTCGTTCTTCTACGGGAGCCTCCGTGCCCACTTGGTTATGTCATCCTGGACCCGTTCTCCTGAAGAGTCACCGTAGGATGAACAAGACGGATCCTTTAGTGGAAGAGGTAGAGCTCCTGCAAGCTAATCCACATTATGCCCACATTCGCTACCAAAATGGTGAAGAGACTACAGTATCTACAAGACATTTAGCCCCAGTTGAAATCCCCATTAGTGTGGAATCTCAAGATACACCAATAGATGTGAAAGATGCTTCGTTTTCTCCTGGAAAGCCCCTTGAGACTACCCCTACGGAAATAGAGGATTCTGCTCCAGCAGTTAGTCAAACCCCGCTGGAAAATATTGAACCTGGTGAAGAGGCTCAAGGGCTACGAAGGTCGGGACGTGTACGTCGCCCACCTAACAGTTTGGGAGATTACTGTCTCTGATATTTTAGAAGGGGGAGATTGTAGTGATACTGCTCCTGTGGGGAGCAGCAGCAGGATAATACTGCACCACCTCTCGGGGCCCTTAACAACAACAACAGTTTGGTTTGTGTCATGGGCGCCAACACTTGGTGTGTGATTCTCTTCTCTTCTACTATCCCTATATTAGTGATGCAGATTACATGGTGAGTTTAAATATGTGGCCTGTAGTTATAACTTTTCTCTTGACATATGCAAGACATCACCATCCCTGTAGAAGCCATTATTAGATGTACTAGTCATTATATTTTGTTGTTGCAGAAGTACTATGAAGATTCTATGTTCAATAAAGCCTAGAGATAAGGCCTGTGTTTCGATCACAACAGTTGTCAATCTTAATGTTAAATTGCGCAACACCTGCTCTGCTACCAAACATAATATAGTAGGTTTTGACAATGTTAAGTGTAAGTTTATTGGCTGTCATCCAAGTAGATATTTTGAGCAGCTCCTCGTTAACAATGGTGTTGAGGGTGGCAAGATTAGGGTGGGAGATGGCATAAGTCGTGTCGTCAGCAAAGAGAATGGGTTTCAGGTGTTGGGATATGTTTGGAAGATCACTGATGTAAATGAGGAAGAGCAGGGGTCCAAGGACACTTCCCTGCGGAACTCCAGTATCAAGTGGCCGTATTGATGAGGCTGTGTCTTTAATGGTGACATACTGATACCTATTAGAAAGGTAGGATTTAAAGTATGCAAGTGCATGGCCTCTTATACCATAGTCAAGTTTGAGTAGGATGCCGTGGTCTACTGTGTCAAACGCTTTTCTTAGGTCAATAAAAATTCCTAGCGGATATTCCTTATAAAAGAAACATTATCTGTTTATAAATTCAAGTCTCTTCTCAAAAATCACTTACTCACCCACAACCAAATAAATACTGAATAATTGTATCTTATAAATTGTATATCTTAAATGTTTCTCATAATTGTATCACAGAAATATTTAACCTGAGACCCAATCAAACTTTGTTATTTTTTAATTACATTACCTAACATAATACTCCATTCTACTGAATGTACAGCAATGCATGCAACCATATGACCTGTCTTTGTAATACTCACTACAGCTTAATTGTTATCTGTTTACAATAATGTTTAGGAATGCTTAGTTAATCTTAAGTTAATTTTAAGCCTGCTCATAATGCTCTGCATACAAGGGGCTTTGGCAAGCTGCACTAATTGTATTCTTTTGTACTTTTCTGTATCATGTTCAAATTAATAAATAAAAAATAAATAAAATAAATAGACCCTGTGAGATACACGTATTCGTATATACAGTAAGCTCTCTTCAAAAGCTCTATATAGACCCTATAAGATACACGGATTCGTATATACAGTAAGAACCGGGATTCGATCCTGGGCACAAGTCAGCGTGCCTCGTTGTGCTCCGGGTTTTCTCGTGTTTTCACGGTCGCTCTTACGTGCTAGAACTTTAATTTGTGTCATCAATCCTATACGATACATCTCTCTAGCGCCTGGAACCAATCTTGGGCGGAAAACATTATATACTGAGTCAAAAAAGGAGAATTAGTGTGCACTACCTAGCAGAGTTTACTGCCAGAGGAGAATCATAGGCCTGTGTCCTGGAGTTTACCTGGAGAGAGTTTCGGGGGTCAACGCCCCCGCGGCCCGGTCTGTGACCAGGCCTCCTGGTGGATCAGCGCCTGATCAACCAGGCTGTTGCTGCTGGCTGCACGCAAACCAATGTACGAGCCACAGCCCGGCTGATCAGGAACTGTCCCGTGTGAAAAAAATAATAATAATTGAACTTTGTGTCAGAGGAAAGAAAGTCTCCCTGATAACATTGAGTATACATAGTGTATAGTGTATACTACAGTGGCTCCCTAGTATATTGATGATAAAGGCTAAAGTGTCATTTGAAAACAGGTGAATTTGTAAATGAAGTGATAAGCCTATAGAGGCAGGTGCCAGAAGTCGCCAGAAACTTACCACAGGTCAGCTGTTTTTAATAATCTTCTTGGCCTGCTAGTTTACTCGCATATAATCTAGTGATACCAGTGAATAGCAGAATACAGTGTTGTAGTAGCAACTAACCAGTATTATAATGGTACTTAGTGGAGTGGAGTGACTTTCATTAGTTTCTTTTTTCTTGAAATACCAGACGTATACTGTGAATTTCATATAACCTGTAGTTACCAGCGGTCGCAATATACACTACGAGAAGCAATTATTACTACAGAAAAAGCGTCCTTCCTCCAAAATTTCCACCAGTCAACTATAGTGATAATATAGCATTTATTGTGGTGGAGACGGAAAAAAAAATAGAAAAGCTAGATACAGCGATTGATAAACAAGGGTTGATGTCGACCGTTCGTCATTGTAGGAGTTGCCAGCAGTCACCGGTTTCTTCAATACGCAAGTTATACTTTTGTATCAATCAAATCACATATTACTCGGGTAGATAATTTCCAGTAGATCCTTCATGTGTTAGCTCAAATCACCGACCAGTATGTTTTAAATAAGTGACCCACTGATCAGATCAGATCGACTGGTCCGAACCCTTGACTGGTCCGAACCCTTGACTGGTCCGAACCCTTGACTGGTTTCAAACGGTTTCGTTGGACAATAAAGCAGACTGTAAACGGATGGGGTTGTAGGCGCCCTTATAAACACAAACATTAAATATAAATTAGGAACGTGCACGGTAAGCTGTCCAATATACAAAAACAGTTAGAAACAGAAATACAAATAGCTAGAGTTTCATTTAAGGAGGTTATTAATAGAATATTCAAGAGGTTGCTAGTAGAATTGCAGTAAATCAACCATTCAAATCATTATGAAGCTGTATGTAGTCTGTGGTCAGTCAAACAAACGGGCTTCCACATGGGTAAATTGTCATTTTTGTGGAAATTGGTGTCACGCCCCTTGTGCAGATATCCAAGAACTAGCTACAAGCAGTGTTAAAACAGGGAAGTGTTTTTGGGTATGCCCAAATGAGATAAATCTGTGGACTAAAATCACAAGGGTATTAAAAGAGGACAACATCAAAGCTGCTTTCATAGACAACCTGGAAGCTTTCTACAACAGATGGGAACATAAAAAGTCTGGGCTGAATGGTACTGCCCTTGATACTGGCCATGTAGTCAGAAACTGTAAGGCTGGAGATGAAGTCCTGGTAGTCAGTAAATGTGGGGCTGATAGTGCTGTCCTGGGAGACAGTAATGGTGAAGCGGGAGGTGCTGTCCTGGGAGACAGTAATGGTGAAGCTGGAGGTGCTGTCCTGGGAGACAGTAATGGTGAAGCTGGAGGTGCTGTCCTGGGAGACAGTAATGGTGAAGCTGGAGATGCTGTCCTGGGAGACAGTAATGGTGAAGCTGGAGATTTTGTCCAGGTAGTCGGGAATTATACGCAGGAAGGAATACATATAAATGACCTCATAGGGGACAGGAGCCATAGTAGGGAAACAAGTGTAGTCAAAGATAAGATAAAACCAATATTGCAAACTAGAAATACCGCAGGAAATAACAAACAAGAGGACTCCACTAACAATAGTGAGGATATATTACCAAAAACAACTGGTGGGAGCTCCATTGTTGGTGCTAGGGAGGATAGAAGTAAGACAGGGAAACATGCACCAACAGGGAATACAGTCACAGAAACCCAAGGCAAACGGAAACCAAGCCTGTGCACATACTATGCACTTGGTATCTGCTGGCATGGGAAATCTGGAAAAACAGATGGGACGTGCAACTATGACCACCCTAGAAAATGCCATGCCCATATGACAACAGGAAAATGCAAACTCCCTTCCTGTAAGCTTTTTCACCCTGAACTGTGTACCTCTTCAGTACAGGAAAGACTGTGCTATAACTTAAATTGCCAGGCATACCATCTAAAGGGGACAAAAAGATACAAAACATCCAGGCCATGGGAAAACCTGGGTAGCCACAGCCACTCAAGAGGGAGAGGTTTTTTAGTGCCAGGAAGGAAAAAAAACTGGCAGGAAATGGCAGAAATCGTACACCAAATCCAGTCATTCCTGGAGTGGAACCACAGTCGATGGCCTCCACTCCAAACCAACAGATACAGATACTAATGCCGGAAAAAAAATCCCCCCCCCAGTACCAACAATACCACCAGTCCGATAACATTCTTCTTTGCAAATATACAGGGTCTAAAGCCAGCAACAAACAACAAAATACCTTTCATCCGTGGACTGCTTGCAGAGGCAAAGGCAATGTTCGCGGCTTTCACTGAGACCCACATAAAGGATCATTTGGACAACGAAATATGGATCCCAGGTTACAACCTATACAGATGTGACAGAGTGAACAGGCAAAAAGGGGGGGGGGGGGTGTTGGCCTGTACATTGCAGAGTCACTTGTTTGCACAGAACTGCTTAATGCCTCAAATGATGTAGTGGAAGTTTTAGCAGTAAAGGTCGAGAACCAAAACCTAGTCATTGTGGTAGTCTACAAACCTCCGGATGCAACATCCCAGCAATTCCAGGAACAGCTGTTAAAAATTGACCACTGTCTGGAAAATCTTCCAGCTCCTGCACCCAACATCTTGCTCCTGGGGGATTTCAACTTAAGGCACCTAAAATGGAGGAATATAGCAAATAATATTGTTGCAGTAATAACACCAGGAGGCAGCTCTGATGAAAACTCTCACTCACACGAGCTTTTAAATCTCTGCACAAAATTCAATTTAAACCAGAAAATAATAGAGCCTACTAGACTGGAGAATACACTAGACCTCATCTTCACTAACAATGATGATCTGATAAGAAATGTCACCATATCAAAAACAATATACTCAGATCACAACATAATTGAGGTTCAGACATGTATGCGTGGAGCCCCAGACCGACATAATGAGACTAGTCACGAGGGAGCATTCACCAAATTCAACTTCAATAACAAAAACATAAAGTGGGACCAAGTAAACCAAGTCCTAACCGATATAAGCTGGGAAGATATACTAAGCAGCACAGACCCCAACTTATGCCTAGAACAGATTAACTCGGTGGCACTCGATGTATGCACAAGGCTTATTCCTCTAAGAAAAAGGAGAAGTAGATGTAAAATAGAAAGAGACAGGCGCTCCCTTTACAGGCATTTCCTTCAGCGATACATCACTTGTTTTCTATACAAACAAAATTTTTAAGTGAAACATCGACTGAAATGTGTGTGTGTGTGTGTGTGTGTGTGTGTGTGTGTGTGTGTGTGTACTCACCTAATTGTACTCACCAAATTGTGGTTGCAGGGGTCGAGACTCAGCTCCTGGCCCCACCTCTTCACTGATTGCTACTAGGTCCTCTCCCTCTCTGCTTCCTGAGCTTTGTTATACCTCTTCTTAAAACTATGTATGGTTCCTGCCTCCACTACTTCACTTGCTAGGCTATTCCACTTCCTGATGACTATGACTGAAGAAATACTTCCTAACGTCCCTGTGACTCGTCTGAGTCTTCAGCTTCCAGTTGTGACCCCTTGTTTCTGTGTCCCCTCTCTGGAACATCCTATCTCTGTCCACCTTGTCTATTCCCCGCAGTATCTTGTATGTCGTTATCATGTCTCCCCTGACCCTTCTGTCCTCCAGTGTCATCAGTCCGATTTCCCTCAACCTTTCCTCGTACAACATTACCCTGAGCTCTGGTACTAGCCTTGTTGCAAACCTTTGTACTTTCTCTAACTTCTTGACGTGCTTGACCAGGTGTGGGTTCCAGACTGGTGCTGCATACTCCAGTATGGGCCTAACATACACAGTGTACAGTGTCTTGAACGATTCCTTATTAAGGTATCGGAACGCTATCCTCAGGTTTGCCAGGCGCCTGTATGCTGCAGCAGTTATTTGGTTGTGTGCCTCCGGTGACGTGCTCGGTGTTATGGTCACCCCAAGGTCTTTCTCCCTGAGTGAGGTCTGTAGTCTTTGTCCACCTAGCCTATACTCTGTCTGCGGTCTTCTTTGCCCCTCCCCAATCTTCATGACTTTGCATTTGGCAGGGTTGAATTCGAGAAGCCAGTTTCTGGACCACATGTCCAGCCTGTCCAGGTCTCTCTGCAGTCCTGCCTCATCCTCATCCGATTCAATTCTTCTCATCAGCTTCACATCATCTGCGAATAGGGACACTTCAGAGTCTATTCCTTCCATCATGTCGTTCGCATATATCAAAATTGGCACTGGTCCTAGAACTGACCCCTGTGGGACCCCGCTCGTCACAGGCGCCCACTGTGATACCTCTTCACGTACCATGACTCGTTGTTGCCTCCCTGTCAGGTATTCCCTGATCCATTGCAGTGCCCTCCCTGTTATATGCGCCTGATCCTCTAGCTTCTGCACTAATCTCTTGTGGGGAACTGTGTCAAAGGCCTTCCTGCAGTCTAGGAAAATGCAATCAACCCATCCCTCTCTCTCGTGTCTTACTTCTGTTACCTTGTCATAAAACTCCAGAAGGTTCGTGACACAGGATTTGCCTTCCATGAACCCATGCTGGTTTTCATTTATAATCTTGTTCCGTTCCAGGTGTTCCACCACTCTCCTCCTGATAATCTTCTCCATGACTTTGCACACAATACATGTCAGAGACACAGGTGTGTAGTTTAGTGCCTCATTTCTGTTTCCTTTCTTAAATATGAGGACTACATTTGCTGTCTTCCATTTCTCAGGTAGTTGCCCAGTTTCAAGGGATGTGTTGAAGACTGTGGTTAGGGGCATGCACAGCATCTCTGCTCCTTCTCTAAGGACCCACGGGGAGATGTTGTCCGGTCCCATCGCCTTTGAGGTATCAAGGTCACTTAGCGGCTTCTGCACCTCCTCCTCGGTTGTTCGTATGTCATCCAACACTTGTTGGTATATTCCCTCTTGATGTTCCCTTCTGTGCTGTCTTCCCAGAGCCCTTCCTGTCTCTACTGTAAAAACTTCCTTAAATCTCCTGTTTAGCTCCTCACATACTTCCTGATCATTTCTTGTGAGTTCTCCACCTTCTGTCCTCAGTCTGATCACCTGGTCTTTGACTGTTGTCTTCCTCCTGATGTGGCTATACAACAGTTTCGGGTCAGTCTTGATTTTCGATGCTCTGTTATTTTCATACTATCGCTGGGCCTCCCTCCTTACCTGTGCATACTCATTCCTGGCTCTGCGACTGATCTCCCTATTTTCATGTGTTCTCTGCCTTCTGTACTTTTTCCATTCTCTATTGCACTTTGTTTTTGCCTCCTTGTACCGTCGGGTAAACCAGGGGCTCGTTCTGGTCTTCCCATTGTTTCTGTTGCCCTTGGGAATAAACCTTTCCACTGCCTCCTTGCATTTTGTTGTTACATATTCCATCATTTCATTTACTGGCTTTCCTGCCAGTTCTCTGTCCCACGGAACCTCCTGCAGGAAGTTCCTCAACCCTATGTAGTCCCCTCTTTTATAGTCAGGCTTTTCCCATTCAACTCCTGTTACTCTCTCCACTTGCAACTCTACTATGTATTCAAAGCACAGAACCACGTGGTCACTAGCTCCTAGGGGACTCTAATATATAATGTCCTCAATGTCTGAACTGCCCAGGGTGAACACAAGGTCCAATCTTGCTGGTTCATCCTCCCCTCTCACTTTGGTAGTGTCCTTAACATGTTGGTGCATTAGGTTTTCCAGCACCACATCCAACATCTTGGCTCTCCATGTTTCGGGACCCCCATGTGGCTCCAGGTTTTCCCAGTCAACCTCCCTGTGGTTGAAATCCCCCATAACCAGCAACTTTGCTCTGCTGGAGTGAGCTCTTCTTGCCACCTCAGCTAGTGTGTCCACCATTGCTCTGTGTGTGTGTGTGTGTACTCACCTACTAGTAATCACCTATTTGTGGTTGCAGAGGTCGATTCAAAGCTCCGGCCCCCGCCTTTTCACTGGTCGCTACTAGGTCCTCTCTCCCTGCTCCATGAGCTTTATCATACCTCGTCTTAAAGCTATGTATGGTTCCTGCCTCCACTACATCACTTGCCAGACAATTTCACTTCCTGACGACTCTATGACTGAAAAAAATACTTCCTAATATCCCTTTGACTCATCCGAGTCTTCAACTTCCAGTTGCGACCCCTTGTTTCTGTATCCCATCTCTGGAACATTCTGTCTCTGTCCACCTTATCTATTCCTCACAGTATTGTGTATGTCGTTATCATGTCTCCCCTAACCCTGTGCGTGTGTGTGTGTGTACTCACCTAATTGTGGTTGCAGGGGTCGAGACTTAGCTCAGTGTGTGTGTGTGTGTGTGTACTCACCTATTTGTACTCACCTATTTGTGGTTGCAGGGGTCGAGTCCTAGCTCCTGGCCCCGCCTCTTCACCGGTTGCTACTAGGCCCTCTCTCTCCCCGCTCCATGAGCTTTATCAAACCTCGTCTTAAAACTGTGTATGGTTCCTGCCTCCACTACGTCATTTTCTAGGCTATTCCACTGCCTTACAACTCTGACTGAAGAAATACTTCCTACTATCTCTCT
The DNA here is from genome assembly GCF_038502225.1 of Cherax quadricarinatus. Lineage (NCBI taxonomy): Eukaryota > Metazoa > Arthropoda > Malacostraca > Decapoda > Parastacidae > Cherax > Cherax quadricarinatus. Next base: position 20,412,211 of record NC_091343.1, on the reverse strand, counting down.
GACTCATTTGTGTCTTCAACTTCCAATTGTGGCCTCTTGTTTCTGTGTCCCCTCCCTGGAACATCCTGTCTTTGTCCACCTTGTCTATTCCACGCAGTATTTTATATGTCGTTATCATGTCTCCCCTGACCCTCCTGTCCTCCAGTGTGGTCAGGCCGATTTCCCTTAATCATTCCTCATAGGACATTCCCCTTAGCTCTGGAACTAACCTTGTCGCAAACCTTTGTACTTTCTCTAGTTTCTTGACGTGCTTTATCAAGTGCGGGTTCCAAACAGGTGCTGCATACTCCAGTATGGGCCTGACTTACACGGTGTACAGTGTCTTGAATGATTCCTTACTAAGGTATCGGAATGCTGTTCTCAGGTTTGCCAGGCGCCCATGTGTGTGTGTGTGTGTGTGTACTCACCTATTTGTACTCACCTATTTGTGGTTGCAGGGGTCGAGTCCTAGCTCCTGGCCCCGCCTCTTCACCGGTTGCTACTAGACCCTCTCTCTCCCCGCTCCATGAGCTTTATCAAACCTCGTCTTAAAACTGTGTATGGTTCCTGCCTCCACTACGTCATTTTCTAGGCTATTCCACTGCCTTACAACTCTATGACTGAAGAAATACTTCCTACTATCTCTCTGACTCATTTGTGTCTTCAACTTCCAATTGTGGCCTCTTGTTTCTGTGTCCCCTCCCTGGAACATCCTGTCCTTGTCCACCTTGTCTATTCCACGCAGTATTTTATATGTCGTTATCATGTCTCCCCTGACCCTCCTGTCCTCCAGTGTCGTCAGGCCGATTTCCCTTAATCTTTCTTCATAGGACATTCCCCTTAGCTCTGGAACTAACCTTGTTGCAAACCTTTGTACTTTCTCTAGTTTCTTGACGTGCTTTATCAAGTGCGGGTTCCAAACAGGTGCTGCATACTCCAGTATGGGCCTGACATACACGGTGTACAGTGTCTTGAATGATTCCTTACTAAGGTGTCGGAATGCTGTTCTCAGGTTTGCCAGGCGCCCATATGCTGCAGCAGTTATCTGATTGATGTGTGCTTCCGGAGACATGCTCGGTGTTATACTCACCCCAAGATCTTTCTCCTTGAGTGAGGTTTGCAGTCTTTGGCCACCTAGCCTATACTCTGTCTGTGGTCTTCTGTGCCCTTCCCCTATCTTCATGACTTTGCATTTGGCAGGATTAAATTCGAGAAGCCATTTGCTGGACCAGGTGTCCAGTCTGTCCAGGTCTCTTTGAAGTCCTGCCTGGTCCTCATCAGATTTAATTCTCCTCATTAACTTCACATCATCTGCAAACAGGGACACTTCTGAGTCTAACCCTTCCGTCATGTCGTTCACATATACCAAAAATAGCACTGGTCCTAGGACCGACCCCTGTGGGACCCCGCTCGTCACAGGTGCCCACTGTGATACATCATTACGTACCATGACTCGTTGTTGCCTCCCTGTCAGGTATTCTCTGATCCATTGCAGTGCCCTTCCTGTTATATGCGCCTGATGCTCTAGCTTCTGCACTAATCTCTTGTGAGGAACTGTGTCAAAGGCCTTCTTGCAGTCCAAGAAGATGCAATCAACCCACCCCTCTCTCTCTTGTCTTACTTCTGTTATTTTATCATAAAACTCCAGAAGGTTTGTGACACAGGATTTGCCTTCCGTGAATCCGTGCTGGTTGGCATTTATACTCCTGTTCCGTTCCAGGTGCTCCACCACTCTCCTCCTGATAATCTTCTCCATAATTTTGCATACTATACACGTCAATGACACAGGTCTATAGTTTAGTGCCTCTTTTCTGTCTCCTTTTTTGAAAATGGGAACTACATTTGCTGTCTTCCATACCTCAGGTAGTTGCCCAGTTTCCAGGGATGTGTTGAAGATTGTGGTAAGTGGTACGCACAACATATCTGCTCCCTCTCTAAGCCCCATGGAGAGATGTTGTCCGGTCCCATTGCCTTTGAGGTATCGATGTCCCTTAGCAGTTTCTTCACCTCCTCCTCATCTGTATGTATGTCGTCCAACACTTGTTGGTGTATTCCTTGTTGGTGTCCCCATCTGGTCTGTCCCCCCAGAGTCCTTCCTGTCTCTACTGTAAATACTTCCTTAAATCTCGTGTTGAGCTCCTCACATACCTCTTGATCGTTTCTTGTGAGTTCCCCACCTTCTTTCCTCAGCCTTATCACCTGGTCCTTGACTGTTGTCTTCTTCCTAATGTGGCTATACAGCAGTTTCGGGTCAGATTTGACTTTCGATGCTATGTCGTTTTCATACTGTCTCTGGGCCTCCCTCCTTATCTGCGCATACTCGTTTCTGGCTCTTCTACTAATCTCCTTGTTTTCCTGGGTCCTATGCCTCCTGTACCTTTTCCATTCTCTGTTGCACTTAGCTTTTGCCTCCCTACACCTTCGGGTAAACCAAGGACTCGTCTTGGTCTTCCTATTATTTCTGTTTCCCTTGGGAACAAAACTTTCCTCTGCCTCCTTGCACTTTGTTGCCACATATTCCATCATCTCGTTTACTGATTTTCCTACCATTTCTCTGTCCCACTGAACCTCCTGCAGGAAGTTTCTCATACCTGTGTAGTCCCCCCTTTTATAGTTTGGCCTGTCCCCTTCAGTTCCTGTTACCTTCTCCACTTGTAACTCTACTATATAGTCAAAACTCAGAACCACATGATCGCTAGCTCCAAGGGGCCTCTCGTAAGTGATGTCCTCGATGTCTGAACTGCTCAGGGTGAACACAAGATCCAGTCTTGCTGGCTCATCCTCCCCTCTCTCTCTGGTTGTGTCCCTGACATGTTGATGCATGAGGTTTTCAAGTACCACATCCATCATCTTTGCTCTCCATGTTTCGGGACCCCCATGTGGCTCCAGGTTTTCCCAGTCGATCTCCCTGTGGTTGAAATCGCCCATTACCAGTAACTTTGCTCTGCTCGAGTGAGCTCTTCTTGCCACCTCAGCCAGTGTGTCCACCATCACCCTGTTGTTTTCTTCGTACTCCTCTCTTGGCCTCCTGCAGTTCTGTGGTGGGTTATACATCACTCCAATGACTACTTTATGTTCTCCGGACTGAATTGTACCTACAATGTAGTCTCTTTCTCCAATCATGTCCATGCCTTCCATTTCCTCAAATCCCCATTGGTGTTTTATGAGCAGTGCAACCCCTCCTCCCCCTCTACTCCTTCTATCTTTCCTCAGGATCTGATATCCTGTTGGGAAGATTGTGTCTGTTATTATCTCAGCGAGTTTTGTTTCTGTGACTGCTATGATGTCTGGGGATTTTTCACTGATTCTTTCATTCCACTCCTCATGTTTATTCATTATTCCATCCGCATTTGTGTACCAAACCTTTAGTTTCTTTTCTATCATTGTGGTCATGCAAGTATATTGGGGTTGGGGGAGGGAGAGCCTTGGTGGGGGCCTATATGGGGCTGTGGTGTAGGTGGGGTATGTGTTGATGGGGGTGGGGTCAGAATGCCCATAAGGGACAGCTGTTGGGGTGAGGTTTGTGATATGGGGGTTGGTGG
>NC_091343.1:20371190-20403690 GCF_038502225.1 Cherax quadricarinatus | reverse complement strand
TTTGCTTCTTAGGTCATTCACTAATTACACCATAGCTTCACTACCCAAGTCCTGTTTAAATCAATCAGACGTAACTTTCACAGCTTTCCTTTGACAGGTGAATGGAGGCGAGAGCGCTTCTGCCTTACATGGCAAGTGATTCGGCCCCCTGGCGTTATTCATGACTTATTGCTGGGGATGTATCCTCGTGGTGGCATGTGTTAGAGACTTGTCAAAGATGTAACACGGCAGTTCTGTAGCTCTTCCGAGTTCTCGAAGAGGTTCCTGGGCAAGGTATTGTCCATAATGATCGGAAAGTGATTACTTTAAAGTCGGAGCCGGCCAAACAAATGGATGATTTGCCTCAAGTATCCTTAATTTCGTTAATCGATTACTGACTGGCCTGGCTGATGGATGAGTGTAACTAGTGAAACACCTCAAATCCCTCCGACCGTCCCTGCATGGGTCTAGAGATCTTTGGAGAAGAGAAAGTCATATGCATGAGAGCCAGGGATGTGAACTACCAGGGAGTACGCTTCACCGCGTGTGAACCAAAAGTTGTGTACCTCTAATAATAAAGAAATCTTTTACATTTACCGTATCTATTTTATCAGTACTCTTCGGCCGTTCCCACAATTTCATATCCTCCATTAAGAGTTTTAAGGGGTGTTTACTCCACGTTATTAGACAAGGCAGACAAGGTCACCTCCTGAACACCCGACCCAGAGGGCCAACCTCCGCCTTGTCACAAAAAATACTACAAAATATTGTAAACAAACAGATTCCGGGTGGTTGTTAAGGTTTGTGTCTGGGGACGGTGCGTCCTACAAACCTCCCCACACACGAGGCGAGGCAGAAAAATCCCTTGCTGCTCCCATTGAAAAGCTGAATTGCAATGTTTAAATGATAAACTCTGGCTGGGGAAAACAGGAATAACGTTTTGAAGAATCTCTAGAAACACTCACACACACAGAGTTGTCAGGAAGTGGAATAGTGTGGCAAGTGACGTAGTGGAGGCAGAAACCATGCATTGTTCTAAGATGAGGTATGATAAAGCTCGTGGAGCAGGGAGAAGACCTAGTAACGACCAGTGAAGAGGCGGGACCAGGAGCTATGAACCGACCCCTTCAACCACAAATAGGTGAGTACACACACACACATGCAATATCCGGGTACAATTAACTATAAAAACGTACTTATGAGAGGAAACGTACGACGTTTCTGTCCGTCCCGGATGCGACATGACAATAGTCCAGGAGGAACCGAAACGTCGTCATAAGGTTTTTTGTTATTCTTGTATCTGTCTCATTCATCATGATCTGGTAAACTATGTCAAGTCTTTTCTGGTGTATACAAGGTGTTTGACGCCTGGTCACCAATTGTGGATATTGCCAAGCCTGGTCACCTACGATGCACACTGCCAAGCCTGGTCACCTACTGTGGACACTGCCAAGCCTGGTCACCTACTGTGGACACTGCCAAGCCTGGACACCTACTGTGGACACTCCCAAGCCTGGTCACCCATTGCGGACACTGCCAAACCTGGTCACCCTCCCCTAACACAACCCTGGTTTTGGCTCCTCCTTTTCACACAGTCTGACGGTGTTCTGGACTCTGGCTCTCAGCAAGTTTGTTAATATGGTTGCGTGTCTTCCGTTGTGTTCTGTTTGCTGATATGGTTGCCTGTCTACTGTTGTTGTTTGTTCCTTAAAGGGAGGTTCCTTGACACCAGTGAGGAGCTCGTGATCCTAGGAACTGAACCTATTCTCCCTTTCCTTGGATCGAACCCGATTATGAACACCCGCTCTCCTACCCTTACCAAGGCGCTGTACGACCCCTTGCTGGCTTAGCGCTCCCTCATTACAATAACGATAATAATTTACGTTCCCTTCTCCCGGGTTAGTAACCCAATGAAGCCCCTGTGGCTTACTTCCACTAGGGGGGTCTATGATCCTCTTTCCCAGGATGCGACCCATGACAGTCGGCTATCACCCAGGTATACCTACTTACAACCATAATAATCGAAGCAACAGGTGTATGGATTTATTTTAATAGGGGAGAAGCGCTAAACCCGTAACGGTGGGGTCATATAGCGCCTGGGGAATGAGAGGCACTCAGGTTCGATGCAAGGAAGTGGAGGATAAGTCCACTTCCTTGGATTAAAATCTGTCCTTCTCCCCCTCCTCACGTATGCTGGGATCGAACACAGGTCCTTCTGATGTGAGCCGAGGGCGCTACCACTTGAGGCACACAGCATTAGGCTATCATATTATTGTAAGGTAAAAAGACACAACGTGCAAATAAAGCTCCTGGAGAGCGAAACGTTGCCACAATAAAATGCCACATTAGCTACGCTTGTGACCTTTTACCCAACATATCGACAGTAATTCTACCAATATTATTACTATCATATTAATGACGGTTGAAGAATTACACACATGTTCAACACTTGGGTATCTTGATTGCCGAAACGTATCGCCTACATGACAGGCTGCTTCAGTTGAATACAGATGAACATAACCCTGAAGACAGAAGTAGTAGTTCTGATCAACCAGTCTGTTGTGAAGACGAAAGTTTAGCTTCTGGGTAAGTTTATTCAGGTACAGATACACATAAATACAGTTACATAAATTATCATACACAGCTGTATGTGTGTAGATTACCTGGGATAACCCAAAAAAGTCAGACATAGTCACTTATTTCCATTGGGGTATTAGATATTCAGTAAATGGTTATAAGTCTGACAATAATTTTTAAAGAAGTGGACCGGTAAGCCAGCGGAAGGCCTCGGTCAGATCACCATAAGTTCCAACAGTGGATCATCATCTAAGACCCGCGTCAGGAAACACTTGTCCTGTTTCCTGACGAACCTAACCACTGGGGTCCTTGTAAAACATACTCTAGTGTTGCCCGTGTGTCTCATTTCCCAGCATTAGGCTAAATCAACAAGTGATCATGATAGTAGCGTCTTATCACCTGTGTTGTATTAAGACAAAACGCCGCAGGATGGAAGGTAAGTATGCAAATGAGGACAAATTAGCCAGCACGGGCGTGGGGGAAGCATCCAAGCAAGTGGGTTGTATCTTAGCTCCTTAGATCCCTTGTCTCCTCGACGCACGCTAAGTTAACATAAGCTGTAGGGAGAAGCGTAATGATGCTCACTATCTAACGGCATGTCTACCACTGAACAAAATATAAGGAGGGAAAAAATCGATACGATACAATGGGAGAGTGAGGCATGGCACACCCACAGCTGACTCAAGTTCAGCTGTGCTTCGTGTGAACGCTTATTTCTGCGTACATTTGGTGCGTCTTCGGCCGCATATGGATGACCTGTTGCGTAATGAGTGCGGAAGGAGGTCAGAGAACAGGGTAATGTTGGCTAGTGCCGCATGTTTCACTCATAGTAGATGTGTGGGGCTTTGATGCCCGCTCGATGTTTTGAACGATCACCTCCCGAACGTGTTCACAGCCTTACGTTCATTTTCTCACCTTTAGTACACGTCTCGCACACTCTCTGCACTCACACGTTTAGGTAATTTACCTCTCATTTCTTCTTGATCTCAGTTGACGCTAATTGGATGCTACTTAAGTTGCAACATACAACGCCACTTACTACCGGGAATAAATCATAAATATTCGTTAATGGTACCTTGAACCTTCCAGCTGCAGCAAACTCATCCAGGCAGAGTGCCAGACACTCTCATACGCGGCACTACAAGGTGCCACTACGCCAAGACTGCGCACTCTGCGCCGTTATGATGAATTATACTGATTAACGTATTGAGTTTCCGTGGTTGTGGATGTGTATCTGGCGAGAGTGGATGACGAGGAGAGGCGGTAAATAATGGGAGAGGGAGAATGGGTGTGTGCGCGAGCGGGGATGTCATGTCAGAGCGCAAACTCCAGCGCCACTGGTCGCCATGACTGCTGTCTGCGCGCTCTGAGTTTGTTACGTTCGTGGTCAGTGTTTCGTGGCTTTGCGCGCGGTTAGTGAAGGGGTTTGGAGTGAAATATTGCCCATTGGCCCACTGAAGTGTCCACCTGTCTGTAGACGTGTGCAGGGGTTGTGGTTTCAGTGTAATTTAGTGAAAACTGGCCAAGAATTGGTGCCGGGTCGATCACTGGAGTGTTTTGGTGCTTTTTGACATCGCTAACCACCACGGTGCTTGTTAGTCGGGGATCCTCGGCGAGGTAGCAAAGGGCGAGGGATCTGGCTGTCAGGTGTGGCTACATCCGGCCCGCAAGATGCCAGTGCGGAAGCAAGGTTAGTTAAGTATTAGGAGACGAGGGTTCGTAATAACGAGACTCTGGGGTCTTCCTTCACTTACTAGTGTCACCTCGTCCATGATCTTCCAACCCTCTCTCTCCTTTAATTATTTGTCTCTGCTTTTGTTAGGCGCTTCGCAGCAGCTGCTGCTGCTGCAGTATCAGGCAACAGTGGTATTGATAGTCTCCACGCCCGTACTGGTTAATATTACAACGCTCTACTGTCACACTGACATAGTTGTGTCCGACTCGACACAACTCAGATATAGTCAACACAAAGTACAAAAACTTGAAGTATATAATCACAATACACTTACCAGAGTTTGATACGCTTCAGTAACTTCAACCAAGTGTTAACTCACCACTACGTAATACATAAAACATTTATAAACGTGGATTAAACGTTTGTAAACACACACACTATCTTGACCGGTCAAGATAGTGTGTGTTTACGAACGTTTAATCCACATTTTATGTATTGAGGTGACGTAATTGCGATTTGTATTGAATAATTACGCTGTGTAGCCCTTGTGGCTTAGCGCTTCTTTTTGATTATAATAATAATATTGAATAATTACGAATTCGGAAAATTTAAACGGTTAAAATGCTGAAAGTTGTGCATCCTAGTTAATGAATATAATCAAGGCTAACGATGATCAGTACTAGTAACAATGTCCCTTCAGTTATGTGCTGCGATACTAGCCTCTCCTTCCTTGGATCAGATATAATTACCAACCCTTCCAGCTCTCCACGACCCGTACGGGTTTATCCCTTCCCCCTAAATAATAATAACAACAGATGTTTAAATTATATTTTGTTTTTGTCTATATTACTAAAAACATTTAAGACATTTACCAAAGCACAAATTCTTGCGTTGAAAATTTTTGCATTAAGTTCCCGTCACTAGGTTTAGTGCTGTTAAACTCCAAACTACATGCATTTGTTAGACTAAAACACCGTACAGATTGTGCAACGCAAATCTGTTTACACACATAACAGAATAATGCGACGTGAGAAGCATTATTGAGAGCAAGAGGTGCAGTTGGAAACTGGTAAATCATTGACCTTGGTGGATGAAAGGCTGAACTTGCACTAAAACGGGGTTGGATTGGAGTGGTGAGGAGAGTGCAGGTGGGTGGGGGAGTGTTGGGAATGGTGCGGGTGGTGGTAAAGAGGGTGTGGGTGTGAGTGGGAATAGTGTAAGTTATGGTGTGTGTGGGTGGTGGTTGGTAGTACGAGTGGTGGTGTGGGTGGTGGTTGGTAGTGTGTGATGGTGTGGGTGGTGGTTGGTAGTGTGTGATGGTGTGTGATGGTGTGGGTGGTGGTTGGTAGTGTGTGATGGTGTGGGTGGTGGTTGGTAGTGTGTGTGATGGTGTGGGTGGTGGTTGGTAGTGTGTGTGATGGTGTGGGTGGTGGTTGGTAGTGTGTGTGATGGTGTGGGTGGTGGTTGGTAGTGTGTGTGATGGTGTGGGTGGTGGTTGGTAGTGTGTGTGATGGTGTGGGTGGTGGTTGGTAGTGTGTGTGATGGTGTGGGTGGTGGTTGGTAGTGTGTGTGATGGTGTGGGTGGTGGTTGGTAGTGTGTGTGATGGTGTGGGTGGTGGTTGGTAGTGTGTGTGATGGTGTGGGTGGTGGTTGGTAGTGTGTGTGATGGTGTGGGTGGTGGTTGGTAGTGTGTGTGATGGTGTGGGTGGTGGTTGGTAGTGTGTGTGATGGTGTGGGTGGTGGTTGGTAGTGTGTGTGATGGTGTGGGTGGTGGTTGGTAGTGTGTGGTGGTGTGGGTGGTGATTGGTTAGGTTAAGTTAGGTAAGGTTCGTCAGGAAACAGGACAAATGTTTCCTGACGCGGGTCTTAGTCAGATGATGACCCGCCTTTGGAGCTTTTGGTCATCTGACCGAGGCCTTCCGCTGGCTTACCGGTCCACCCCTTTAAAAATTATGGTCATTTATAACCAGTTATATATAAGGTGATTGGTAGTGTGAGTGGTGGTGAATGATGGTAGTGGGAACGATTGTGTGGGTGGTTGTGGTAGGACAATAAGTCCTGGACTTACAAACACATTAGGGACCTCTTAAATTGTGTATAATATTCATAATACAGGAAGTCTTCAACTTACGAACACTTTGGGACTTGTATTGTGCATAATAATATATAATAATGATATTATATACAATAATGATATCAGACACAGTTCAGAAGAGTTTCAGACGATTTTTATAGTGTTGGGAGGAGTTTGGGTGTTTGTGGCAGTGCTCAGACAAGAGTGGCTGTTACGATGGAGATGATAGTATTGGTGGTGTCTGTGGTGATGAGGATTAGGAAGGATGCCAGTGGGTGTGGCTGGCGTTGATTATGGTGACGCTGGTAGAATTTTTCTTCAGTTTTGGCACAACTACGATTCACAATAGTTCTGTTATTTATTCTATACTTCACGGGGAGGGGGAGCACTTTCCCTACAGGGGTGCCAGCCTGTGAACCCAGCCTATTTCCTCTTTCATCTAAATTTTCTCAATCTCGTGATCCAAGATTGTTTCAGGGACATGGATTGCGGACTGTGAAAAATAATTTTGATTAGTTTTACATGCAATGTGACTGTTACTTGTATAATATGAGAACGAATAGTCAAGGTATTAGCAAATTGATACTGATAGTGTAAATTTGCAGGTTTTAATGGTTTTGGAAATACAATAGAACAACAGCCCTATAATATGCGAGTTACATTGTGGGGAACAAAAGCTTGCTATGTTTTCCTGTCATTTTGTGTCATACAGGATGGTGGTCATGCATAACGTGATGAACTCTGTCAGCCTGAGATAGAACAGACAGAGCAGTGACGATATGTATAGGTATTTCACTATGGGTAGGTTCAAAGGTTTCGTTCCTGCTGGACACAAGTTACTGTTACCTGAGAATTATCTCTAAGAATATCTCTCTCTCTCTCTCTCTCTCTCTCTCTCTCTCTCGCTTTCTCACACACATACATAGGGAGCAAGAGTCTATAAGTATACTATTACACGGAGTGTGTGTGTGTGTGTGTGTGTGTGTGTGTGTGTGTGTGTGTTTGTAATTTTAAGAATGACTTCGTCGGTGTAGTGGTGATAGTGATGGTATACAACACTATTGTAAGTAGTGGTGTTCTCAGTAGCTTTCTGCCTGTGCCTAATAATTCTATGGGGATCATGGCCTCTACGGCCCGCTCCTACACTAGGACCTTCTGAACCAGGAAGACGATACCACTGGAATAAGAAACACACAGTAAAGTTAATAGTATAGTGGACGTAAAAAATGTGTACGATTTAACTGGCATATTAACAAGTCAGTGAAATAAACAAAAGACCAGAAATCTTGCCAGAGGGCAAAACGTTCAACCGAGTTCCGTAGGAGCTAGAGGAAGGCAAGATAAAAATGTGTATGACATAGGAGAAACGAATGAAAGTGGACGTGGACGACAGTCACAGATTACAAGACACATTTGATTGGAAATTCCATGTGGAATTCCCAGCCAGTATTGGAAAAGCTTCTGCATTCCAAGTGCCAGTCAGTACCATTACGGAGATGATGTCGTGCCGAATAGGTAAAACTGGTCAGTTAGCAAGAACTCATTTAAAATTAAGTCCTGTCTAAAATTTTCCCTTATACGTTTAAAGATATATATATTTTTTAATTTATGTTACTGTAGAAATTGATAAACAACCCAGTGTCCTTAACAAGCAGGTCAAACAGCCTAGTGGTGCCTTAAAGCCGATAAAAAAAGTGCTCTTGATATAAGGAAATGAAGCTTTACTTCCCTTGTTTATATCAGTCTTGATTACTCATTTTATTATATTTCTCAAGGGGGCTGCATATCGCCCTTGTGGTTTTTTTTTTTATCGCTGCATCAGTGACGTCTAATAGACGCAGTCGATGTAACATTTCTGTACGGATTCTAGCTCCCTCTACTGAGTCGCCTTGCCATTTGCGAGGATGATGCTCTCACTGTGTGTCATCCACATGGATGATACTCTCACCGGAGAAAGGGAGAAACAAAGCTGGAGGTCGGGGATTTCCCTGGGGATAAGGAACCCTATCCACGTGAACCTAAATGGGGTTCCCTCGGCCCCGGATAGGTGGTTCTCCCTCGAACCTCCAGGGTCAGTATCTTTTTCTACAAACTTTCGTGGATTCTTGTGCTTCTCCCGGGACTCGTAAGGCGGGCGACCAGGTCTGCAAGTCGCCCATTTCTGCAAGATCACTGACCACTGGTCCCCGAGCTGGTGCTGTGCTGGTCTCCTAGACACTACTTACTGTGCTGGTCTTCTAGACACTGCTGTGCTGGTATCCTAGACACTGCTGTGCTGGTCTCCTAGATACTGCTGTGCTGGTCTCCTAGACACTGCTGTGCTGGTCTCCTAGACACTGCTGTGCCGGTTTCCTAGACACTACCGCTGACATTTACTGTGGCACACTTATCACAACTCGCTTTCTCTCTCTCTCTCTCTCTCTCTCTCTCTCTCTCTCTCTCTCTCTCTCTCTCTTTCTCTTTCTCTTTCACTCTCACACTGTCTCCCAAATCTTCCTACGAATCCACACTTCCGATAACGTCTGTCCTCGGCTCTTGGTTTGTGGATTAAGGAGGCTTACGACCCTTCGTGAATGATTTCATTTAAAGCACGCACACATACACGTGAACGAACTCTAGGATGTATTTACTTAGAAAGAATTTCGGGACTTTGGTCTCAGTTTCGATCCTAGTGTCTTCAGAAACCAATTTGTGAGTATCCATGAACAAGGTTTATACCAGGGAAGGCCTGGTGGACAGCAGCACACTTGCTCTCTCGCTGACCACCTCACTTGGTCATTGTTAAGTTTCACACCATCGGTGACTGGGTTTGCTATGCCCACGTGAGGATATGTATACAGGAGGGCCCCGCTTATACAGCAGGTTAGGTTCTGGGATACCGCTGTAAAGCAAAAATTGCCGTAAAGTGAATCATAGTTTTTTTTTTTCACTTTGAAATGCATATAAAAGCCTGATAACATGTTTACACGATCATATATTAAAGTGAGCAATAGAACGAGGCCTAAAAAATGCATGTACACTACACACATTACTTACCTTAAAATAAATATTTTCGACCTTAGCTTATAGTGAATGGTGAATATATATTTATTGCAGGAAGTCTGAATGTATGAAGAATGGATGTAGATAAAAACTGCTGTATTAGTGAATCGCTGTAAAGCGGGGCCTGTGTGTGTATATGTCGTGCCGAATAGGTAAAACTGGTCAGTTAGTAAGAACTCATTTAAAATTAAGTCCATTCTAAAATTTTCTCTTATACGTTTAAAGTTTTTTTTTCAATTATGTTAATGTAAAAATTAATTTTTTTAACAAAAGAACCTTAGAAAACTTACCTAACCTTATTATAACAAGCACAGCATAATTTAGCTTAATCCAACTAAATATATTTTAAATAGGTTTAAAGTAATTTAATAATAAACAAACACAATGAAATATATTTTTTTCGTTAGGTTCAGAATGATTTTTTGTGATATTGCATAAATAAATTTTCGCTTGCCTTATTCGGCAAAAAGAACGTTGCTATTTAAGCCAAAATCGCAAGTTTTACGTATTAGGCACGACATTATATATATATATATATATATATATATATATATATATATATATATATATATATATATATATATATATATATATATATATATGGCATGATTTTCTAACCCCTCTCGCTTCTATTATAAACAAAGGTATAGGAAAGTGAGAGCTGAGGATGCTTGTATTTCACAGTTTAAGTGTTGCAGTGACGTACACGCAGCCAGGGCGTTGATTTCTCCTCAAGGAGATTTACTCTTATGCTTCAAGCACTGGTAAACAAGGCGAGTCTCTGCAACTCATTCATGAACCTTTGTAAACATTCCACCTTTACTCAGTACTACTCATTCATTTTTTTATACAGTTGAATTTATAAGCGATGTGCTCTTACCCTATTGAGAGACTGTTTCCCTTTCTCAGATCAAATCTTGTTAATCCTCACCCTTCCCGTCCTCCAGGCGCTGACTATATTATCGTTTCAATCTTCCTGGTTCAACGCATTCAGATGAACGTTCAAGATTTACCGAGTCTTGTTCGATTTTTTTTGTCAGTCGTAAGGAACAGATCAAAGGAACTTAAGTCAGTCTGATAGCAAAGCAATATGAAGAAACCCCTGAGCTCCCTGATAATGGTCGTGGCACAGGTGGAAGCAGATTTTTCAGGATTTTGGACAATAAATCGGTAAGCGTCTGTATGAAGAGTTTTTCATCCACTGTCTTGCAGCTCCTCACAGAGTATGAAATTGAAGCACTAATGTTTACAGGTCAAGAAATGTTTCTTCCTTTTGATGGATATCTCAATGACTAAGTTCACCTGGAGATCGTCACTGCCTCTTGCTCGACGATGTGGTACATCTTTCGTGAATGTACCGCTTTGTGGTAACGTAAACACACATCTTGCAAACGGTCTAATGTAGCATCACGTGACCATGGAATTGGTTGTAGTGGGCCACCATCTGGACGACAGTCACAAAATACAAGACACATTTGATTGGAAATACCATGTGGAATTCCCAGCCGGTATTGGTAAAGCCAGATGTAAACACTGATACAGTGTTTACACCTGGCTCCTTTTCAGTGAATGTTTCTGTTACGTCTGAAAGAGCACATGATGCTCTAACCATAAAGACGAAATATTGTCAGGAGTGTGACACGTGTGTTTTAAGGTGTCCATGCATTTAATATTCTAGAGGAAACCTGCAGTTACCACAGTCCTCATTTTTTTCGTGTCTGAGTCGGTCGGTTTAAGTGCTTAATAAAAAGCGTTCAGGGATTAGTTTAATATGTTTATTATGCACCCCATACCCATCCTGTGGGTGGTAGTCAGAAGATTACAGAGGTACATAATGGGTCCAGGGACTGGGTCCCAAAGTTTTGACAGCCGAACAAGTTACAGTCGTAATGAAGTATTTACATGTTTATATCTGGTCACAATCGTAATGAGTCATTTATGCTGACATTCAGGATAATTGTTGCTGTGATCCTGACAGTTTCCACATAGTTATTAATGAAGATGTTCTTCCCGAGGTATTTTGTTATCTTTATATTTGTCTTTAACACTGTAGCCACCATCACAGCAGTATTCATTTATCTTCTCTACAAGATAACTAATGGTTGTCTGCTCGTCATCTAGTGCCGTACTTCCTTGAATGCTTCTTCGTTAGCGTGTTAGTTTTCCTGCTTGGTATTACGTGTTGAAATACTTGATGGTAAATAGCATCTGTGGCAATCAAATCATGCACAGACGCGATGCGTGTGCCTCGGGATGGCCTGTAGAATAATTTCCATAGAAATAATGTCTTTTGCAGTTCCGTATCATCCCATAGATTGATTGGACTATAGAGTATACTCCCACCTCCAAGGATGCCTGTCCACAACACTGCTAACACCTAGGCTCCTGTTTGTTTCTAGGTTAACAGGGACAGGTTTAACGAGACGCCCATGGGTCTCTCCACGCCTGGGAATCGAACACGTGTCCCTTCTGTTGTGGTTCTAGATTGTAGAGTCAGCTTCAGGGATTGAAACAGTTTAGTACGGATACAGCTTCAAAAAGAAACTCGTCCACAAATGTTTGTCAATAGAGTAACTGTGGCTGTTGAACGCTCGTGGTAGTAGGCTGGTTGACAACAACCATCCAGGGAGGTACTACCCTCCTCTCAAATCATTGTGAAATAGAGACCTGTGACATATTTTTTTGGCACTTTGGCAACATCGCTGATGTTTTTTTCTCTGTTTCGTAAACACGTATGATGACAGATATATCTCATGAACTTCTTCCTTTCAGTATGCACATTACTTTCCTGTTGTGTCTTAATAATTCTCAGTCCTGTAATACTTTGTTTTCAACCAAGGAAGCTTGGTCTGAGACCTCTCCCTGGGGAAGATAATCCCCAGAACCACAGTCTTTCCAGTCTGGGAGGTTTGGTCTAAGACCGGGTCCTGGAGGAAGATAATCCCCTGAACCACGAACTCTCCACCCTAGGAGGCCTGGTCTGAGACCGAAGCTTGGGGAGGGATAATCTTCAGAACCACAGACATAACACCCTCAGGGGCACCCACTCATACCCTGGAAGTCACTCAACGTCTCAGGTCTTGGCAACTCTCTCACGCTCTCTGAGCCCTGAATGTCAACACGTAGTAATCAGCTGTTCAGACCACTCATTCATCCACTCACGGCAGGTTACGCACGGCAACTTTGAAGTTCAAAGTTGGATAAAATCACCTGAATTGCGACATGCTTTGAAGTGTGCTCCGCAATTGCTTGTTTTCTCGGCTTTCAAGGAGAATGTCTTAAATGCTGTTTAGTAAGTTTGATTTAAAAATTTATGGTTGTGTGTGTGTGTGTGTGTGTGTGTGGTGGGTGCGTGTGTGGTGGGTGCGTGTGTGGTGGGTGCGTGTGTGGTGGGTGCGTGTGTGGTGGGTGCGTGTGTGGTGGGTGCGTGTGTGGTGGGTGCGTGTGTGGTGGGTGCGTGTGTGGTGGGTGCGTGTGTGGTGGGTGCGTGTGTGTGTGTGTGTGTGTGTGTGTGTGTGTGTGTGTGTGTGTGTGTGTGTGTGTGTGTGTGTGTATTTCTGCAGGTAAATGCCGGTGGCGGCTCTTGATCCAAAGAATTCGGGTTGCTCTCCCTTTCAGATATGATTCCATGCCGTTCCTCAGTTACTCTGTGACCCCATACGGGCTCAGTGCTTACCAATTATTATTATATTTTTTTTATATTGTTTAATAATGATGATCTACTTAGAATGCGACTGTCTTTGAGATAATGATGGTTGCTTAGTGGGTTTAAAGTCTATCTACTACACGAGGGTCACTAAGATTGCGTTCACCGCCAGTCAAGATTACTCTAATACCATAAAAAGGGGATTAGAATAATCTCTGAGTGTATATACACCGAGAAGCATAAACCCCTGTGTATGTACCGAGAGGTATATGTGTGAATGACGTTTCGGGGGTGAACGCCCCCGCGTCTCGGTCCTGGACCAGGCCTCCGGTGGATTTTCGACAGATTTTTCTTTCTTTCAAGCATGGTTATTCTAGCAGCGCATCGTTATGCATCCGAGTGTCAAATAATATTAATGACTTGCCTTGTATGGGCCAGTAGGCCTGCTGCAGTGCTCCTCCATTCTTATGTTATGGACCCAACAGTTGTCAAATTCACAAAATCTTTTGTCCCTTTTTTTTCAAGAGACTTAAATTTGTGCCCATGTGACGGGGAGAGCCAGATATTATTCAGTTGTGCAGTGAAGTGACAAATTTTGTCCACTATATAAAATAACAGGTATTTATTTTAATCGGATGAAAGCCCCAAAAACCGTGGAAGATGGCAGGTAAATTTTACAGATTTGTGCTGATGTTCAGTGTACATTTACCTCTGCTCTCCTGTATTCCTTTCAATAACTCTAGTCCTGTAATGTTGAAAATGGTATAAAAGAGGAACAAGTTGATGATTAAGACATGTGCAACAGCGGCATGTGTGTGTCATAATCATAGTCGATTAAGACATGTATAACAGCGGCATGTGTGTGTCATAATCATAGTCGATTAAGACATGTATAACAGCGGCATGTGTGTGTCATAATCATAGTCGATTAAGACATGTATAACAGCGGCATGTGTGTGTCATAATCATAGTCGATTAAGACATGTATAACAGCGGCATGTGTGTCATAATCATAGTCCTGTAATATTTCTCGTCCGGCCTGGGACTCCTGGTCTTAAACTAGTCGATGGGGAAGATAATCCACAGCGCCGTTATCAGGACGTGAGAGTGTTTGGGGTAATATTCTCTAGGAAAAGTAGGATCAAGGCTGGATTAATGTTGGTAGAATTACCGACAATATGTGGGGGGAAAGGACACAAGTGCAACTAGTGTGACATTTTGTTGTGGCAACGTTTCGCTCTCCAGGAGCTTTGTCAAGCCGTTATAAACAGTACATGGACACAGAGGGTATATATAGGCTTAGAGTGAGGTGCAATACTAGTGGTAGTGGTAGTAATATTAGTTGTAGTGGTAATACATGTGGTAGAAAGATTAACTTGCACATCAGTAAAAGGCATCATAAAAGGCATCATAAAAGGCATCATGAAAGGTAGCATAAAAACAGGTTAGACAAATATTTGTGGCGAAACGTTGCAACAATAAAATGTCACATTAGGTGCACTTGTGTCCTTTTACCTGACAGGATCAAGGCTGCCTTGATCCTTCTCTACACAGTGAAGCCTCGTTGGCCTACGTGGAAACCTCACTTAATACTGAGACTGCTGTTATTAATAGTAGTAATAGTACAGAATTAGTAGTACAGTAGTGGTAGTACTTTCAAAAGGGAGCGCTTAAACAGTATGGGAGAGGGAGAGCGGGGGATAATGACCATTACCCAGGTCAGTAGTTGGTAGCCTAACCAACACAAATATAATTAAAAATGTTTGGCTAATTATGTGTAAACACAGGAACGAACAAGCACATAAATATTGGTGATCAGTTATTGTTCTACTGGTGTTATGTTGATAACATTTACACGGGGCTCTTGATGCTGGTGCAGGGCTCTTGATCCAGGGGGGTGGAGCTATCTTCCCCTGGTGTCGAATCTTATTACCTCTCCTACCACCCGGTGTGTGACCTCCCCCCTAGGGGTTTAACCCTTAATGTAATGTGTGTGGCATATCAGAGGAAACTTGCAAGCAGTCCTGAGATGAATAGCTCGTACGGGTTTAGTTTTTTTTAATGGATATATTACACAGAAATATTCTGGACAGGTTGCAGTTCGTGTCTTAGACGAATCTGGAGACATAAGGAGTTAGTTTTCAGTGACTTCGCGTGTCAGAGCCGTCGTAGAGTACGCGGAACCAGCTTGGAGCCCCTCGACTCATCGCGTCAAAATTGCAGAAAAATATCCAAGTTTTTTCAGACATGAGTACATGGGAGATAACAGAAGACTTGGGAGTCCACACCCAGGTTATCTACTGAGAAGAACGATCTACTTCCATCTAGATTAAGAAGTATCTTGTATTATCTAGGTGCTAAGGATTGAAAAGCGAAAGGCTCTCAAGATATTTACGGAGAGAGGAGAACCAGAGAAGATATGATCATGACGCTGAAGATAGAGGTATTGATAGGATGGATGGGATAGACTGATGAAGAGAGGGCCAGGGACAAGGAAAGAGAGTTGAAAAAACAAAAACAAAAAAAGTGACAGTGTGTTACATTAGTTAATTCTTTATAAAGGTAACAGTTGCAGGATGTGGAATGACCTGGATGAAGGTGTGGTAGAGATGGGTCTCACAAGTAGCATTAAATACTGATATAACACCCTTGAAAGCGATTTATCTTGACTGAGGGGATTCTGGATTCAGAGAATTAGAGGCATTCATCCCCTGAATCGAACCTGCTTGCTTCCCATTCCTCAGGTGCTTTATAACCCTTAAACATATGGGGTATGGCAAGACCTACGAGGCTGGGAGTCTTCAGCGACAGTATTATAGACCTAGGGGCCAGGAGCTATAATTTAACCGTTGAGACCACAATGAGTATTGAAATTAGGTACAAGGGGTCACATGTGGAAGATGCAAGACTTGAGATGAGTGCCAGGGGATGCTGGGAAAATTTCATTTTCACGTTGATCAGAAGATAAATGAGTTGGGTGAAGAGGTGGTGTGGGGAAAATTTAATAATACACGGCTTCAAGAGTAGGTATAGTGTTGTCTAAGAGGCGATTAATGAATAGTGACAGTGTAGTTGAAGAGGTGGACTTGACCCCTACAAATACGTAGCAGGTAATACGCGCGTGCGCACACACACACACACACACACACACACACACACACACACACACACACACACACACACACACACACACACACACACACACACACACACACACACACACAGCAACAAGGGGACACAACTGGAAGTTGAAAACTCAGGTGAGTCACTGGGATGTTAGGAAGTATTTCTTCAATCAGAGTTGTCAGGAAGTGGAACAGTCTGGAGAATGATGTAGTGGAGGCAGGATCCATACACAGTTTTAAGAAGAGATACGACAAAGCTTATGGAGCAGGGAAAGAATGGACCATTCATGGCGACCAGCGAAGAGGCGGTACCAAGAGCTGTGAATCGACCCCTGCAACTACAAATAGGTGAAAACAAACACACACACACACACACACACACACACACACACACACACACACACACACTTCAAAAGCACTGGTTGCAGCAGTTACATTAAAGGTGAACATAGGAAAGAATACGGTGGAAGGGCGGCAGAGACCCAGTGTAGCAGAGCTGTAACGTCACTCCTGCCCTCCCACACCTTACTGTATCCCTGGTACATGCTCTCTATCCCTCCAAGGTTAGGGGGGAAACCTTGAGGCTGTCGAAGCGCTCTTGATCCAAGGAATCAGACCTGATTTACCTTCCATTCCCTGACACTATAATTTTTACGGGATTAGCGCATCTCATTAATATTGATAATGATATATTATTTTTTATTATTACCCAAGGCTATGAGGGTGTATTATTTAGGGAATCTCTGAAACTGACCTTAAGTTGTTCCCTGAATTTTCCTCTTTCTTGCAAATTTTCGCTATTTCGTTCACTACCCGAGAAGTCCTCATCCGATTGTGTTAAGTTTTCAGCGATAATGCACGGTAACTAGGGCAAGATTCCTGCAAATATTGGTATGTGTAAGGTGCCTTCGGGTTAAACTTGTAAGAGCCCATTCCAAGATTTTTATTGGATCATGCACATGATTCAAACCTCACATACGACACCAGCCTCACATAAAATTCACACCTTACACACAGCAGTCACATAAGACATCAGCCTCATACACAGCAGTGCCACATACGACACCAGCCTCATACACAGCATACACCTCATACACAGCAGTGCCACATACGACACCAGCCTCATGCACAGCAGTGCCACATATGGCACCATCCTCACATAGAATATATCCCAGTAAAACACTTAGGAATGTGAGGGGTCAACGTAAGCACCTTGGTCTTACCAAGATCTACTCCACCATAAGTACCTCCTATTCCCACAATGTGTATCTTACCTTCACTAGCTCAGAAAACACACAGCTGGTGTTCCGACACTCTCAGCCGGTGGTACATATGTTGATCTAGGTGCGGCTGGCATCAACAGCCTGGTCTATCAGGCCAGCAAGAGGGAGGCCTGGGAGAGCTGGGAGGGCAGTGAACCTTCAACCAGGTGTAGTGGTACAATGGTGGTGTACCTTATTGTTTCCTGTGTGGGAGAAAACTCTCCAGTACTCACACGCCCACCTTATTCTCTCTCTCTCTCTCTCTCTCTCTCTCTCTCTCTCTCTCTCTCTCTCTCTCTCTCTCTCTCTCTCTCTCTCTCTCTCTCTCTCTCTCTCTCTCTCTCTCTCTGGCATCCCTACAATATCCATCTGTCAGTTTCTCCACACTGTCTCTCATCTCTCTTTCCCACTCCACACACCACTCCTGATACTCAGTCCTCCCACACAGCCCACTCATCCCGCACCTTTTCCCCATACCTCCCTCTCCCTTAATACGGCTTCCTCTCTCTCCCTTCTCCCTCGCTGTTTTCACTCCCTCACGTTTAGATTTTTTCTTCCCTAAGTCTTCAACAAACTAAAAATTTCCTTTCTATGATCCCTACCTGTGCGTCCTGTGATCCCTACCTGTGCGTCCTGTGATCCCTACCTGTGCGTTCTATGATCCCTACCTGTGCGTTCTATGATCCCTACCTGTGCGTCCTGTGATCCCTACCTGTGCGTCCTGTGATCCCTACCTGTGCGTCCTGTGATCCCTACCTGTGCGTCTTGTGATCCCTACCTGTGCGTTCTATGATCCCTACCTGTGCGTTCTATGATCCCTACCTGTGCGTCCTGTGATCCCTACCTGTGCGTCCTGTGATCCCTACCTGTGCGTCCTGTGATCCCTACCTGTGCGTCCTGTGATCCCTACCTGTGCGTCCTGTGATCCCTACCTGTGCGTTCTATGATCCCTACCTGTGCGTCCTGTGATCCCTACCTGTGCGTCCTGTGATCCCTACCTGTGCGTTCTATGATCCCTACCTGTGCGTTCTATGATCCCTACCTGTGCGTCCTGTGATCCCTACCTGTGCGTCCTGTGATCCCTACCTGTGCGTTCTATGATCCCTACCTGTGCGTCCTGTGATCCCTACCTGTGCGTCCTGTGATCTACCTGTGCGTCCTATGATCCCTACCTGTGCGTTCTATGATCCCTACCTGTGCGTCCTGTGATCCCTACCTGTGCGTCCTGTGATCCCTACCTGTGCGTCCTGTGATCCCTACCTGTGCGTCCTGTGATCCCTACCTGTGCGTCTTGTGATCCCTACCTGTGCGTCCTATGATCCCTACCTGTGCGTTCTATGATCCCTACCTGTGCGTCCTGTGATCCCTACCTGTGCGTCCTGTGATCCCTACCTGTGCGTCCTATGATCCCTACCTGTGCGTCCTATGATCCCTACCTGTGCGTCCTATGATCCCTACCTGTGCGTCCTATGATCCCTACCTGTGCGTCCTGTGATCCCTACCTGTGCGTCCTGTGATCCCTACCTGTGCGTCCTATGATCCCTACCTGTGCGTTCTATGATCCCTACCTGTGCGTCCTGTGATCCCTACCTGTGCGTCCTGTGATCCCTACCTGTGCGTCCTGTGATCCCTACCTGTGCGTCCTGTGATCCCTACCTGTGCGTCCTATGATCCCTACCTGTGCGTTCTATGATCCCTACCTGTGCGTCCTGTGATCCCTACCTGTGCGTCCTGTGATCCCTACCTGTGCGTCCTGTGATCCCTACCTGTGCGTCCTATGATCCCTACCTGTGCGTCCTATGATCCCTACCTGTGCGTCCTGTGATCCCTACCTGTGCGTCCTATGATCCCTACCTGTGCGTCCTATGATCCCTACCTGTGCGTCCTATGATCCCTACCTGTGCGTCCTATGATCCCTACCTGTGCGTCCCATGATCCCTACCTGTGCGTCCTATGATCCCTACCTGTGCGTCCTATGATCCCTACCTGTGCGTCCTATGATTCCTACCTGTGCGTCCTATGATCCCTACCTGTGCGTCCTATGATCCCTACCTGTGCGTCCTGTGATCCTACCTGTGCGTCCCATGATCCCTACCTGTGCGTCCCATGATCCCTACCTGTGCGTCCTATGATCCCTACCTGTGCGTCCTATGATCCCTACCTGTGCGTCCTATGATCCCTACCTGTGCGTCCTATGATCCCTACCTGTGCGTCCCATGGTCCCTACCTGTGCGTCCTATGATCCCTACCTGTGCGTCCTATGATCCCTACCTGTGCGTCCTATGATCCCTACCTGTGCGTCCTATGATCCCTACCTGTGCGTCCAATGATCCCTACCTGTGCGTCCCATGATCCCTACCTGTGCGTCCCATAATCCCTACCTGTGCGTCCCATGATCCCTACCTGTGCGTCCTATGATTCCTACCTGTGCGTCCCATGATCCCTACCTGTGCGTCCCATGATCCCTACCTGTGCGTCCCATGATCCCTACCTGTGCGTCCCATGATCCCTACCTGTGCGTCCTATGATCCCTACCTGTGCGTCCTATGATCCCTACCTGTGCGTCCCATGATCCCTACCTGTGCGTCCTATGATCCCTACCTGTGCGTCCTATGATCCCTACCTGTGCGTCCTATGATCCCTACCTGTGCGTCCTATGATGCCTACCTGTGCGTCCTATGATCCCTACCTGTGCGTCCCATGATCCCTACCTGTGCGTCCTATGATTCTTACCTGTGCGTCCAATGATCCCTACCTGTGCGTCCTATGATTCTTACCTGTGCGTCCAATGATCCCTACCTGTGCGTCCAATGATCCCTACCTGTGCGTCCCATGATCCCTACCTGTGCGTCCTATGATCCCTACCTGTGCGTCCCATGATCCCTACCTGTGCGTCCTATGATCCCTACCTGTGCGTCCTATGATGCCTACCTGTGCGTCCTATGATTCCTACCTGTGCGTCCCATGATACCTACCTGTGCGTCCCATGATCCCTACCTGTGCGTCCCATGATCCCTACCTGTGCGTCCCATGATCCCTACCTGTGCGTCCCATGATCCCTACCTGTGCGTCCTATGATCCCTACCTGTGCGTCCCATGATCCCTACCTGTGCGTCCTATGATCCCTACCTGTGCGTCCTATGATCCCTACCTGTGCGTCCTATGATCCCTACCTGTGCGTCCTATGATGCCTACCTGTGCGTCCTATGATCCCTACCTGTGCGTCCCATGATCCCTACCTGTGCGTCCTATGATTCTTACCTGTGCGTCCAATGATCCCTACCTGTGCGTCCTATGATTCTTACCTGTGCGTCCAATGATCCCTACCTGTGCGTCCAATGATCCCTACCTGTGCGTCCCATGATCCCTACCTGTGCGTCCCATGATCCCTACCTGTGCGTCCTATGATCCCTACCTGTGCGTCCCATGATCCCTACCTGTGCGTCCTATGATCCCTACCTGTGCGTCCTATGATCCCTACCTGTGCGTCCTATGATGCCTACCTGTGCGTCCTATGATTCCTACCTGTGCGTCCCATGATACCTACCTGTGCGTCCCATGATACCTACCTGTGCGTCCCATCCCTACCTGTGCGTCCCATGATCCCTACCTGTGCGTCCTATGATCCCTACCTGTGCGTCCTATGATCCCTACCTGTGCGTCCCATGATCCCTACCTGTGCGTCCTATGATCCCTACCTGTGCGTCCTATGATCCCTACCTGTGCGTCCTATGATCCCTACCTGTGCGTCCTATGATGCCTACCTGTGCGTCCTATGATCCCTACCTGTGCGTCCCATGATCCCTACCTGTGCGTCCTATGATTCTTACCTGTGCGTCCAATGATCCCTACCTGTGCGTCCTATGATTCTTACCTGTGCGTCCAATGATCCCTACCTGTGCGTCCAATGATCCCTACCTGTGCGTCCCATGATCCCTACCTGTGCGTCCCATGATCCCTACCTGTGCGTCCTATGATCCCTACCTGTGCGTCCCATGATCCCTACCTGTGCGTCCTATGATGCCTACCTGTGCGTCCTATGATTCCTACCTGTGCGTCCCATGATACCTACCTGTGCGTCCCATGATCCCTACCTGTGCGTCCCATGATCCCTACCTGTGCGTCCCATGATCCCTACCTGTGCGTCCCATGATCCCTACCTGTGCGTCCTATGATCCCTACCTGTGCGTCCCATGATCCCTACCTGTGCGTCCTATGATCCCTACCTGTGCGTCCTATGATCCCTACCTGTGCGTCCTATGATCCCTACCTGTGCGTCCTATGATGCCTACCTGTGCGTCCTATGATCCCTACCTGTGCGTCCCATGATCCCTACCTGTGCGTCCTATGATTCTTACCTGTGCGTCCAATGATCCCTACCTGTGCGTCCTATGATTCTTACCTGTGCGTCCAATGATCCCTACCTGTGCGTCCAATGATCCCTACCTGTGCGTCCCATGATCCCTACCTGTGCGTCCCATGATCCCTACCTGTGCGTCCTATGATCCCTACCTGTGCGTCCCATGATCCCTACCTGTGCGTCCTATGATCCCTACCTGTGCGTCCTATGATCCCTACCTGTGCGTCCTATGATGCCTACCTGTGCGTCCTATGATTCCTACCTGTGCGTCCCATGATACCTACCTGTGCGTCCCATGATACCTACCTGTGCGTCCCATGATCCCTACCTGTGCGTCCCATGATCCCTACCTGTGCGTCCTATGATCCCTACCTGTGCGTCCTATGATCCCTACCTGTGCGTCCCATGATCCCTACCTGTGCGTCCTATGATCCCTACCTGTGCGTCCTATGATCCCTACCTGTGCGTCCTATGATCCCTACCTGTGCGTCCTATGATGCCTACCTGTGCGTCCTATGATCCCTACCTGTGCGTCCCATGATCCCTACCTGTGCGTCCTATGATTCTTACCTGTGCGTCCAATGATCCCTACCTGTGCGTCCTATGATTCTTACCTGTGCGTCCAATGATCCCTACCTGTGCGTCCAATGATCCTTACTTGTGCGTCCCATGATCCCTAACGGTGCGTCCCATGATCCCTACCTGTGAGTCCTATGATCCCTACCTGTGCGTCCCATGATCCCTACCTGTGCGTCCTATGATCCCTACCTGTGCGTCCTATGATCCCTACCTGTGCGTCCCATGATCCCTACCTGTGCGTCCCATGATCCCTACCTGTGCGTCCCATGATCCCTACCTGTGCGTCCTATGATCCCTACCTGTGCGTCCTATGATCCCTACCTGTGCGTCCTATGATCCCTACCTGTGCGTCCCATGATCCCTACCTGTGCGTCCTATGATCCCTATCTGTGCGTCCCATGATCCCTACCTGTGCGTCCCATGATCCCTACCTGTGCGTCCTATGATCCCTACCTGTGCGTCCTATGATCCCTACCTGTGCGTCCCATGATCCCTGCCTCTGCGTTCCATATCTACCTGTGCGTCCCATGATATCTACCTGTGCGTCCCATGATATCTACCTGTGCGTCCCATATCTACCTGTGTGTCCTATGATCCCTATCTGTGCGTTTTAAAACTGTCGTACGTACGTTTCAGAGAGAGAGAGAGAGAGAGAGAGAGAGAGAGAGAGAGAGAGAGAGAGAGAGAGAGAGAGAAATAGGAAGTGAGAGACATGGTGAGGAATATCGTAAGTCTCTCTCTCGACGTGAATCCCGGATTCGGCCTCCCGTAAGGGCGAAGTTCCTACTCTTGTACACGTAGTATGCCATCTTACCGCCTCGTGAAATTTTCCGATTCTCGTAAGGGCGAAATTCCTAAGCTTGTACACGTAATTTTCTTCCTGCTGCTTCGTGCCAGATTTCAAGTCTCTGACTGCTCTGTTCAACGAGGTATTAATGTTAATTGAGCCTGAAATTGAGGCAGTTTATTCAACGAATGCATCCCTCGAAGGGCTCTTGATTCAGGGAATTGGAGTTAGCAATTTCCTTGGATCAAGAGCCCCCATCACCGGCATCAAGGCACTTCAGCGTTATATAAACATCAACATTATATAAACATTATATATAAACTCCAGGCAGTATCTAAACTTCAGCATTATCTAAATCCTTTCATATACCTTCGATATGTATCGAGAGTTTTCCTACTCTTGCAGCCCGGCCCTGGGTTAGACTTGCCTGGTCAATCAGGCTGTTGCTGCTGGCATGTAGTATAACGCCGGTGTGTACTGTGCTGCAGACTCAGTCTCGTGTGTCAGAAGAGGAAGCCAACTGGCCGCTGTAAATCATTGTTCAGTCACGACAAAAATGTGTCTTTGTTAAAGTTAAAAAAAAAGGGGGATGTTCATTTGCCTGGGTATAAATTGGTATTGAAGCCATTTTGATTTAAAGTTCATTGTGTGTGTGTGTGTGTGTGTGTGTGTACTGGCCTAGTTGTACTTACCTAGTTGAGGTTGCGGGGGTCGAGTCCGAGCTCCTGGCCCCGTCTCTTCACTGGTCGCTACTAGGTCACTCTCCCTGAACCGTGAGCTTTATCATACCTCTGCTTAAAGCTATGTATGGATTCTGCCTCCACTACATCGCTTCCCAAACTATTCCACTTACTGACTACTCTGTGGCTGAAGAAATACTTCCTAACATCCCTGTGATTCATCTGTTTTCAACTTCCAGCTGTGTCACCTTGTTGCTGTGTCCAATCTCTGGAACATCCTGTCTTTGTCCACCTTGTCAATTCCTCTCAGTATTTTGTATGTCGTTATCATGTCCCCCCTATCTCTCCTGTCCTCCAGTGTCGTCAGGTTGATTTCCCTTAACCTCTCCTCGTAGGACATACCTCTTAGCTCTGGGACTAGTCTTGTTGCAAACCTTTGCACTTTCTCTAGTTTCTTCACGTGCTTGGCTAGGTGTGGGTTCCAAACTGGTGCCGCATACTCCAATATGGGCCTGACGTACATGGTGTAGAGAGTCTTGAACGATTCCTTACTGAGGTATCGGAACGCTTGTAGCCTGTCTAGGTCTCTTTGTAGTCCTGCTTGATCCTCATCCGATTTAATTCTCCTCATTAACTTCACATCATCTGCAAACAAGGACACTTCTGAGTGTCCCTTCCGTTGTGTCATTCACATATACCAAAAACAGCAGGTTCTAGGACTGACTCCTGTGGAACCCGCTCGTCTCATGCGCCCACTCTGACACCTCGTCACATACCATGACTCGTTGTTGCCTCCTTGTCAGATATTCTATGATCCATTGCAGTGCCTTTCCTGTTATGCACGCCTGATCCTCTAGCTTTTGCATTAACTTCTTGCGAGGAACTGTGTCGAAAGCCTTCTTGCAGTCCAAGAAAATGCAATCTATTGACCCTTCTCTCTCTCGTGTCTCACTTACGTTACCTTGTCATAAAACTCCAGTAGGTTTCTAACACAAGATTTTCCTTCCCTGACACCGTGCTGGTTGTCGTTTATAAGCTTGTTTATTTCTAGGTGCTCCACCACACTCCTTATAATCTTCTCCACAACTTTGCATACTCTCCACGTCATTGACACAGGTCTGTATTTAAAGCCTCGTGTCTTTCTTAAAAAATGAGACTACATTTGCCATCTTCCATACCTCAGGTAGTTGCCCAGTTTCAATGGATGTGTTGAAGCTTTTTGTTAGTGGCACATACAGCATCTCTGCTCCTTCTCTAAGAACCCACAGACAGATGTCCGGTCCCACCGCCTTTGAGGTATCAGATTCACATAGCAGCTTCTTCACTTCCTCCTCGGGTGTATTTCATCCGGCACTTGTTGGTGTACCTCCTTATTCTAACTTCCTGGAGTCCTTCCTGTCTCCACTGTAAATATTTCTTTGAACCTCATGTTAAGCTTCTCGCATATTTCTTGGTCGTTTCTTGTGAATTCCCCACCTTCTTTCCTCGGCCTGATTACCTGGGCCTTGACTGTTTTCATCCTGATGTGACTATACAACAGCTTCGGGTCAGACTTGACTTTCGATGCTATGTGTGTGTGTGTGTGTGTGTGTGTGTGTGTGTGTGTGTGTGTGTGTGTGTGTGTGTGTGTGTGTGTATACTCAGTACAGTTTTCCCTGCCCTCCACACCAACTATGACACTGGGCAACTGTCATATCTAATACAGCAGCAGCAGCAACACACTGCCGATGAATCCAATTTTGATAAATCGAATACATAACACTCCGGCAGGGTCGAGAACACTACAGGATCATCATCAAACAGTATGGGCAGTGCGTGATGACAGGTGTGTCCAGGATTATCTTCCTGACAACATATACAGTAGCATCGTACCTGGACTCAGTACGACTCCTCAGGGAGACTTCCTCCACGAAATGACCACCCCAGGGAGATTTTAACACAGTTTCTACCCAAGGGAGACTTTCGCCTGGGAGTTTCTACCCAAATGAGGTTCTATGCGTTTCTACCCCAGGGAGGCTTTCATTTTGGAGTTTTCCTTTAGGAAACCCAGTCTCATTCTAGAATGGAACTCCAAAGATCTAGAGCTCCAGCTCTTGGCTCCCCGAGGGGTACATTTATCTCTCACCCAGGGGGTTATAAGGATGAAATTCATCCAGTGTTTCTTTTCCTCCCTGTATTTAAAAATGCAAGTATAAATTATTCCGAAATACATAGGAAGAACATTTAATGACAGCCTGAATTCACCATTTCAACTGTGTTTAGTGTTTTTGGGAAGAAAACTTAAGATGTTGAAAATATATTATCAAAACATGTAATGTTTATAGGAAGCGTGATAAGAACTTAGTTAAGGAAGTTAAGGTAACCTAATTGATCTCTTAGAAAAATCTATACTTATTTATATTTTATTTATCTATACTTAGCTTATGTATAGTTAACCTTCTTACACTTATATCTCTTCTTGAACTAACTCTTAGAATGGGGTAGGTTATGTATAGGTAACTAAACAATGCCTTTTCTGATTGGGTTCAAACTATCATGCGTTTCGTATTAAAAAGTTCGAATTGGTTTCAGGTTGCATACGTGCCAGTTTTGAAACCTTTTTTTTTTTAATTGCGAACGGGGTATTAGTTTCCATGTGATAACCTATGAATAATTTTCTTCTGATTAGCTTTTAATTTTCCACATTAATATTTAACTGCATTAGAACCTTATGCTGCACTCTGCACCATTCCTTTTTCATCCCTGAGGTAGGGTGGGCTGGGCTTATGAGATCTAGGAATACCTTGGATGGTTGAGGTAGAGTAGGCTGGGATTATGGGATATGGGGATACCTTTCTCAGATCACTTAGGTAAAGTGGGCTAAGGTTATGGGATACAGGGATACCTTAGATCATTGAGGTAGAGGACGCTGTGCTTGAGGGATACAGGGATACCTTGTGCACCAACTGAGATGCATCTAGTTGTCTCAGACAAGAGGTATAACAGCTGGGATGCACAATTATATCTACAGGGTAGTTAGGGCAGAGCTAATGACCTTGTTAAGAACTAGACAGCTAGAAGATACCATACATCTTATTGGGTAACGAAATGGGTGGTAATAACCTCATTATCGAGTAGTTAAATGGGGTCTAACGACCTTATTAGAGGTTAGAATGGTAATAGTTAAGGGAATTAAAGATTCTGGTGAGCCCTTAATGAAGTTAGTTAGGGCTCTAATTATGTGGGAAGATAAGGGCCGTGTTTGGTGGTAACTAGGACGGAGGTAATGACCTTGTTGGACCTTTCAAGTACTTTTATGAATGTAATAAAGTTGGTAGAATTACCGACAATATGTAAAGTAAAAGGACACAAGTGCAACTAATGTGACATTTTATTGTGGCAACGTTTCGCTCTCCAGGAGCTTTATCAAGCCATTAATGGTAATGGCTTGATAAAGCTCCTGGAGAGCGAAACGTTGCCACAATAAATGTCACATTAGTTGCACTTGTGTCCTTTTACTTTACATACTTTTATGAAGGTGAGAGGCTTTTGATGCGCAGAATTAGAGCTGCTCTCTCCTTGGATCAAACCTGATTACCTCCCATTCCCCGGGTGTTGCATGGTTCCTACAGGTTTAGCGCTTAGACAGTAAGGAGGCGATTGTATTCTCTTAGTTAAATCATTTTAATGTTGTCTCAACGATCTCTTTACTTTGAAAATAAAGAGGAATTGAACCTTGTTGAAAATAATAAATCATTTACTTCATTACTTTCTATTTTATTTGTAAATGAACCAATAAATATATCCGTCAGCTTTATTAGTAAAGTTAGGAGTCACGTGCATATCCTGGCAACTTGTCCAAGACTCGCCACTTGTAATTAGGTAACCGTGTAGTTAGGTAGCGTATGATTACATTGTTACCTTGTTGGGCAAGTAGGACAATGGCACTTTGTTTTTTTATGTTTATTGGGTAGTAAGAGAGATAATTACCTTGTTAGGCTAAGTGGATAGTTAGCAGTGGGATAGTTACTCTGATATTGCTGGGATTTTCTGTTTGTCAAGAAAGTGGGAAGGAGGGAAGGAAGAGGAGGAAGAAGGGAGAGAAAGGCAAGGAATAGGAGGGAGTGAGAGAGAGCTAAGAGGAGGGAAGCGAGGAGAGGCGACGAAGAGGAGGATGGGAGGAAGAGAAGGTAGAGAAAGAAGTGTTAAAGGGGTAAGGAAGAGAAGTGAGGAAGTGCAGTGCTTGAAGCGTTTTCTCACACACACACACACACACACACACACACACACACACACACACACACACACTCACTGGAGAGTAATTTAGTGTAGGCAGGATCCATACATAACTTTTAAGAAGTGATACGATAAAGCTCTTGGAGCAGGGAGAGAGTGAACCTAGTAGCGACCAGCAAAGAGAAGGGACCAGGAGCTGTGAATCGACCCCCTGCAACCATAAATAGGTGAGCACACACACTTCTAACAGTGAAATAAATTTAGTACAACAACGCATGTATTATAGACGACAATGTTAACAAAGTCACAGTGTCAGAGTAGAGAATAGAATTCTGAGTAGACGACACTTTCTGCACACGAGGCCTGGTCATGGACCGGGTCTAGGGGGCGTTGACTCCCGGAATGCCCCTCAGGTAGACCTGTAGAAATTACTGAAATGGCACTGAAGACCAACTACGAATTTTAACACAGAATGAGACGCTGGTAATAACCTTTGTACAAAACTCAACGTCATCAATTAAGTGATTTATAGACCACACAATAAGGTTAACTGTCTTGAAAACCTTGAAAACTGTATTCCAAATATTAACACTGGAGATTTTAACCTTAGAAATGTGTAAGGGAAGATAGAAATAGTACCAGAGATAGTACCAGAGATAGTACCAGAGATAGTACCAGAGATAGTACCAGAGATAGTACCAGAGATAGTACCAGAGATAGTACCAGAGATAGTACCAGAGATAGTACCAGAGATAGTACCAGAGATAGTACCAGAGATAGTACCAGAGATAGTACCAGAGATAGTACCTGATATTGTACCAGAGATAGTACCTGATATTGTACCAGAGATAGTACCAGAGATTGTACCAGAGATAGTACCTGATATTGTACCAGAGATAGTACCTGATATTGTACCAGAGATAGTACCTGATATTGTACCAGAGATAGTACCAGAGATTGTACCAGAGATTGTACCTGTACTACGTTAGTCCAACAATCATGTTTCTGATAAATAATAATTTTCTTACTACTGAGAATAATATTTATTCTCATCCAGGAGTTCTTTCCTTACTCCATTGTTTTCCCATCCTCTTCTCTTTCTCCTCTTTCCGTCCCTTTCCTTTCCCTATCTGCCTTTATCCTTCCTCTTTCCATCCTTCCCCTTTCGGTTCTTCCCATTACTCTTCCTCTCTTCACCCCTTTTAATAACATTTCCTTCCTCATCATACCTCCCTCTTCCACCTTCCTAATCAGTCTTTCCTCCTCCCCATCCCCCCTTCCTCCTTCTTCCTCCCCATCCCCCTTTCCTCCTTCCTCCCCATCCCCCCTTCCTCCTTCTTCCTCCCCGTCCCCCCTTCTTATCCTCGCTTTCTCCCCGTCTCACCTTCCTACTTCCTCCTCCCCCTCCCCAATCCCCCCTTCCTCCCACCACTCAACCCTCATCTTCACCTTCCACTCTCCCGTTCCTGTCCTCCGCACACACATCCCTCCCACCTTCCATTTTCTACTTCCTATTCTTCATCCCTCAGTTCTCGACCTCCTCCTCCTCCCTTCCACTCTCTTCCCCATCCTCCCCCCTCCCCGTACTCTAATCACCGCCTCTTCTTTAATCACAGGTAACGAGCCTCGACTCTCCACTTACGATTGATTGCAGTGAAGCGAGAAATTGGAACATTTAGCAGAGCAACCTTCGTTGATCTGTACTCTGCTAGTACTTAGGATAGGTCAGGAGAGTTCAGGATAAGTTAGAAGAGTTTAGAATAGGTCAGGAGAGTTCATAATAGGTCACAAGAGTTTAGGGCGATTCAGGACAGGTCAGTATCTGTAAGGATAGATGTGGTTGTTCAGGGTACGTCAAGATCTGTGTTGATAGTTCCAGGATAGGATGTACGATTGGTTAGCATGGTTTAGGATAGTCTAGGATGACGCAGGATAGACCAGGATTGCGCAGGATAAGTCGGGATATTGCGTGGTGTTAGGAAAATTCTGGATAGGCTAGAATGGTTTAGGATGACTCAGGATGATTTAGAATAGGTCAGGATGGACGGGGTAGGTTAGATAATGTTAAAATATATTATGTTCATATTAGCCGATTAGTTTAAGTTGGATGGGTTAGGCTAGATTTTGACAGAGCTGGGATATATTGCCTACGATAGGATTGGCTAGTCAGGCCTGTATAGGATGGGATGTCACACATTGTTAGAGATCATAACTCGTAACAATAATATAATAATATATAACGACGTATTGTGGTCGCTGCACGATCCGAGAAAGGTATCCCTATATTCTACAAATCCAGCCTTTTCTATCTCAGTACACGCAAAAGGAATAGTGCGGAGTGGTGATAAATTCTAATGCCTCAGAATATAAAAATATTCATATACCTATGTAGATATGTATATATGTTTCTGCATATGTAAGCATGTGTGTTTTCATGTACATGTGTGTACACTTTGTGTATGTGAATTTGCCTATGTTTTGTATGTATGTGTGCATGTGTATTCTTGTATATGTATGTATGCAAGGGAACCGATCGGACGAGACGTTCTCGTGTCACGAGAGAAATGAAAATAAAAACTGGAAGGGAGGAAAAAAAGAATTTGGAACCGATTAAATGGGACCTTTAAATGGCTCCCACTGGACTAGTAAGAATAATATTTAATGACATTATTATTATTAAGACTGAGTTACACCCTTATGGGTCATACTACGCCATGGGCGTGCAAAAAAATGCATTTGAACTGAGGTCACAGTAAATGGTTCACTCTCCACCCTTAAACAAGAATTTTGATAAGGACCTGTGCCTTGTATGGGCCAGTAGGCCTGCTGCAGTGTTCCACCATTCTTGCGTTCGTATGTAATGTTGCACAGAGAGAAGAGGGACTCACAGGTAAGGACCCGCTACCTGTGAGTCCCTTCTCCTCTCAGTTCAACATGAGGATAGAGATGCTGCGTGATGGTGATAGAGAGATGCTGGGTGAAGATGTGGGAGATGTAGCAGGTACTTACAGCCTCAGGGTACAGATCAATCCTCCAGAGAGAAATAATGTTTATTATTTTTTTTGCACGAACGAGACCCACAAAAGCTCTCTGCCAACGTGTAACATTTTTGTTTTTAGGAAATGAACAGTGGCTTCATATTTTTCAAGGCTGAGGATGTCAGCGCTGCTGTTGCTGCTTTCTGTGTGTTCTGTCTTGCGTTACTTAGTTACTTAACTCTGTAGTCCGTCAGCTGATTCTCGGTTCGTCAGCTGACTGCCATTTAGAGAAGATCTGACTTTACACTGGGCGACTTTAAGAACATAAGAACATAAGGAGGATCACTGCAGCAGGCCTGTTGGCCCATACTAGGCAGGTCCTTTACAATCCATCCCACTAACAAAACATTTGCCCAACCCAATTTTCAATGCTACCCTAGAAATAAGCTCTGATAACTATCCACTTATTTGCAAGTCCCACTCAAATCCAACCCCTCTCACTCATATATTTATCCAACCTAAATTTGAAACCACCCAAAGTCCCAGCCTCAGTAACCCAACTAGGTAGACTGTTCCACTCATCTAAGACTGTTCCACTCATCTAAGACTGTTCCACTCATCTTTCATTCATATACTTTCATTTCTCCCTCATTATTAAGAACACAGGTATAGTATGGCCTGCGACCTGGTCGTAATGAGACTCAAAGTGGAGCAAGCAGAACTCAGCAATGGTATACGATTTGTATTTTCCTTCACCAGATATAATTAACTAAATATTTACAAATATGTATACTTACGTACACTGTGTACAGAGGTGGAATAATAAGTGTACACCACGGTGACAAAAGATGGCAGAAGCAGAAGCCAGAGAGAGTGCACCGTGCTCAACCAGCAGCTCAGGCAAGTCTGGCACAAGTGAACCACGTTGCTTCAGCTTTGGAGGGCTTGCCTGTGATTGGCCAATGAACCAAGGTACTGGTTTAACGACGGGTACCCTATTGATCGTTAAACCCATAGCACCCAGTTTGCTGGTTTGGAAGCAGCCTATATAGAAAGTGTGACATACTCCGTATAAAATGTAATATACTTTTAGCATGCCACACTCGTATGCTTTTATTGGTCCTCCCTCACACTACTTCTTCCTTCACTCTTATTCCCTCAGCCAAATTACTGCCATGAGTAGACATTTCTCATGTTTTTTCTCCTGCTTCCAGTATTTTCTTGCCGTTTCATGGTCTTCCGGTGGTAATGAGTCAGGTCAAGATATGATGAACCTCTGTATACACCGAGCGAAACGTTGCCTGTGTAGAAAGCTTGTTCGGCAGTTCGTGTGATTGTCTTCGCCCCTCTTCAGTGGATAGAACCACTGACTTGTACCACTAGTGAACCACTGACTGGTACCACTAGTGAAGTACTGATTATATTGTACCACATCCACACTATATTGTACCACACCCACACTATATTGTACCACATCCACACTATATTGTACCACACCCACACTATATTGTACGACATCCA
>NC_091343.1:20346190-20361190 GCF_038502225.1 Cherax quadricarinatus | reverse complement strand
GAATTGATAGTCCCTGGCGTTCGAAACGTCTCTATAAATTCCATTAATTGCACATTGTGTCTTATTAAAGATACTTAACAGTGTGTTCCGTCATCTATCACATGTAAGTAATTTATACTTTTAATGGGGGTGGACTGGTAAGCCAGTGGAAGGCATCGGTCAGACGACCAAAAGTTCCAGGAAGAACTTGTCCTGCTTCCTGACGAACTTTACCTAACCTAACCTCTGTTATTCATCAACACGCCTGGCTGTTGGGTTTACTTCCTCTTAAGGTAGTAGGTTGGTAGACAGCAACCACCCAGGGAAGTACTACCGTCCTGCCAGATGACTGTGAAACAGAAACCTGTAACTGTTTTGCATGATGGTAGGATTGCTGGTGTCTTTTTCTGTCTCATAAACACGCTAGATAACAGGGATATCTTGCTACTCCAACTTACACTTTGGTCACACTTCACAGACACGCACATGCATATATATATACATATATCTAGGTTTTTCTCCTTTTTCTACATAGCTCTTGTTCTTCTTTATTTCTTCTATTGTCCATGGGGAAGTGGAAAAGAATCTTTCCTCCGTAAGCCATGCGTGTCGTATGAGGCGACTAAAATGCCGGGAGCAATGGGCTAGTAACCTCTTCTCCTGTAGACATTTACTAAAAAAGAGAAGAAAAACTTTATAAAACTGGGATGCTTAAATGTGCGTGGATGTAGTGCGGATGACAAGAAACAGATGATTGCTGATGTTATGAATGAAAAGAAGTTGGATGTCCTGGCCCTAAGCGAAACAAAGCTGAAGGGGGTAGGGGAGTTTCGGTGGGGGGAAATAAATGGGATTAAATCTGGAGTATCTGAGAGAGTTAGAGCAAAGGAAGGGGTAGCAGTAATGTTGAATGATCAGTTATGGAAGGAGAAAAGAGAATATGAATGTGTAAATGCAAGAATTATGTGGATTAAAGTAAAGGTTGGATGCGAGAAGTGGGTCATAATAAGCGTGTATGCACCTGGAGAGGAGAGGAATGCAGAGGAGAGAGAGAGATTTTGGGAGATGTTAAGTGAGTGTATAGGAGCCTTTGAACCAAGTGAGAGAGTAATTGTGGTAGGGGACCTGAATGCTAAAGTAGGAGAAACTTTTAGAGAAGGTGTGGTAGGTAAGTTTGGGGTGCCAGGTGTAAATGATAATGGGAGCCCTTTGATTGAACTTTGTATAGAAAGGGGTTTAGTTATAGGTAATACATATTTTAAGAAAAAGAGGATAAATAAGTATACAAGATATGATGTAGGGCGAAATGACAGTAGTTTGTTGGATTATGTATTGGTAGATAAAAGACTGTTGAGTAGACTTCAGGATGTACATGTTTATAGAGGGGCCACAGATATATCAGATCACTTTCTAGTTGTAGCTACACTGAGAGTAAAAGGTAGATGGGATACAAGGAGAATAGAAGCATCAGGGAAGAGAGAGGTGAAGGTTTATAAACTAAAAGAGGAGGCAGTTAGGGAAAGATATAAACAGCTATTGGAGGATAGATGGGCTAATGAGAGCATAGGCAATGGGGTCGAAGAGGTATGGGGTAGGTTTAAAAATGTAGTGTTAGAGTGTTCAGCAGAAGTTTGTGGTTACAGGAAAGTGGGTGCGGGAGGGAAGAGGAGCGATTGGTGGAATGATGTAAAGAGAGTAGTAAGGGAGAAAAAGTTAGCATATGAGAAGTTTTTACAAAGTAGAAGTGATGCAAGGAGGGAAGAGTATATGGAGAAAAAGAGAGAGGTTAAGAGAGTGGTGAAGCAATGTAAAAAGAGAGCAAATGAGAGAGGGGGTGAGATGTTATCAACAAATTTTGTTGAAAATAAGAAAAAGTTTTGGAGTGAGATTAACAAGTTAAGGAAGCCTAGAGAACAAATGGATTTGTCAGTTAAAAATAGGAGAGGAGAGTTATTAAATGGAGAGTTAGAGGTATTGGGAAGATGGAGGGAATATTTTGAGGAATTGTTAAATGTTGATGAAGATAGGGAAGCTGTGATTTCGTGTATAGGGCAAGGAGGAATAACATCTTGTAGGAGTGAGGAAGAGCCAGTTGTGAGTGTGGGGGAAGTTCGTGAGGCAGTAGGTAAAATGAAAGGGGGTAAGGCAGCCGGGATTGATGGGATAAAGATAGAAATGTTAAAAGCAGGTGGGGATATAGTTTTGGAGTGGTTGGTGCAATTATTTAATAAATGTATGGAAGAGGGTAAGGTACCTAGGGATTGGCAGAGAGCATGCATAGTTCCTTTGTATAAAGGCAAAGGGGACAAAAGAGAGTGCAAAAATTATAGGGGGATAAGTCTGTTGAGTATACCTGGTAAAGTGTATGGTAGTTATTATTGAAAGAATTAAAAGTAAGACTGAGAATAGGATAGCAGATGAACAAGGAGGCTTTAGGAAAGGTAGGGGGTGTGTGGACCAGGTGTTTACAGTGAAACATATAAGTAAACAGTATTTAGATAAGGCTAAAGAGGTCTTTGTGGCATTTATGGATTTGGAAAAGGCGTATGACAGGGTGGATAGGGGGGCAATGTGGCAGATGTTGCAGGTGTATGGTGTAGGAGGTAGGTTACTGAAAGCAGTGAAGAGTTTTTACGAGGATAGTGAGGCTCAAGTTAGAGTACATAGGAAAGAGGGAAATTATTTTCCAGTAAAAGTAGGCCTTAGACAAGGATGTGTGATGTCACCGTGGTTGTTTAATGTATTTATAGATGGGGTTGTAAGAGAAGTAAATGCGAGGGTCTTGACAAGAGGCGTGGAGTTAAAAGATAAAGAATCACACATAAAGTGGGAGTTGTCACAGTTGCTCTTTGCTGATGACACTGTGCTCTTGGGAGATTCTGAAGAGAAGTTGCAGAGATTGGTGGATGAATTTGGTAGGTTGTGCAAAAGAAAATTAAAAGTGAATACAGGAAAGAGTAAGGTTATGAGGATAACAAAAATATTAGGTGATGAAAGATTGGATATCAGATTGGAGGGAGAGAGTATGGAGGAAGTGAATGTATTCAGATATTTGGGAGTGGACGTGTCAGCGGATGGGTCTATGAAGGATGAGGTGAATCATAGAATTGATAAGGGGAAAAGGGTGAGTGGTGCACTTAGGAGTCTGTGGAGACAAAGAACTTTGTCCTTGGAGGCAAAGAGGGGAATGTATGAGAGTATAGTTTTACCAACACTCTTATATGGGTGTGAAGCGTGGGTGATGAATGTTGCAGCGAGGAGAAGGCTGGAGGCAGTGGAGATGTCATGTCTGAGGGCAATGTGTGGTGTGAATATAATGCAGAGAATTCGTAGTTTGGAAGTTAGGAGGAGGTGCGGGATTACCAAAACTGTTGTCCAGAGGGCTGAGGAAGGGTTGTTGAGGTGGTTCGGACATGTAGAGAGAATGGAGCGAATCAGAATGACTTCAAGAGTGTATCAGTCTGTAGTGGAAGGAAGGCGGGGTAGGGGTCGGCCTAGGAAAGGTTGGAGGGAGGGGGTAAAGGAGGTTTTGTGTGCGAGGGGCTTGGACTTACAGCAGGCGTGCGTGAGCGTGTTTGATAGGAGTGAATGGAGACGAATGGTTTTTAATACTTGACGTGCTGTTGGAGTGTGAGCAAGGTAACATTTGTGAAGGGGTTCAGGGAAACCGGCAGGCCGGACTTGAGTCCTGGAGATGGGAAGTACAGTGCCTGCACTCTGAAGGAGGGGTGTTAATGTTGCAGTTTAAAAACTGTAGTGTAAAGCATCCTTCTGGCAAGACAGTGATGGAGTGAATGATGGTGAAAGTTTTTCTTTTTCGGGCCACCCTGCCTTGGTGGGAATCGGCCAGTGTGATAATAAAAAATAAAAAATACTAGAAAATAAGCAAACAATGTGGGTGATAGATGCGCAAACAGCATCACCGCACTTATTTATGACGAGAGTAAACTTGACAGTCTAGTTTAGTTTACCCTAGTCTAGTTTACCCTTGTCAAATAGTCTGCTTCTAGAGATGGTTTGGCGTCTGGTAATGTGCTGGTGACCTTGTGACCTCTGATGACCTCTTCTCCATGACACCCTCGTCTCATTCTCGTGCCAATCATGTACTGACGAGTGTCACTCTTGATTTCCACAGGAAATTTTGGTTATAATTAGTGTCACTCAGAGTACGTACATCTAAAATAATAATAATTAAAATGATAGTGCCATTCGGTGTATGTACATCAAAAATATTATTATTATTATTATTATTATTATTATTATTATTATTATTATTATTATTGAAGAGGCAGCGTTAAATCCGTAAGGCTCGTGGGGTGAAAACAGGGTAGGGTAGCCCCGGTTCCTTGGATTACTTGCCCACCATTGTCAAGGTACGCTCCTTGATGAGTGCACGACTGGTCCAGTTCGTGCACTGATCGTCGTACCTAAGCAAACTATGTCCTTGTTATGGCTTGAGTAATTAGAGACTTCCTAAGTTCGTTTATAACTAGGACATAATTAGTACCTAAGTTGTGAATAACTAGTACCTATGTCGTGTATAAATAATACCTAAGTCGTGTATAACTAGTACCTAAGTCGTGCATAATTAGTACATAACTAGTACCTAAGCCACAAGGTGTTCGTTGGTTCCTAACTAGCACCTAATTTAGAGTAAGGTGATTAGGTGGTACATACCTACCACTGGGTAACTACTTCTGTTATCCAGATTGTGCCTATTTTTGTCTCAATTTCTCACTCGTCTCTCTTGGTCTCTCACTTTCTCACCCATCCCCCTCTATCACCTTCACTCATTCTCCCTCACTATCATTCTCTCCTTCCTAACTTTCTCTCTCTCTCTCTCTCTCTCTCTCTCTCTCTCTCTCTCTCTCTCTCTCTCTCTCTCTCTCTCTCTCTCTCTCTCTCTCTCTCTCTCTCTCTCTCTTGCACTCTCCCTGTCATCTATCCTCTCTCGCCCATCCTCTCCCACTCATCCTCTCCCACTCATCCTCTCCCACTCATCCTCTCCCACTCATCCTCTCCCACTCATCCTCTCTCACTCTCGCTTATCCCCTCTCTCAATCATCCTCTCTCTCCCTCCAAAACGACCATATCCGTGCTCATGAGTGGTCGTTCGTGCCTTCTTAACTGGTCGTTTGTAGGTCAATAGTTTCTCATCCACCGGATGATAGTGGTGGTTATGGTGGTGGTGGTGATGGTTATGGCGGTGGTGATGGTGATCATGGTGGTGCTGGTTATGGTGGTGTTGGTGATGGTTATGGTGGTGGTGATGGTGATCATGGTGGTGCTGGTTATGGTGGTGGTGGTGGTGGTTTTGTTAGTGGTGGTTGGTGGTGTTGGAAGTGATGGTGGTGGTGGTTGGTGGTGTTGGAGGTGGTGGTGGTTGGTGGTGTTGGAGGTGGTGGTGGTTGGTGGTGTTGGAGGTGGTGGTGGTTGGTGGTGTTGGAGGTGGTGGTGGTTGGTTGTGTCGCGATGGTGCACAAATCACGCCGTGGCGGTGCAGAAGGAATAATTGGAAAAGTTTACAGTCAGCAACGTCAGCGCAGAGAGTAACAGTCAGCAGCGTCAGCGCAGAGAGTAACAGTCAGCAGCGTCAGCGCAGAGAGTAACAGTCAGCAACGTCAGCGCAGAGAGTAACAGTCAGCAACGTCAGCGCAGAGAGTAACAGTCAGCAACGTCAGCGCAGAGAGTAACAGTCAGCAACGTCAGCGCAGAGAGTAACAGTCAGCAGCGTCAGCGCAGAGAGTAACAGTCAGCAACGTCAGCGCAGAGAGTAACAGTCAGCAACGTCAGCGCAGAGAGTAACAGTCAGCAACGTCAGCGCAGAGAGTAACAGTCAGCAGCGTCAGCGCAGAGTAACAGTCAGCAGCGTCAGCGCAGAGAGTAAGTCAGCAACGTCAGTGCAGAGAGTAACAGTCAGCAACGTCAGCGCAGAGAGTAACATTCAGCAACGTCAGCGCAGAGAGTAACAGCCAGCAGCGTCAGCGCAGAGAGTAACAGTCAGCAACGTCAGCGCAGAGAGTAACAGTCAGCAACGTCAGCGCAGAGAGTAACAGTCAGCAACGTCAGCGCAGAGAGTAACAGCAGCAGAGCGCAGAGAGTAACAGTCAGCAGCGTCAGCGCAGTGAGTAACAGTCAGCACCGTCAGCGCAGAGAGTAACAGTCAGCAACGTCAGCGCAGAGAGTAACAGTCAGCAACTTC
Organism: Cherax quadricarinatus; assembly: GCF_038502225.1. Classification (NCBI taxonomy): domain Eukaryota; kingdom Metazoa; phylum Arthropoda; class Malacostraca; order Decapoda; family Parastacidae; genus Cherax; species Cherax quadricarinatus. The sequence continues at coordinate 20,355,009 of NC_091343.1, read as the reverse complement.
AGCGCAGAGAGTAACAGTCAGCAGTCAGCGCAGAGAGTCAGCGCAGAGAGTAACAGTCAGCGCAGAGAGTAACAGTCAGCAACGTCAGCGCAGAGAGTAACAGTCAGCAACGTCAGCGCAGAATAACAGTCAGCAGCGTCAGCGCAGAGAGTAACAGTCAGCAGCGTCAGCGCAGAGAGTAACAGTCAGCAACGTCAGCGCAGAGAGTAACAGTCAGCAACGTCAGCGCAGAGAGTAACAGTCAGCAGCGTCAGCGCAGAGAGTAACAGTCAGCAGCGTCAGCGCAGAGAGTAACAGTCAGCAGCGTCAGCGCAGAGAGTAACAGTCAGCAACGTCAGCGCAGAGAGTAACAGCAGCGTCAGCGCAGAGAGTAACAGTCAGCAACGTCAGCGCAGAGAGTAACAGTCAGCAACGTCAGCGCAGAGAGTAACAGTCAGCAGCGTCAGCGCAGAGAGTAACAGTCAGCAACGTCAGCGCAGAGAGTAAGAGTCAGCAGCGTCAGCGCAGATAGTAACAGTCAGCAGCGTCAGCGCAGAGTAACAGCAGCGTCAGCGCAGAGAGTAACAGTCAGCAACGTCAGCGCAGAGAGTAACAGTCAGCAGCGTCAGCGCAGAGAGTAACAGTCAGCAACGTCAGCGCAGAGTAACAGTCAGCAACGTCAGCGCAGAGAGTAACAGTCAGCAACGTCAGCGCAGAGAGTAACAGTCAGTAACGTCAGCGCAGAGAGTAACAGTCAGCAGCGTCAGCGCAGAGAGTAACAGTCAGAAACGTCAGCGCAGAGAGTAACAGTCAGCAGCGTCAGCGCAGAGAGTAACAGTCAGCAACGTCAGCTCAGAGAGTAACAGTCAGCAACGTCAGCTCAGAGAGTAACAGTCAGCAACGTCAGCGCAGAGAGTAACAGTCAGCAACGTCAGCGCAGAGAGTAACAGTCAGCAACGTCAGCGCAGAGAGTAACAGTCAGCAACGTCAGCGCAGAGAGTAACAGTCAGCAACGTCAGCGCAGAGAGTAACAGTCAGCAACGTCAGCGCAGAGAGTAACAGTCAGCAACGTCAGCGCAGAGAGTAACAGTCAGCAACTTCAGCGCAGCGAGTAACAGTCAGCAGCGTCAGCGCAGAGAGTAACAGTCAGCAGCGTCAGCGCAGAGAGTAACTGTCAGCAACGTCAGCGCAGAGAGTAACAGTCAGCAACGTCAGCGCAGAGAGTAACAGTCAGCAACGTCAGCGCAGAGAGTAACAGTCAGCAACGTCAGCGCAGAGAGTAACAGTCAGCAGCGTCAGCGCAGAGAGTAACAGTCAGCAACGTCAGCGCAGAGAGTAACAGTCAGCAACGTCAGCGCAGAGAGTAACAGCAACGTCAGCGCAGAGAGTAACAGTCAGCAACGTCAGCGCAGAGAGTAACAATCAACAGCGTCATCGCAGAGAGTAACAGTCAGCAGCGTCAGCGCAGAGAGTGACAGTCAGCAACGTCAGCGCAGAGAGTAGCAGTCAGCAACGCCAGCGCAGAGAACAACAATCAGCAACGTCAGCGGAGAGAACAATCAGCAACGTCAGCGCAGAGAACAACAATCAGCAACGTCAGCGGAGAGAGCAACATCAACGCAGAGAACAACGTCAGCGGAGAGAGCAACGTCAGCGCAGAGAACGTCATTCCGCTGTATACAGCTCTTCCTCGAGAGTCTTTCCGCGTGTAAAGCTCTCTGCTTCAAGGTATAGTACTCCAGTGCTCTCTCTCTCTCCTTGTCACGTCTAACAAAGACGTGTATATCACGAACACTACAGCATCCCTCACATACGATGCCAGACTCTATGAGTGAGAGAGATAGCCATTGTGGACACGGCATCCCTGCCATCCGCTGTCAGGTACATCTTCCGTTAACTACATCATCCTCTGCTTCGGCGTTCTGTCAAGATTCTTCATAATTCTTGAATGTCCATCGTTATTATACACAGTGTCTGGTTATTATACAAAGCATTTCGTTATTATACAGTGTCTCGTTATTATACAGTGTGTCATTATTATAAGCAGTTTCTCGTTATTATACACAGTGTCTCGTTATTATACACAGTGTCTCGTTATTATACAAAGTGTATCCCTTTGCCTTCACATTTTTCTCAAATTTACAAATGTGGCCTCTTTGTTTATCTCTGTTAAAGGTACGAAAAATATCCTCTTGTGTAATGTCCCATGTCCTTTTACGAGCTCAGGTGTGTGGTGTCAAGTGGCTTTGTTTACTTACAGAGGCGCACCGGGCGCTGGAACTACTGGAGGACTACCACAGCAAACTCAACAGACCTCAAGACAAGCAGCTGAGGGCGGCTATTGAGAGGGTTATTCGTATCTTCAAATCCAGGCTCTTCCAGGCTTTATTAGGTGAGTAGTGTGGCTTTGATTCACCTGTACCTGCAGGTCTTGGCTTTATTACAAAGCGAGTAGTGTGACTATCTCACTGGATGACCTCCTCGTCTTGGTTTAATAGCGTGTTGATCAAGATATAAGATGCGTTGAGCTAACATTGTTCTTTCCATTGATTGTATTGTCTTCAAGCAAAATGTCAAGGTGTAAAACAGTGTTGCTCTCCCCGTCTCTGTACGCTGTATTGGGGGGTCTCTAAAACACTAGCCATGGTTGTCTTCAGTGAATGTTGGGACCTTACTGTTCCTCGACTGCCAGAGTCATTAACGCCGGTAAAATAGACTGATGAGGGTATTTTGTACTATACAAAAGCGGGTGAGATAGACAAGGTAAACGCAGTATGAATGGTATCGTAACTACACCAGTTTATCTCACGGTTTTAACGTTCTGCAACGTTTTTGCTGGAAAGGTCATTCAGTCTGCGTTGACTGAAAAGTTCCACCCACTATTAGGGGAGTTTTCCTGCTGCAACGCGGATGTTTATACTTTCAGACCGTATGTTTTCCTGGAAGAATGTGGCTCTTACTGCTTAAAAAGAAGATGGGTTGTTTTTCACCAAGAAGAATATAGATTTTCATACTTCCAGGCTGTATGTTTTGTTTCCCTTGCAAGGAGGAAGCTGGAATGTTTTTGTGAAGCGGCGAGATTTACATCAGGAATAACTGGAACATCGAAGCTGCAGTGATCTTTAAACATTTATGCTGATGAGGCTTTCAGACAGCGTATTGTGGATCACTGGAACACCACTACGTTACTTTGGGAACGCTGGAACACGATACTTTTGGGAATCCCTGGAAAGGTAGAACACTTTACGGTATCTATAAACAACCAGCACATGGGAGAGAGAAGCTTACGACGATGTTTCTGTCCTACTTGAACCATTTACAGAGTCACACTAACACAAAAGAGTGAGGGAGCCAGTAAATATAGGCGAGGGGGGACAGGGACGGGACCAAGAGAAGAAGAAAATTAAGTAGTGGTAGTGGTAAGGCTGGTAATGAAATAAGTAGTAGGAGTAGTAGTGGTAGTATCTTCTCTGCTGAAATCCTTGGAACACGATAGTTTTGGGAATCTCAGGAAATCTGAAATGAAACACCATTACTTCAGTGAATCTCGGAATTGGTGGAACACAGCGCAGTATACTCGGCATGATTTGAGTATCCCTGGAACCCTGGGGGAGGGGCTCGAGAGAGGTTCATTAGCATTGCTGATGGAACCCACAAACTCTGAACTTTTAGGCACCACAGGAAAAAGATGTGTTGCTGGAATTTGGCTCCGCAGTTTACTTGTGAAATTTACCAGAGAGAAATGTGGAATTCCGCAGGAAAACGCAACCCTTTCGAGCACCGCAGCCCTTTCACGCACCAGCGGTTGTTTGTGTTCCTCTCACCTGTGTCGTGGCTATCGGAGCCTCCTCGTACCTGTCACGTTACTAGTTTGGTTCCACAAAATTTCAACATCCTCAGTGTTTCTTTAGCTAAACGATGTACGTGTGTGTGTGTGTGTGTGTGTACTTACCTAGTTGTACTCACCTAGTTGAGGTTGCAGGGGTCGAGTCCAAGCTCCTGGCCCCGCCTCTTCACTGGTCGCTACTAGGTCACTCTCCCTGAACCTTGAGTTTTATCATACCTCTGCTTAAAGCTATGTATAGATCCTGCCTCCACTACATCGCTTCCCAAACTATTCCACTTCCTGACTACTCTGTGGCTGAAGAAATACTTCCTAACATCCCTGTGATTCATCTGTGTCTTCAACTTCCAACTGTGTCCCCTTGTTGCTGTGTCCCATCTCCGGAATATCCTGTCTTTGTCCACCTTGTCAATTCCTCTCAGTATTTTGCATGTCGTTATCATGTCCCTCTGTGTGTGTGTGTGTGTGTGTGTGTGTGTGTGTGTGTGTGTGTGTGTGTGTGCGTGTGTTATGTTATGTTATGTTATGCAACAAAACATCGCCCAGGCAGACTCTACTCCCTGTAACATAACGCTTCAATCGGGCAGACTCTGCTGCCTGCATCATGGAAGCAGCACGTCATGAGAGATGTGTATCACACACATATGGAGACGCGACCTCAGGGTACACTCCAGACACTTCCGTCCTCATCTCACCTCCCTCCCCCTCTCTCTTCTCACCTTTCTCTCTCACCTTCCTTCTCTGTCATCTCACTAACCTCCTCTCTTTATCCCTCCTCTCTCTCACTATATATATATCTATATCGCTCTCATCTCTTCCCTTCCCTCATTTTTTCTTCCTAAACTTTCTCCTCTGGCTTTCTCACTCACCTCGCACACCTTCCATCCTCACCTCCCACACCTTCCTCACCTCCCACACATTCCACCCTCACATCCCACATCTTCCACCCTCACATCCCACATCTTCCACCCTTACCTCCTACACCTTCCACCCTCACCTCCCACACCTTCCTCACCTCCCACACCTTCCACCCTCACCTCCCACACCTTCCACCCTCACCTCTCACCTTTCGACCTTTGTTGGGTTCAGTAATTGTAAGGCTCTAGAGAATTCACTCCTGTCTGTTTGTGTATGTATGTGGATCTCACAGACAGGCACACACACACACACACACACACACACACACACACACACACACACACACACACACACACACACACACACACACACACACACACACACACACACACACAGTCTGATCATATTACTTTCCACAGCACTATGGTCATTAAGGTGTGTGTATGTCTGTGAGTGCCCCTCACATTGCTAAGGTAGAGCGTTACTGTATCGGCTGGTATCGGTTTTTTTTTCACCGATACCGTAAACATGACCGATACCCGCCCATGCCAATACCGATACTTGAACGCATCCCTAGTGTATATACACAGAGATAAGCACTTACTAGCGAAAATACACTGAGAGACACCCCTTGTTGAAGTATAAACACTGAGAAATGTAAATCTTTTGGTGTATATACACTGATATATATGTTTGTCGGTGTATATACTAAGACTGGATTTTGCTAGGGTTTACAGGGAGTGTTCAGCCAAACATGTAGACAGGACTGCAAGCAGAAGTATATATGTATATAACAACTTTCACTGAGAAAGGAAGTTAGGAATGTAATTTTGTTGAAGATGAGAATAAGAGAGAGAGAGAGAGAGAGAGAGAGAGGAAAAAGTATAGAGGAAGAGAGGGAGAGGTAGTGTGGAGAAAAGAGGGACTGATGGGAGAAAGAGAGGAAATACGAAGAAAGGAGGGGAAAAAAGGATTGGTGAAAAGGAGGAAGAAAGGTGTATGGATGTAGAGTGTGTTAAGGGAATAAGAGAAATAGTGTAAAGCGAGAGAGAGAGAGAGAGAGAGAGAGTGAACCAATAAACCACATCAGGTAAAATCAATGTTTTAATTTAAAAAATAAAACATAATGGTGAGGGTTATTTGTGCTACACTGACTCACCCATCAATCACTACCAGAGGTGTGCAGTGATTCTCTGAAGTGCAACACCCCTCCCCCAACCCCAACTTCAAGAGTGCTACTACTGTACTTTCCACCTCCAGGACTCAAGTGCTGTTTACCGGAGGGAGGGGAGTGTGTGTGTGTGTGTGTGTGTGTGTGTGTGTGTGTGTGTGTGTGTGTGTGTGTGTGTGTGTTTTACATCAAATCTGGAGTTGCATGTGAGGAGTGTTGTGGTATCACAGGGGAGCGCCGCCCTTTAACAATGGGAATTTGAGGTTAAAAGCGGATTGTGTATCCAGGAAAGAGGACTTTTGACGTGGACAAAAGATTTTTAGCTGTTGAGTTTAAGAGGACCAGAGAGGAGGAAGAGGCGCTGTTGCTCTACACACACACACACACACACACACACACACACACACACACACACACACACACACACACACACACACACACACACAGAAACTAACTAATGAGAAGAATAAGAAAAGTTGACAGTGATAGACTGCAGAAATCTACACACACGTGTTCAGACAAGTATCTTCTTTAGTTTAACTCTAACTGGAGAAGGTGAGGGCAGACCGGACACAGAGTACAGCATGGGAGGAGAGAAACTGCAAATATCATGGGTGCAAAGGACCTGGGGGTGTATATAGCACCAAGCATACCTCCAGAATTATACATCAGCCGTATAAAGTTAGCTGCGCATGAAAGATCAGCAAACCTCAGAATAGCGTTCAGGAATAACACACGGGTTATTTGTGTATTGTTCCAGTCACGGTATTGTGCGTTTTTATTCTTTACAACATTCAGGAACTTAAATAAGTCTTCAGAACTTCATACAAGACATGTTAAGCCAATCACTGAGTACGCGGCACCAGCATGGAGCCCACACTTGATCAGGCACGTGTAGAAACTGGTTGATCAGGCTTTGATCCACCGCGAGGCCTGGTCACAGACCTGGCTGCGGGGGGGGGGGGGGCGTTGACCCCCGAAAGCCCTCCCCAGGTATACTCCAGGTAACTAGGCTAGTACCAGAAGCCAGAGGAATGTTGTACGAGGAGAGGTAAAAGAACCGAACCTGACGACCTTGGAGGAGAGGACAAGGGGAGACACAATTATTACATACAAAATCTTGAGAGGAATTGATAAGAGGTGAAAGGGACAAACTGGATTAAGAGGAGCAGGAACAAGGGGACACCCTTTCCATTGAGGACCTGCTGTTCCTGCTGCTCCGGCTGTTCCTGCTGCTGTTCCTGCTGCTCCTGCTGCTATTCCTGCTGCTCTTCCTCCTGCTATTCCTGTTCCTCTAGTCTGTTTCTGCTTCCACTGCTCCTTTGTGACTTAGGAAGTGTTGCGTGTGGTGGGTGAATTGTGTTGCTTGTGGTGGGTGGGTTGTGTTGCTTGTGGTGGGTGGGTTGTGTTGCTTGTGGTGGGTGAATTGTGTTGCTTGTGGTGGGTGGGTTGTGTTGCTTGTGGTGGGTGGGGTGTGTTGCTTGTGGTGGGTGGGTTGTGTTGCTTGTGGTGGGTGAATTGTGTTGCTTGTGGTGGGTGGGTTGTGTTGCTTGTGGTGGGTGGGTTGTGTTGCTTGTGGTGGGTGGGTTGTGTTGCTTGTGGTAGGTGGGTTGTGTTGCTTGTGGTAGGTGGGTTGTGTTGCTTGTGGTGGGTGGGTTGTGTTGCTTGTGGTGGGGAGTTGTGCTGCTTGTGGTGGGTGGGTTGTGTTGCTTGTGGTGGGGAGTTGTGCTGCTTGTGGTGGGTGGGTTGTGTTGCTTGTGGTGGGGAGTTGTGCTGCTTGTGGTAGGTGGGTTGTGTTGCTTGTGGTGGGTGGGTTGTGTTGCTTGTGGTGGGGAGTTGTGCTGCTTGTGGTGGGTGGGTTGTGTTGCTTGTGGTGGGGAGTTGTGTTGCTTGTGGTGGGGAGTTGTGTTGCTTGTGGTGGGTGGATTGTGTTGCTTGTGGTGGGGAGTTGTGTTGCTTGTGGTGGGTGGGTTGTGTTGCTTGTGGTGGGTGGGTTGTGTTGCTTGTGGTGGGGGGTTGTGTTGCTTGTGGTGGGGAGTTGTGTTGCTTGTGGTGGGTGGGTTGTGTTGCATGTGGTGGGTGGGTTGTGTTGCTTGTGGTGGGTGGGTTGTGTTGCTTGTGATGGGTGGGTTGTGTTGCTTGTGGTGGGTGGGTTGTGTTGCTTGTGGTGGGTGGGTTGTGTTGCTTGTGGTGGGTGGGTTGTGTTGCTTGTGGTGGGTGGGTTGTGTTGCTTGTGGTAGGGAGTTGTGCTGCTTGTGGTGGGTGGGTTGTGTTGCTTGTGGTGGGTGGGTTGTGTTGCTTGTGGTGGGGGGTTGTGTTGCTTGTGGTGGGGAGTTGTGTTGCTTGTGGTGGGTGGGTTGTGTTGCATGTGGTGGGTGGGTTGTGTTGCTTGTGGTGGGTGGGTTGTGTTGCATGTGGTGGGGGGTTGTGTTGCTTGTGGTGGGGAGTTGTGTTGCTTGTGGTGGGTGGTGTTGTGTTGTGTGTGGTGGGTGGTGTGTTGTGTTGTGTGTGGTGGGTGGTGCATTGTGTTGTGTGAGTGGTGGGTGGTGTGTTGTGTTGTGTGTGGTGGGTGGTGCATTGTGTTGTGTGTGGTGGGTGGGTTGTGTTGCTTGTGGTGGGTGGGTTGTGTTGCTTGTGGTGGGTGGGTTGTGTTGCTTGTGGTGGGTGGGTTGTGTTGCTTGTGGTGGGTGGGTTGTGTTGCTTGTGGTGGGTGGGTTGTGTTGCTTGTGATGGGTGGGTTGTGTTGCTTGTGGTGGGTGGGTTGTGTTGCTTGTGGTGGGTGGGTTGTGTTGCTTGTGGTGGGTGGGTTGTGGTGGGTGGGTTGTGGTGGGTGGGTTGTGTTGCTTGTGATGGGTGGGTTGTGTTGCTTGTGGTGGGTGGGTTGTGTTGCTTGTGGTGGGTGGGTTGTGTTGCTTGTGGTGGGTGGGTTAAGTGTGTGGTGGGCGGCTACAGTCAGCTTTAACACAT
>NC_091343.1:20318690-20333690 GCF_038502225.1 Cherax quadricarinatus | reverse complement strand
TCACCCTTGTGACTGGCACCCTTGTGACTGGCACCATTGTGACTGTCACCCTTGTGAGTGGCACCCTTGTGACTGACACCCTTGTGACTGACACCCTTGTGACTGGCACCCTTGTGACTGGCACCATTGTGACTGTCACCCTTGTGACTGACACCCTTGTGACTGACACCCTTGTGACTGACACCCTTGTGACTGGCACCCTTGTGACTGGCACCCTTGTGACTGGCACCCTTGTGACTGGCACCCTTGTGACTGGCACCCTTGTGACTGTCACCTATTTTGACTGTCACTCTAGTGACGCTCAGGGGAAAAACAGAGTTTGTAATTTGAAAATATATTTCTTGAAGGGAAATGTAATATTTGAAGGAAATGTAATCCATGAAAGGAATGTAATCCTTTCATGGAAATGTAATCCTTGAAAGGAATGTAATCCTTTCATGGAAATGTAATCCTTGAAAGGAATGTAATCCTTTCAGGGAAATGTAATCCTTGAAAGGAATGTAATCCTTTCATGGAAATGTAATCCTTGAAAGGAATGTAATCCTTTCAGGGAAATGTAATCCTTGAAAGGAATGTAATCCTTTCATGGAAATGTAATCCTTGAAAGGAATGGAATCCTTTCAGGGAAATGTAATCCTTGAAAGGAATGTAATCCTTTCATGGAAATGTAATCCTTGAAAGAAATGGAATCCTTTCAGGGAAATGTAATCCTTGAAAGGAATGTAATCCTTTCAGGGAAATGTAATCCTTGAAAGGAATGTAATCCTTTCAGGGAAATGTAATCCTTGAAAGAAATGGAATCCTTTCAGGGAAATGTAATCCTTGAAACGAGAATGTAATCCCGGAAAGAATTTAATCCTTTCAGGAAACGGATTTAAGAGATATATTGACGTTGTAAGATGATTAATTAGTGTGACACTGGTAGTGTGACACTGGTAGTATGACACTGGTAGTGTGACACTGGTAGTGTGACACTGGTAGTGTGACACTGGTAGTGTGACACTGGTAGTATAACACTGGTAGTATGACACTGGTAGTATGACACTGGTAGTGTGACACTGGTAGTGTGACACTGGTAGTGTGACACTGGTAGTGTGACACTGGTAGTGTGACACTGGAAGTGTGACACTGGTAGTGTGACACTGGAAGTGTGACACTGGTAGTATGACACTGGTAGTGTGACACTGGTAGTATGACACTGGTAGTGTGACGCTGGTAGTATGACACTGGTAGTGTGACGCTGGTAGTGTAACACTGGTGGTGTAACACTGGTGGTGTAACTGGTGGTGTAACACTGGTGGTGTAACTGGTGGTGTAACACTGGTGGTGTAACACTGGTGGTGTAACACTGGTGGTGTAACTGGTGGTGTAACACTGGTGGTGTAACTGGTGGTGTAACACTGGTGGTGTAACACTGGTGGTGTAACACTGGTGGTGTAACACTGGTGGTGTAACTGGTGGTGTAACACTGGTGGTGTAACACTGGTGGTGTAACACTGGTGGTGTAACACTGGTGGTGTAACACTGGTAGTGTAAGACTGGTAGTGTAACACTGGTAGTGTAACACTGGTAGTGTAACACTGGTAGTGTAACACTGGTGGTGTAGCACTGGGGGTGTAACACTGGTAGTGTAACACTGGTAGTGTAACACTGGTAGTGTAACACTGGTGGTGTAGCACTGGGGGTGTAACACTGGTAGTGTAACACTGGTGGTGTAACACTGGTGGTGTAACACTGGTGGTGTAACACTGGTGGTGTAACACTGGTGGTGTAACTGGTGGTGTAACACTGGTGGTGTAACACTGGTGGTGTAACACTGGTGGTGTAACACTGGTGGTGTAACACTGGTAGTGTAACACTTGTAGTGTAACACTGGTAGTGTAACACTGGTGGTGTAACTGGTGGTGTAACACTGGTGGTGTAACACTGGTGGTGTAACACTGGTGGTGTAACTGGTGGTGTAACACTGGTGGTGTAACACTGGTAGTGTAACACTGGTGGTGTAACACTGGTGGTGTAACACTGGTGGTGTAACACTGGTGGTGTAACACTTGTAGTGTAACACTGGTGGTGTAACACTGGTGGTGTAACACTGGTGGTGTAACACTGGTGGTGTAACACTGGTGGTGTAACACTTGTAGTGTAACACTGGTGGTGTAACACTGGTAGTGTAACACTGGTGGTGTAACACTTGTAGTGTAACACTGGTGGTGTAACACTGGTGGTGTAACACTGGTGGTGTAACACTGGTGGTGTAACACTGGTGGTGTAACACTGGTGGTGTAACACTGGTGGTGTAACACTGGTGGTGTAACACTGGTAGTGTAACACTGGTGGTGTAACACTGGTGGTGTAACACTGGTGGTGTAACACTGGTGGTGTAACACTGGTGGTGTAACACTGGTGGTGTAACACTGGTGGTGTAACACTGGTAGTGTAACACTGGTAGTGTAACACTGGTAGTGTAACACTGGTGGTGTAACTGGTGGTGTAACACTGGTGGTGTAACACTGGTGGTGTAACACTGGTGGTGTAACTGGTGGTGTAACACTGGTGGTGTAACACTGGTAGTGTAACACTGGTGGTGTAACACTGGTGGTGTAACACTGGTGGTGTAACACTGGTGGTGTAACACTTGTAGTGTAACACTGGTGGTGTAACACTGGTGGTGTAACACTGGTGGTGTAACACTGGTGGTGTAACACTGGTGGTGTAACTGGTGGTGCAACACTGGTGGTGTAACACTGGTAGTGTAACACTGGTAGTGTAACACTGGTAGTGTAACACTGGTGGTGTAACTGGTGGTGTAACACTGGTGGTGTAACACTGGTGGTGTAACACTGGTGGTGTAACACTGGTGGTGTAACTGGTGGTGTAACACTGGTGGTGTAACACTGGTAGTGTAACACTGGTGGTGTAACACTGGTGGTGTAACACTGGTGGTGTAACACTTGTAGTGTAACACTGGTGGTGTAACACTGGTGGTGTAACACTGGTGGTGTAACACTGGTGGTGTAACACTGGTGGTGTAACACTGGTGGTGTAACACTGGTGGTGTAACACTTGTAGTGTAACACTGGTGGTGTAACACTGGTGGTGTAACACTGGTGGTGTAACACTGGTGGTGTAACACTGGTGGTGTAACACTTGTAGTGTAACACTGGTGGTGTAACACTGGTAGTGTAACACTGGTGGTGTAACACTTGTAGTGTAACACTGGTGGTGTAACACTGGTGGTGTAACACTGGTGGTGTAACACTGGTGGTGTAACACTGGTGGTGTAACACTGGTGGTGTAACACTGGTGGTGTAACACTGGTGGTGTAACACTGGTAGTGTAACACTGGTGGTGTAACACTGGTGGTGTAACACTGGTGGTGTAACACTGGTGGTGTAACACTGGTGGTGTAACACTGGTGGTGTAACACTGGTGGTGTAACACTGGTAGTGTAACACTGGTAGTGTAACACTGGTAGTGTAACACTGGTGGTGTAACTGGTGGTGTAACACTGGTGGTGTAACACTGGTGGTGTAACACTGGTGGTGTAACTGGTGGTGTAACACTGGTGGTGTAACACTGGTAGTGTAACACTGGTGGTGTAACACTGGTGGTGTAACACTGGTGGTGTAACACTGGTGGTGTAACACTTGTAGTGTAACACTGGTGGTGTAACACTGGTGGTGTAACACTGGTGGTGTAACACTGGTGGTGTAACACTGGTGGTGTAACTGGTGGTGCAACACTGGTGGTGTAACACTGGTAGTGTAACACTGGTAGTGTAACACTGGTAGTGTAACACTGGTGGTGTAACTGGTGGTGTAACACTGGTGGTGTAACACTGGTGGTGTAACACTGGTGGTGTAACACTGGTGGTGTAACTGGTGGTGTAACACTGGTGGTGTAACACTGGTAGTGTAACACTGGTGGTGTAACACTGGTGGTGTAACACTGGTGGTGTAACACTTGTAGTGTAACACTGGTGGTGTAACACTGGTGGTGTAACACTGGTGGTGTAACACTGGTGGTGTAACACTGGTGGTGTAACACTTGTAGTGTAACACTGGTGGTGTAACACTGGTGGTGTAACACTGGTGGTGTAACACTTGTAGTGTAACACTGGTGGTGTAACACTGGTGGTGTAACACTGGTGGTGTAACACTGGTGGTGTAACACTGGTGGTGTAACACTGGTGGTGTAACACTGGTGGTGTAACACTGGTGGTGTAACACTGGTAGTGTAACACTGGTGGTGTAACACTGGTGGTGTAACACTGGTAGTGTAACACTGGTGGTGTAACACTGGTGGTGTAACACTGGTGGTGTAACACTGGTGGTGTAACACTGGTGGTGTAACACTGGTGGTGTAACACTGGTGGTGTAACACTGGTGGTGTAACACTGGTGGTGTAACACTGGTAGTGTAACACTGGTAGTGTAACACTGGTGTAACACTGGTGGTGTAACACTGGTGGTGTAACACTGGTGGTGTAACACTGGTGGTGTAACACTGGTGGTGTAACACTGGTGGTGTAATACTGGTGTAACACTGCGTCAAGATACGTTAGTTATGAACAAGGGGAAAGTTTAAATACTTTGAAAGAATGTTGAAAGTTTGTGAGTTTTGTTGTGAGGAATGTGATGAAGGAGGAGGTGGAGGAGGAGGTGGAGTAGGAGGAATAGGAGTAGGAGGAGGAGTAAGAGGAGGAAGAAAGGAAAGATACTGAGAAGAAGAGAAATAAAAACACGTTCCTTCTTACCTATTTTGCCTATTTGTACTTCCCTATTCGTGTTTACTTATTCATTTTTCCCTATTTCCATTTACTTATTCGTAGAATTAATATTGAAATATTAATGCCTGCAAAAGATGAAGAGAGAGATGGGGAATAGGGAAGGATAAACACGGAAGTACTCTCTCCCTATTTTCCTCTCAGTTCTTCTCTTTTCCCTTCTCTTCTCCCAGGGAACTACAAACAGAGAAGTACTCTTTCTCTTCTCTCAACTCTTCTCCCTATCCTTCTCCCAGGGAAGAACAAACAGGGAAGTACTCTCTCCCTCTTCTCTCCGTCTCTCCCTGTGTTACAAAAAAACGATTCTAAAAGCTTAGAGATCTCCAGTGAATACTAGAAAGGACTGCCCTTCTAGCATCCAGCCTGTTACTGGGTTTTCGTAACAAGTAGTCAGTATCCTTGTCCAATTATCCATTAAAATTCTGTATTATTCAATAGTGCTTCAGGATTACAACTGGTAGGCTACTAACTAGAGAAATTAAAATTTAATAAATTTATTAAGTAGTAAATTGTCTAGAGGTATATTATCAAAGTAAATTAATTACAGCAATCAAATTAAAATCAATCTCTCGAGTTCAATATTATTGTGCTGAAAGCACATATCACATTTATAATTCTTAAGTACCGTCAGGTACATTAACATTTAATAAGATATTACAAATATGTACAAGTAAGTGTGAGTATGCGTGTAAGTGCTCTTAAGTAGTTAGTTATGTCTCAAGACTCGAATAAGACTTAAACAAGTGACTGACAAAGTCCTCTAATAAACTAACTTCTTCACCGACTGGCAACCCGAACAGTCTGCTTGAACAACAAAGAATGCTAAGCCCAATAGCAATGCAATATCAAGCGACTGGGACACAGAATCAGGAACAAGGAGATAATATAACGACACTAAGTAGGGACCATCTGCAGATCCTCCACAAAAGTTACAAAACTCCCATAATGCTGAATCTATGTTCAGCATAGGAAAAACTGTGACTGTGACAATACACAGGAACCAGTACAAAAATTAGGTCAGAAGCTATAGCTAAGGACCTGAGATGTTCAGAGTGTCTATGTGACACACAACCTCAGTACAACGTCGAAAATCACTAAGTCTATACAATGTTCTGAGAACAAAGTTCTACAGAACTAACAAGAATAATGAGACAGACAATCTGTCCAACCAGCAAGCGAGTCTCCAGCAGACTGACTACTTCACGAGTGGTGAGGACAACCCTCCCTCGATCACGTGATAGCTACGTGGACAACTGCAGCTCAGAAGCCGGCAGTATAACGAGCGACAAGCGATAATTACAGTAGTTTGACAATCAAGACTAACTGAGCACATTTTATATACATCCTAACAACATAAGTCAAATAAGAATATAAAGCAATATATTTACGATTTAGCTATTATCGCAAATATAAGCAATATAAAATTAAATGAAAAGGTAATATACATTACATATATACATAATAATCATTGTAACCCATTCAGGGGTTGCAACACCCCCCCCCCCAACACGACAGAGGGTCGCACTAGGAGTTGCATGTTGTTTTTCACATTATTTCTGATTACTCATATCAATACAATTATCAATATAAATATTAATGAGTCTCTCTTGTGCCAAGCACCTCTACAATTTCACAGCGTCCGTCACTAGGATATGCCCCTAGGTACTAGGGCAGTACACAGTATCGTATCACTTCATACTCGTGGTTATGTACATCAGTGTAGAGACAGGATAGCGCTGACAAGGAGGGCACGTTGAGGCTCGATCATAGTAGAGGAGACTGCATTCCACTCTTAAGTAGTGGTTGTGGAATGCGAGTCAGTATGAACATCTGAGTATGAAACAGCTTAAGGTGTGTAGTGAGGGGGGGGGGTCTGCGACAGGACAGTGTTGCGTCACGCAGTACATCACCCGCACCACACTACTCACTCAACACTCAGCTTGTTTCCTCCTCTCACAACATTACTGTGAATATATAAATATAATAATTAGACATGACATGAGTATATATAGTTAATATGGGCTGGAGGGATTAAGTTACTTTACTGAATTTGACATAGCAAGTAACAAAAGGTATTTGGGCATAAAATTACGTTAATTTAATGTAACTGATAATTATTAAGGACGAGACAGAGCGTCGTCATTACAAGTGGTCATTACAATGACCACTTATGTGTTTTATACTAATAGAATAAGGTTGGATTCTGAGGGCCCACCTCATGATCCTAGCATTTTTACTTTTCATAGTATTTATATAAGTGAGTGGATTGTGGTCAGAAAAAGCGTTAATTTTAAATGGGGAAGTGCCCAAATACACATCAAAATGTTCCAATGACACCACAAGAGCTAGAGCCTCTTTCTCAATAGTGGCATAATTTTTCTGGTGTCGTTTAAGCTTAGATGAATAGTAACATATAGGATGGAGAATATCAGTGGATGTTGACTGTTGGAGCAGCACAGCACCCACTGCATAGCCACTCGCATCTATATGTAAAAAGAAGGGAAGATTGAAATTAGGACTCTTCAACACAGGAGCAGAGGATAGCAAGCGCTTCAACCTTTTGAACGAGTCTGAACAATCTCTAGTCCAGGTGAACTGAACTTTGCTACTAGTAAGCTCAGTGAGGGGAGCTGCAATCTGATAAAAGTTTGGACAGAACCTGCGATAATATCCTGCCATACCCAGGAATCTCTGTACTCCTTTCCTATCCTGTGGCACTGGAAATTCAGAAATTGCACGAACCTTAGCCTCAATAGGAGCAACCTCACCTTGGCCGATACAAAAGCCTAGATAGGTAATCTTGGCTTGACCAAAACTACATTTGGCTAAGTTAACAGTGAAGTTGTAGTGCGCCAGTCTCTCAAACAATGCTCTGAGACGCGTCAAGTGCTGTTCCCACTCGTCACTGTACACCACTAAGTCGTCAAGGTAGGCTTCTACTCCTAAGTTGTGGGTCAACTCGTTCATTATACGCTGGAATGAAGAAGCCGCGTTACATAGGCCGAAGGGGGTGACGAGGTAGTTAAACAATCCATCTTGAACAGTAAAAGCAGATATTTCTTGAGCACGTTCAGTAAGCGGGACTTGATAATAGCCTCGTAAGAGATCTAAACGGCTGACAAACTGGGCTCCTGACACATGGTCAATAAGGTTGTCAATGCGAGGTAGAGGATAACCATCAGGCAAGGTGACAGAGTTCACTTTCCTGTAATCAGTGCACATCCTGAAACTACCGTCAGGTTTAGGCACTAAAATACAGGGAGATGCCCATGGACTTTTACTGCGTTCAATAAGTCCGTGAGATAACAGAAAATCAACCTCTTCTCTCAATGCTTTATGCTTTGTTGGACTCATCCTATATGGTGATTGCTTAATGGGTGATGCTCCCTGTACATCAACGTCATGTACACCCAGAGTACAACGTTTAGGAACATCACCGAACAATTCAGGGAAATGCAAAATCATGTTTTTAATATCACCAGCTTTATCAATCCCAAGGTTACTAAGAAAATCGTCTAGTGACTGTAGAGCCACAGAATTTTCTAAACGCACCTCTATACCTCTAGAGATGTCAGATAGACTGACGTTTTCTTCCTCTGTCCTAGGAAGAATAGAAGTAGTAGGTAGAGGACTAGCGTAGTATGCCTTGAGCTGGTTAACATGGTACACATGATTAGATTTCTCTTTCCCAGGCGTACGTACCAAATAATTTACGTCGCTAAGCTTTTTCACTACTTCCAGGGGACCATCATACCTGGCTTGTAGAGCATGACCTGGTACTAATTTCCGAGCCATCACCTTATCTCTTGCTTTAAAAGATCGAGAGACAGCACGCTTGTCATAATGTTGCTTCATTCTAGCTTGGGCTGAAACTAGGTTTTTCGAAGCTAACTCTCTAGCGGCTGTCAAATGTTGCTGCATTAATGAAGGTGAAGTACTCAATGATGGATTTGATTTTCCTGTCCACACGTCTTTTAACACTGCGAGAGGACCACGCACTTGGTGTCCGAATATTAATTCAAACGGACTAAATCCGAGACTTTCTTGCTCACTTTCTCTCATAGCGAACAGAAGAAAAGGTATACCCTCATCCCAGTCTCTAGAAAAATGTTCACAATAAGCTCTCATCATGGACTTCAATGTCTGATGAAATCTCTCTAGAGCCCCTTGTGACTGTGGGTGATAACTGGTTGAAAGTACAGACTTTATTCCTAGGTGGGATAATGCTTCTCGAAAGATCTTAGAAGTGAAGTTAGATCCCTGATCTGATTGTATCTCTCGTGGCAATCCAACCTGGGAGAAAAATTTCATCAGCGCTCTCACAATAGCACGAGCATTAATTTTTCTCATAGGAATAGCTTCGGGATAGCGTGTTGCAGCGTCCATAATAGTAAATAAGTATTGGTTTCCTAGTTTGGTTCTAGGCAAAGGACCAACACAATCAATAATAAGACGTGAGAATGGTTCACCATGTACGGTGATCGGAATGAGAGGCGCAGGTGGAGGTGTGTGTGCTGGCTTGCCTGTCACTTGACACACGTGGCAACGTCGCACATGATCAGCTACTGTTTCCTTCATCTTTGGCCAAGTAAAATGTTTTGCCAGTTTACCGAGTGTCTTCTTGACACCCAAATGTCCTCCTATGGGACTATTGTGAGCAAAATCAATGGCTTGTTCACGAAATGTAACTGGTAACACTGCTAGATGCTTAACTGTGTTGGAAACACTATCAGCTGACAACTTACATGTAGTTTTCTCCATCAGTACACCGTTACTATAATAGTAACAATTATCGAGATCCTTTGCTTCACTCTCAGTAACTGCTATATCTCTCAGTCTTTCCAGTGACTGATCAACAAACTGATCCTTGATTAAATCATCATGAGTAAGAAATTTAACGTCAGTTGTGTCTTGACTAGGTTGATGGCCGGGGGGAGTTAGTGCTAATGACCCTGGGTGCAGAGCGTCACTAAACAACATATTCAACCCCAAATCATCGTCATCAACTAACTCAACAGGAGACAAGGATGGTTGTTGAATCTTTGACATAGCTCTAGTAATTGCGCTGAGAGGAAATAAAATAGGTTTCTCTCTACAAGCTTCAATGGCATAATTATCATCAGTGTTATTATCAATCACAAGTGGTTCTTTACATATACCAGCATGAAGGATATCGTTCCCTATCAACAAGTCCACTGACCTGATGGGAAATACACCACTGGATATACCCACTGAAATATAACCAGTATAATAGCTTGTTTCAATATAAACTTTGTGCAAAGGCACTTTTATAACAGCCCCTCCATAGGCTTCTAACAATACATCTATCTTGCAATAGGTATCGTTAATTATGGGCAGTACATCTTCTCTTAATAACGTGAGATAACTGCCAGTGTCTCTGAAAGAAATAATCTCAGTTAGATGTGATTCGTCAAATCCTACTTTATCTCTCGAAAAGTAAGGACTCATCGCTGAACGAATCTTTTCGTCAGATACACTTTCTGACGCTAGTCATCTATCCTGAGTAACATTATCTAAAACAGTAGGATCAGAGGTATTGCTAGGATTTTGGTGCCTTTGTTGCTCGGAAGAGGATACGACTTGAGTGGGGGCGCCAGTCGCACGACTGTTTCTCCTATCTCTTTCTAACTTACAGCAATACTCTCTAGTATGTCCTTTTCTGTTACAATAGGTACATTTAACTTTCTTCTTCTCGATACCAGATTTCTGTCTAGCCACAGAGACAGATTCAGGATTGTGAGTTTTCCTGGTAAAGGTACAAGAAGTTACAGTAACAGGTACATCAGGCCGGCAATGAGCAGCTGATTTAGGTTGCCAACTTCTAGGACAATTTTAGTTACCTTGTTTCTGAGTGTTTTAGTACGTACAAGTTTGTGAGAAATTTCGTAATTGTCTGCTAATGCTGCAGTTTCCAGAATATCTGAGGTAGTATGATCGATCAGATATTCTTGTATGTCAGCAGACATACAGTTGTTAAACTCTTCGTGTAGTAACAACTGAACAAGGCTGTCGTAGTTGTTACACTTAGCAGCTCTAGTCCATCTCTCAAATGCAACTTTTTTCTCACGAGCAAACTCTACACAAGTTTGGTCTTTTCGTCGTTGTAACGTACGAAATGCTCTTTGATAACTTACAGGTAACAAGTTATATGTCTCTAGAATAGTTTGTTTGACAGCGTCATAACTAATGTACTTAGCAAATGGTAAAGCAGCCGTACAAGTTTGAGCTCTTCCCATCAAAGCAGTATGAAGCAATGTTGCCCAGTGCTTACGTGGCCAGTTCATAGCACGTGCCTGGTTTTCAAACACATCAAAATATGTGTCTAAGTCACTTTCAAAAAACTTAGGAACCATGGATGCAGCTTTCTGCACATTAAATGTGTCCTGTGATCTATCAGTCTGCTGTCTTAACAGACGAACATTTTCTCTTTGGAAATCTTCTTCGTTCAATTTCCTCTGTGCCTCTATTTGTGCAGTCTGCAACATAAGGAGGCGTTCAAACCTCTCAAACTGATCCTGAGAGATAGGACCAGTGGGTAATGGAGGAGTAGGGAAATTAACATGGTCTGGACGGTCCTTAGGTCGGACACTTGGTCCAGCCCTCTCTAGAGTGTCTAGATCTGGTCTAGGATACGTAAATACAAGTGTAGCATACACTGTACTAGTATTAGGCTGTGTCATACTACCAGCTATACTCTGTACTAATGTGTCAGTGAGGGAAGGCGTGAGCGAGAACTGAGCTACACTAGGCTCAGACACTAGGCTCGCTTCTGCTCTAGTTGCTCTTTCATCTTCATCAAATAGAGTCATACTTCCCAATTGTGACTCTAGACTTTCTGAATCTGAATCATAATCAGACATCTCTGTATGAGCAGGAAACAATATATCTTTAATTAATGCTCTGACAGTTTCTGCGGTGTAATTCCTGTTATACGTCACACCGAGATACTTGGCTACTTGCCAACACGTCTGAAGTTTTAATGTATTTAACTCAGACAAAGTCAGAGTATCAATTAACTGTTTCACTTTGGCATACATCACGAAAATAATTGTACTACGAGAGAGTGATTATGGGAAACTATAATCCTAATAGGAATTTTAGTGTTAGTTGTCTTAGAGTTAGAACTCAAACAGTATTTCCATCTCCTTGGATCAAGAGACTCAGTCAGGTACATACATCCACCTGGTATGTTGTACAAGACTAAACTCAAAGTCTTCAGATTAGGAAAGTACTCAAAGTGTTTGATCATAGAAGTACTAGATCAAACTGGACAATTTCTCCAACACCTTGGATCAAGAGCCTCCCGGACAGGCCCCCATTTGTTACAAAAAACGCGATTCTAAAAGCTTAGAGATCTCCAGTGAATACTAGAAAGGACTGCCCTTCTAGCATCCAGCCTGTTACTGGGTTTTCGTAACAAGTAGTCAGTATCCTTGTCCAATTATCCATTAAAATTCTGTATTATTCAATAGTGCTTCAGGATTACAACTGGTAGGCTACTAACTAGAGAAATTAAAATTTAATAAATTTATTAAGTAGTAAATTGTCTAGAGGTATATTATCAAAGTCAATTAAATTACAGCAATCAAAATAAAATCAATCTCTCGAGTTCAATATTATTGTGCTGAAAGCACATATCACATTTATAATTCTTAAGTACCGTCAGGTACATTAACATTTAATAAGATATTACAAATATGTACAAGTAAGTGTGAGTATGCGTGTAAGTGCTCTTAAGTAGTTAGCTATGTCTCAAGACTCGAATAAGACTTAAACAAGTGACTGACAAAGTCCTCAAATAAACTAACTTCTTGACCGACTGGCAACCCGAACAGTCTGCTTGAACAACAAAGAATGCTAAGCCCAATAGCAATGCAATATCAAGCGACTGCGACACAGAATCAGGAACTGGGAAATAATATAACACTAAGTAGGGACCATCTGCAGATCCTCCACAAGTTACAAAACTCCCATAGGAAAAACACGACTGTGACAATACACAGAAACCAGTACAAAATTAGGTCAGAAGCTATAGCTAAGGACCTGAGATGTTCAGAGTGTCTATGTGACACACAACCTCAGTACAACGTCGAAAATCACTAAGTCTTTACAATGTTCTGTGAACAAAGTTCTACAGAACTAACAAGAATAATGAGACAGACAATCTGTCCAACCAGCAAGCGAGTCTCCAGCAGACTGACTACTTCACAAGAGGTGAGGACACCCCCCCTCGATCACGTGATAGCTACGTGGACAACTGCAGCTCAGAAGCCGGCAGTATAACGAGCGACAAGCGATAATTACAGTAGTTTGACAATCAAGACTAACTGAGCACATTTTATATACATCCTAACAACATAAGCTAAATAACAATATAACAGTCAAATAATAATATAAAGTCATACATTTACGATTTAGCTATTATCGCAAATATAAGCAATATAAAATTAAATGAAAAGGTAATATACATTACATATATACATAATAATCATTGTAACCCATTCAGGGGTTGCAACACCCTGTGATTTAGGGGTCGCAGGATAGAACTTAAGTGAGTTTCTCTAAGGTTGTCTCGCTGTTGAGGGTAATATGACATGAATATTAGCGGGGTTTAGTGAATATTGTTTGTGTGTGTGCTGTGTTCTGCCTGTTTGTGTTGTGTACCGCTTGTGTGTGTTGTGTACCGCTTGTGTGTGTGTTGTGTACCGCTTGTGTGTGTTGTGTACCGCTTGTGTGTGTTGTGTACCGCTTGTGTGTTGTGTACCGCTTGTGTGTGTGTTGTGTACTGCTTGTGTGTGTTGTGTACCGCTTGTGTGTGTTGTGTACCGCTTGTGTGTGTTTTGTGTACTGCTTGTGTGTGTTATGTACTGCTTGTGTGTGTGTTATGTACTGCTTGTGTGTGTTTTGTGTACTGCTTGTGTGTGTTATGTACCGCTTGTGTGTGTTGTGTACCGCTTGTGTGTGTTTTGTGTACTGCTTGTGTGTGTTGTGTACCGCTTGTGTGTGTTTTGTGTACTGCTTGTGTGTGTTATGTACCGCATGTGTGTGTTATGTACTGCTTGTGTGTGTTTTGTATTGGCTGTGTATGTTGTGTACTGCCTGTATGTGTGTTGTGTACTGCCTGTATGTGTGTTGTGTACTGCCTGTGTGGGTGATGTGTAATGCCTGTGTTTATGTTGTGTACTTCTAAGTATCCCTGTGTATTCGTTACTACCTGTAATATAGAGGAGGCAGTGTAGAGCAGACCCAGTGAAAAGCAGGAACGTCAAGAGCATAGTAAGAAAACATTGTATCAACATCCCTTAGTCAAGATATTTCGCTCTTCTACCATCAATTAGAAATATTGCCGGAACACCTATACTGCCATCTCTGCCGAGTGCCAGATCAACCAAGCTGTGTGGGCCAGCGAGCTGCCAACAGGAACAGCCTGGTTGAGCAGGCAATCAAGAGAGAAACCTGGCTAGTATAGCTTATCCTGTGACCCGTTTCAGGCTTCTGTTTCTTCCATTTTCCCAAAGGGAATCAAGGCCTGATCAAGCAGGTTGTTACTGCAGCTGTTACCTAGATATCGGTCATAAATGTATTACATTAGTATGTATAATAATTGTTATAGGTGACGCGCAGGCCTTAATTAATGGCTCTCTTGAAGCGTTCCCAGTAGGTGGCGTAATTTGTAACGTCAAATGAGCATTTAAAGCCAAGGCTGATAGGAGTTGAAATACACAGTGATGAAACCTGCAGATTTCATTGGCTAGTACAAATGTACGTAATCCCAGTGTTGAAGAACGCTTGGCTTGCAACACTGAAATACAGGAGGCTGCTGATGCAATATTGTAGGTGAAGAGTGATGGAGGTAACACAGACACAGACACACTCTCCTGCCTGTCTGCCTACTTGCCTGTCTGCCTGTTTGCTTGCTTGACTGCCTACCTGCTCGCTTGCTTTCCACCCCTGATCCCCTACTGACGCCCCTGCCTGCCTTCCTGCTGCCCCTTTCTGCTGCCTCTGCCTGCCTTCCTGCCGCCCCTACCTTCTCAGACAGGAGACAGAGAGTGCTTCTGTTTGCAAGATGTATCCTTAAAGCTCTTAATTATCTGCAGACACCCAGCCTCCACTTCCCCCCTCCCCCCTCCCCCTCCCCCCACACCATTATCTTCTCTCCACTCTCCTCGCCACTGAAGAGAGAGAGAGAGA
>NC_091343.1:20256190-20313690 GCF_038502225.1 Cherax quadricarinatus | reverse complement strand
AGATGCTGAGCTCTCTTCTTGAGCACTGAGATGCTGAGTGCTCTTCTTGAGCACTGAGGTGCTGAGCGCTCTTCTTGAGCACTGAGATGCTGAGCGCTCTTCTTGAGCACTGAGGTGCTGAGCGCTCTTCTTGAGCACTGAGATGCTGAGTGCTCTTCTTGAGCACTGAGGTGCTGAGCGCTCTTCTTGAGCACTGAGGTGCTGAGCGCTCTTCTTGAGCACTGAGATGCTGAGTGCTCTTCTTGAGCACTGAGGTGCTGAGCGCTCTTCTTGAGCACTGAGATGCTGAGTGCTCTTCTTGAGCACTGAGATGCTGAGTGCTCTTCTTGAGCACTGAGATGCTGAGCGCTCTTCTTGAGCACTGAGGTGCTGAGCGCTCTTCTTGAGCACTGAGATGCTGAGTGCTCTTCTTGAGCACTGAGGTGCTGAGTGCTCTTCTTGAGCACTGAGGTGCTGAGCGCTCTTCTTGAGCATTGAGGTGCTGAGCGCTCTTCTTGAGCACTGAGATGCTGAGCTCTCTTCTTGAGCACTGAGGTGCTGAGTGCTCTTCTTGAGCACTGAGGTGCTGAGTGCTCTTCTTGAGCACTGAGGTGCTGAGCTCTCTTCTTGAGCACTGAGGTGCTGAGCGCTCTTCTTGAGCACTGAGGTGCTGAGTGCTCTTCTTGAGCACTGAGGTGCTGAGCGCTCTTCTTGAGCACTGAGGTGCTGAGCTCTCTTCTTGAGCACTGAGGTGCTGAGTGCTCTTCTTGAGCACTGAGGTGCTGAGTGCTCTTCTTGAGCACTGAGGTGCTGAGCTCTCTTCTTGAGCACTGAGGTGCTGAGTGCTCTTCTTGAGCACTGAGGTGCTGAGTGCTCTTCTTGAGCACTGAGGTGCTGAGTGCTCTTCTTGAGCACTGAGGTGCTGAGTGCTCTTCTTGAGCACTGAGGTGCTGAGTGCTCTTCTTGAGCACTGAGGTGCTGAGCTCTCTTCTTGAGCACTGAGGTGCTGAGTGCTCTTCTTGAGCACTGAGGTGCTGAGCGCTCTTCTTGAGCACTGAGGTGCTGAGCTCTCTTCTTGAGCACTGAGGTGCTGAGCTCTCTTCTTGAGCACTGAGGTGCTGAGCGCTCTTCTTGAGCACTGAGGTGCTGAGCTCTCTTCTTGAGCACTGAGGTGCTGAGCGCTCTTCTTGAGCACTGAGGTGCTGAGCGCTCTTCTTAAGCACTGAGGTGCTGAGCGCTCTTCTTGAGCACTGAGGTGCTGAGCGCTCTTCTTGAGCACTGAGGTGCTGAGCGCTCCTCTTGAGCACTGAGATGCTGAGTGCTCTTCTTGAGCACTGAGGTGCTGAGTGCTCTTCTTGAGCACTGAGGTGCTGAGTGCTCTTCTTGAGCACTGAGGTGCTGAGCGCTCTTCTTGAGCACTGAGGTGCTGAGCGCTCTTCTTGAGCACTGAGGTGCTGAGCGCTCTTCTTGAGCACTGAGGTGCTGAGTGCTCTCCTTGAGCACTGAGGTGCTGAGCTCTCCTCTTGACCACTGAGGTGCTGAGCTCTCTTCTTGAGCACTGAAGTGCTGAGTGCTCTTCTTGAGCACTGAGGTGCTGAGCGCTCCTCTTGAGCACTGAGGTGCTGAGCGCTCCTCTTGAGCACTGAGGTGCTGAGCGCTCCTCTTGAGCACTGAGGTGCTGAGCTCTCTTCTTGAGCACTGAGGTGCTGAGTGCTCTTCTTGAGCACTGAGGTGCTGAGCGCTCTCTCTAAAACAAAACAGTCAAGATTTTATAGGATCTGACGAAGAACTGGCCGTAAAACAAGCGTGCATTATTCTGAATTGCAAATTGCTGTGTTTGCACATGCGCAAATGAGGATAATCTTTGTGTGTTTGTACTCACCTAGTTGTGGTTGCAGGGGTCGAGCCACAGCTCTTGCCTCCCCCCGTGTGTGTGTGTGTGTGTGTGTGTGTGTGTGTGTGTGTGTGTGTGTGTGTGTGTGTGTGTGTGTATCAGACTGATGGATCATGGATCGTCTTCTCACTAGCAGTCCTTTCTTCTGAAGCACCTTGATGCTGCTGAAAGGCTTTTCATGCAAGGAATTGGAGCTACTCTCTCTCTCCTTTGGGTCAGCATTATAGTTGAAATTCAGCTGCAGACGAAAGTCAAGATTGCCTTAAAGAAACAGGGGCTAAGCTGTGAGTTTACACAGTAAGGTGTACATGTACCTTTCAGTGTATATACACCTCTCCTTGTAGACAGAGATATACACCTGTTAGTACATATACATAGAAATATGCACCTCTTACTATACATACACAGATATGCACCATTCAATTTATATACACAAGTATACGCCTCTCGGAGTATATACTGTGTACCCGTGTTGTACGGAACTTCAGTAAATAATGCAAGAATATGTTGACACTATATATATATATATATATATATATATATATATATATATATATATATATATATATATATATATATATATATATATATATATATATATAATTGAGTTCTCAGCGTTGTTCATCCTGGAAAAGAACAGTTCCTTACTTACACCTTGCTTAGTTCTTGTGTTTTCTGGGGAACAAAGTTTTGGGTAATACCTTCACTCTTGAAGGTCCCTTGATGCGAGGAGGGGCTCTTGATCCAAGGAACTGGACTTAGTTAAATCTCCGTTGGGTCGATGTTGAACGCCTCTCATTCCCCAGGCGCTGTGTGACCATTACAGAGAGACAGAGGGACGTAGAAAGGTAGAAAGAGGTCGATAAATTAGACACATGTGCAACTCTTGGGTATCTTTATTGAGGAAACGTTTCGCCACACAGTGGCTTCATCAGTCCATACAAAGGAGAATCTTGAAGAACAGGAGGAGAATGAGGTAATCAGTCCCTCAACCTTGAGTCGATGTGGTCAGTCCATCAATCTTGAATAGAATACGGCATACGTGCTGAGAAGGAGCTTATAAACCGTTGGCAGGAGAGGTGCACTGAGGTGCACTGAGAGGTCACTGAGTGGTGACTGTAGAGTGCTGTAGAACGTAGGGTGGAGTGCTGGAGGAACGAGTTGGAGTGGATGTGGAAGGATGTGGAGGATTCATCTCCTGGGTGGGACCAGTTCCTTTGGCGTTCTCATCATTTCTTGGCCTCCAAAAGAGGAAAATTGCATAATTTTTCACCGCCTACTACCCGGGTGGCCCACTCATGTTTCTGAGGAATGCTCTTATACTTCCATAATCCCAACCCCCCACTCAGGCATACTGCATGCCTGGGGGATATTCCTCCCATACACACCCTGATATTACTCCCCTATCTTCCATGTTTCTCTCTTCAACTCTTGAAGCCATAAGATTCATGGTCTCTCGCCTCTCTCTTGGACTGTTGTCTTGGACTGTTGTCTTGGACTGTTGTCTTGGACTGATGTCTTGGACTGTTGTCTTGGACTGTTGTCTTGGACTGTTGTTTTGGATAGATGTCTTGGTCTGATCTCTTTTTTTACACAGCTGTTATCTTACTTCAGCTCGGTTCACAGCCCAGCCCTGTCTAAGACATACTATCAACCCCCCCCCAGGATGCCGCCCCAACAGTCGACTAACATGTACCTATTTACTCTTAGACTGATCTCTTGTACTGATGAGTAAGACACAGGTGTTACAGTTGCTCATCTTCATTGTTGAAACGTTTCGCCTACACGGTTGGCTTCTACAGCCTACCGCGCAGACGAAACGTTTCGGCAATAAATATACCTAACTGTCTCAGTCTACGTATCTTATCGTATTCTCTTTTCATTCAACGCCAGTTGTGAAGGCTCTATCCTCCGTTCGGTAACATCGATGCAGGAAATGTCTTATGGCAGCCAGGCCTCCACATTATATAGCAGTACGTGGGTATGTGGTCCAGGCTTCATGTTAGTGGGACTTTGTTTTCAATATTTTTTTTTATCTAAGACGTTGCATTATTATTATTATTATTATAATCAAGGGGGAAGCGCTAAACCCGGAGGATTATACAGCGCCTGGGGGGGGGGATGTGGAAGGCATTCAGGCTTAATTCGGGGAACTGAAGCACAGATCCAATTCCCTAAATCAAGAGCCCCTCACCAACATCAAGGAACCTTCCTTGAGGGGTAAGACGTTGCAGCATAGTGCAGTGTTGCTCGGCTTCTAACCTCCTCTCACTCTCGAGTTTTCCTTAATGAGGTTTCTCACGAAGCACTCCCTTGCCTACTCTTTTTTATAGGTATCTTAATGGTGGAAATACAATAAAAGGTCTGTATCATGGCTCTCCTGTCTCAGCAGGTCTCCAAGATATTTGTAGTTGTCTCAGCAGGTCTCCAGGATATTTGTAGTTGTCTCAGCAGGTCTCCAGGATATTTGTAGTTGTCTCAGCAGGTCTCCAAGATATTTGTAGTTGTCTCAGCAGGTCTCCAAGATATTTGTAGTTGTCTCAGCAGGTCTCCAAGATATTTGTAGTTGTCTCAGCAGGTCTCCAAGATATTTGTAGTTGTCTCAGCAGGTCTCCAAGATATTTGTAGTTGTCTCAGCAGGTCTCCAAGATATTTGTAGTTGTCTCAGCAGGTCTCCAAGATATTTGTAGTTGTCTCAGCAGGTCTCCAGGATATTTGTAGTTGTCTCAGCAGGTCTCCAAGATATTTGTAGTTGTCTCAGCAGGTCTCCAAGATATTTGTAGTTGTCTCAGCAGGTCTCCAAGATATTTGTAGTTGTCTCAGCAGGTCTCCAAGATATTTGTAGTTGTCTCAGCAGGTCTCCAGGGTATTTGTAGTTGTCTCAGCAGGTCTCCAGGATATTTGTAGTTGTCTCAGCAGGTCTCCAGGGTATTTGTAGTTGTCTCAGCAGGTCTCCAGGGTATTTGTAGTTGTCTCAGCAGGTCTGCAGGATATTTGTAGTTGTCTCAGCAGGTCTCCAGGGTATTTGTAGTTGTCTCAGCAGGTCTCCAGGGTATTTGTAGTTGTCTCAGCAGGTCTCCAGGGTATTTGTAGTTGTCTCAGCAGGTCTCCAGGATATTTGTAGTTGTCTCAGCAGGTCTCCAGGGTATTTGTAGTTGTCTCAGCAGGTCTCCAGGGTATTTGTAGTTCTCAGCAGGTCTCCAAGATATTTGTAGTTGTCTCAGCAGGTCTCCAAGATATTTGTAGTTGTCTCAGCAGGTCTCCAAGATATTTGTAGTTGTCTCAGCAGGTCTCCAGGGTATTTGTAGTTCTCAGCAGGTCTCCAAGATATTTGTAGTTGTCTCAGCAGGTCTCCAAGATATTTGTAGTTGTCTCAGCAGGTCTCCAAGATATTTGTAGTTGTCTCAGCAGGTCTCCAAGATATTTGTAGTTGTCTCAGCAGATCTCCAAGATATTTGTAGTTGTCTCAGCAGGTCTCCAAGATATTTGTAGTTGTCTCAGCAGGTCTCCAGGATATTTGTAGTTGTCTTATTGTTGTCCTAGTCTTAGTTGGGACTTCAGTGTCCTGTGTGGACTTTATTGTGAGAGTCACAAACCCGGCGAAGGCTTCATTGATCAGCGTTCTTCATGTGTAATCAGTGAGATCCACACAGTCCTTGAATATTGTCTCCCCGAATATTCACTCCTTGATGAGTAAGGGATATCCCCCTTGCGTTTCTTGTGTGTGTGTGTGTACTCACCTATTTGTGGTTGCAGGGGTCGAGTCTTAGCTCCTGGCCCCCGTGTGTGTGTGTGTGTGTGTGTGTGTGTGTGTGTGTGTGTGTGTGTGTGTGTGTGTGTGTGTGTGTGTGTGTGTGTGTGTGTGTGTATGTGTGTGTGTGTACTCACCTATTTGTACTCACCTATTTGTGGTTGCAGGGGTCGAGTCACAGCTCCTGGCCCCGCCTCTTCGCTGATTGCTACTAGGTCCTCTCTCTCCCTGCCCCATGAGCTCTATCATACCTCGCCTTAAAACTATGTATGGTTCCTGCCTCCACCACATCACTTTCTAGGCTATTCCACGGCCTCACTACTTTATGACTGAAGAAATACTTCCTAACATCCCTTTGATTCATCTGAGTCTTCAACTTCCAATTGTGACCTCTTGTGTCTGTGTCCCATCTCTGGAACATCCCGTCTTTGTCCACCTCGTCTATTCCGCGCAGTATTTTATATGTCGTGTGTGTGTGTGTGTGTGTGTGTGTGTGTGTGTGTGTGTGTGTGTGTGTGTGTGTGTGTGTGTGTGTGTGTTTATTCACTTTCGCGGGGATTGAGCTAAAGCTCCTGGACGACTCCGCCTCTGAACCACAAATCGACTGGTGTTATGCCCGATGAGTCTTTAGATGATATATATATACATTTGAACTCAAGAACGAAGACTTTGGTAGTTTCTTTCCCACGGTGTTCAGCTGGCTCTCTCCCTCCCTACTATCTGCTAACTTCCGTGTTGCCTGCTGACTGTCTCCCTGCTATCTGCTAACTTCCGTGTTGCCTGCTGAGTCTCTAACTGCTATCTGCTATCCATCATATTGCCTACTTACTCTCTCCCTCCCTGCTATCTGCTATCCCTTGTGTTGTCTACTGACTCTCTCTCCCTTCCTGCTATCTGCTATCCCTCGTCTTGCCAACTGTCTCCCTA
Source organism: Cherax quadricarinatus (assembly GCF_038502225.1). Classification (NCBI taxonomy): domain Eukaryota; kingdom Metazoa; phylum Arthropoda; class Malacostraca; order Decapoda; family Parastacidae; genus Cherax; species Cherax quadricarinatus. The sequence continues at coordinate 20,307,139 of NC_091343.1, read as the reverse complement.
CTGTCTGCTATCCTTCGTGTTCTGTGTCTCTTCCATTCCCTCTGATTCTTACTGTGATCTTATTTCAGCAGCCCTGGCTGAACCAAGGGCTCGCCCCCACATTTCTCATTTACTGACCCCAGATTTCTCATAGCCATATCTCTCATTTATAAAACCATACATCACTCCCCCAAGTACTGTGATCTTAATTTATTAATAAGATAAAACAAAAGACAACGATGATAAGGTCGATTCCTGTTTTAAATAGGTAGTTAAACACATGCTCCCTGGAGTAGTCAAGAGCTGGAGTGCAACATGAGGAAGGGAGAGCAATACAAGAAGACGAGGATGGTCCACGCAGAGGTGTGGTGAGATGCAGCGGTAAGTCAGGTCAGCTATATTTAGCGAGTCGTTGGTAGTAACTAGCGGAGATGCCGCCGTTCAAGCGATAAATTGGAAGTTATTATTGAAGATGGTGGTGGTGGTGGTAGTGGTGGTGATGGTGGTGGTGGTGGTGGTGGTGGTGGTGATGGTGATAATGGTGGTGATGGAGTGTGTGATGATGATGGTGGTGATAGTGGTGGTAGTAGCAGTGGCAGTGATGGTTGTAGTGGTAGTGGTGATAGTAGCAGTGGTGGTGGTGGTGATGATAGTAGTGGTGGTGGTAGTAGTAGTGGTGGTGATAGTGGCAGTGGTGGTGGTGGTGGTCTTCATAGTGGTTATAGCCGTTGTACAACGGTGTCAGCGGTTCAATCCATCTTGTAATGGTTACATTTGCCCAGGACGATCATTATGTTTCCCCCTCACCCTCACCTTCACCCTCAGCGTCATCCTGCCTGCAATTCCAACACACTTAACCCACTAAGACTCACTTCCTGCCACCCCCACTGCTTGTATCTCCAGGCTGGCAATCAATATCTAGCGAGGTACAGTGTCAAAGGCGTTCTGGCACTCGGAACGTGTAATCTGCCCACGTCTCTCTGTTACGTGTAAGTGCCATCACCACCTCGCTCAATTCTACTGTGCTGACAACCAACACATGGGTTGCTGATTAATGTTTTGACGATGTGACGGTTCATTTTGCACCTTTATCAGGTGAGAGTTTGAAATATGGTTTTTATACTCTTTGTAGTTAAGTTTAGCCTTACGTGTGTGTGTGTAATCACCTATTTGTACTCACGTATTTGTGGTTGCAGGGGTCGAGCCAGCTCCTGGCCCCACCTCCTCACTGATCGCTACTAGGTCCTCTCTCTCCCTGCTAAACCTCGTCTTAAAAAACTATGTATGGTCCCCGCCTCCCCAACGTCACTTTCTAGGCTATTCCACTTCCTGACAACTCTGAAGAAATACTTCCTAACATCCCTTTGACTCATAGGAGTCTTCAACTTCCAATTGTGACCCCTTGATTCTGTGTCCCATCTCTGGAATATTCTGTCTTTGTCCACCTTGTCAATTCCTCGCAGTATTTTATATGTCGTTATCATGTCTCCCCTGACCTTCCTATCCTACAGTGTCGTCAGGCTGATTTCCCTTAACCTTTCTGGAACTAGTCTTGTTGCAAACCTTTGCACTTTCTCTAATCTCTTGACGTGCTTGACCAGGTGTGGATTCCAAACTGGTGCTGTATACTCCAATATGGGCCCGACTTATATGGTATACAGAGTCTTGAACGATTCCTTACTGAGGTATCGGATCGTTATTCTTAGGTTTGCCAGATGCCCGTATGCTGCAGCAGTTATCTGATTGATGTGCGCCTCAGGAGATGTGCACGGTATTATACTCACCCCAAGATATTTTTCCTTGGGTGAGGTTTGCAGTCTTTGGCCACCTAGACTATACTCTGCGGTCTGCTTTGCCCTTCCCCGATCTTCATGACTTTGCATTTGGCGGGGTTAAATTCAAGGAGCCAGTTGCTGGACCAGGCTTTTAACCTGTCCAGGGCTCTATGTAGTCCTGCCTGATCTTCGACCGATTTAATTCTCCTCATTAACTTCACTTCATCTGCGAACATGGATACTTCTGAGTCTATCCCTTCTGTTATGTCATTCACACATATACCAAAAACAGCACAGGTCCTATGACTGACCCCTGTGGAACCCAGCTCGTCACAGGCGCCCACTCTGACACCTCCTCACGTACCATGACTCGTTGTTGCCTCCCTGTCAGATATTCTCCGTGCCTTTCCTGTTATGCGTGCCCGATCCTCTATCTTTTGCAATCCAAGAAAATGCAGTCTATCCACTCTTCTCTCTCGTGTCTTCTGTTACCTTGTCAAAAACTCCAGTAGGTTTGTGACACAGGATTTTCTTTCCTGAAACCGTGCTGGTTGTCGTTTATAAGCTTGTCTTTCTAGGTGCTCCACCAATCTCCTGATGATGATCTCCGTGACTTTGCATACTATACACGTCAGTGACATATGTCTGTAGTTTAATGCCTCGTGTTTGTCTCCTTTCTTAAAAATTGGGACTTCATTTGCCATCTTCCATACCTCAGGTAGTTGCCCAGTTTCAATGGATGTGTTGAAGATTTTTGTTAGTGGGAGACGGCCGACTTGTTGGAAAAAAAAATGTATATATATATATATATATATATATATATATATATATATATATATATATATATATATATATATATATATTGTGTGTGTGTGTGCAAGGAATTCGCAAGAGCAGGCGAAATATACACAAACATTGATCTCTGGCTGAAGGAGACTCGAACCTACGAACCTTAGAACAAGGTACGCAGTGCTATACCAATCTACCCACACTGGACAAGACCTTGGCGTGTAGCTTGCGCTACACGTTGATCCAAGGCAGCCAGCTTTCAGGGAGAAGGCTTACAGCTTTTCTAAGGTTCTAAGGTTCGTAGGTTCGAGTCTCCTTCAGCCAGAGATCAGTGTTTGTGTATATTTCGCCTGCTCTTGCGAATTCCTTGCATTGTTAAAATTTCTAGTAAGGCTGATGCATGCAGGGGATGAGATGAAAAGCTGCAAGCCTTCTCCCTGAAAGCTGGCTGCCTTGGATCAACGTGTAGCGCAAGCTACACGCCAAGGTGTTGTCCAGTGTGGGTTGATTGGTATAGCACTGCGTACCTTGTTCTAAGGTTCTTAGGTTCGAGTCTCCTTCAGCAAGAGATCAGTGGTGGATGAATTTGGTAGGGTGTGCAAAAGAAGAAAATTAAAGGTGAATACAGGAAAGAGTAAGGCTATGAGGATAACAAAAAGATTAGGTGATGAAAGATTGAATATCAGATTGGAGGGAGAGAGTATGGAGGAGGTGAATGTATTCAGATATTTGGGAGTGGACGTGTCAGCGGATGGGTCTATGAAAGATGAGGTGAATCATAGAATTGATGAGGGGAAAAGAGTGAGTGGTGCACTTAGGAGTCTGTGGAGACAAAGAACTTTGTCCTTGGAGGCAAAGAGGGGAATGTATGAGAGTATAGTTTTACCAACGCTCTTATATGGGTGTGAAGCATGGGTGATGAATGTTGCAGCGAGGAGAAGGCTGGAGGCAGTGGAGATGTCATGTCTGAGGGCAATGTGTGGTGTGAATATAATGCAGAGAATTCGTAGTTTGGAAGTTAGGAGGAGGTGCAGGATTACCAAAACTGTTGTCCAGAGGGCTGAGGAAGGGTTGTTGAGGTGGTTCGGACATGTAGAGAGAATGGAGCGAAGCAGAATGACTTCAAGAGTGTATCAGTCTGTAGTGGAAGGAAGGCGGGGTAGGGGTCGGCCTAGGAAAGGTTGGAGAGAGGGGGTAAAGGAGGTTTTGTGTGCGAGGGGCTTGGACTTACAGCAGGCATGCGTGAGCGTGTTTGATAGGAGTGAATGGAGACAAATGGTTTTTAATACTTGACGTGCTGTTGGAGTGTGAGCAAAGTAACATTTATGATGGGGTTCAGGGAAACCGGCAGGCCGGACTTGTCCTGGAGATGGGAAGTACAGTGCCTGCACTCTGAAGGAGGGGTGTTAATGTTGCAGTTTAAAAACTGTAGTGTAAAGCACCCTTCTGACAAGACAGTGATGGAGTGAATGATGGTGAAAGTTTTTCTTTTTCGGGCCACCCTGCCTTGGTGGGAATCGGCCAGTGTGATAATATATATATATATATATATATATATATATATATATATATATATATATATATATATATATATATATATATATATATATATATATATATATATGTCGTGCCGAATAGGCAGAACTTGCGATCTTGGCTTAAATAGCAACGTTCATCTTGCCACATAGGACAAGTGAAAATTTGTGTATGCAATAATTTCGCCAAAATCATTCTGAACCTAACGAAAAAAATATATTTCACTGTGTTTGTTTAGTATTAAATTATTGTAAACAAATCTAAAATATATTTAGTTAGGTTAGGCTAAAATAAATTGTTCTTGTTATAATAAGGTTAGGTAAGTTTTCTAAGATTCTTTTGGTGCAAAATTAAAAGTTTTTACACTATCAATAATGAAAAAAATATATCTTTAAACGTATAAGAGAAAATTTCAGAAAGGACTTAATTTTAAATGAGTTCTTGCTAAATGACCAGTTTTACATATTCGGCACAACATATATATATATATATATATATATATATATATATATATATATATATATATATATATATATATATATATATATATATATGTATATATATATATATATATATATATATATATATATATATATATGTAAGTATATATATAATCTTGTATTTTTGAAGCAAGTTTTGAAGGAGTGTGGGAGGCAAGGAAGGAAGGAATAAAGTATAAGAAGGATAAAGTAAGGAAGGAGGACAGTACGAGAAGAGGTGAAGAAGGGGATGGGGTGGCGTGAATTGCATATTCAATAGTTTGGGAAGAAAAGAGAGAGGGAGGGAGAGAGAGAGAGAAAGAGAGAGAGAGAGAGAGAGAGAGAGAGAGAGAGAGAGAGAGAGAGAGTGGGTAAGGACATCGTGTGTGTCTGTGTAAACTTCCTTTAGTGCGGCTCTCTGTAATCCTCTTGCTGTGTTCCCTTCTCTCCTTTTCATTCCTTCCTTACGCCTCTCTTCGTCCCTTCCTGCCTTTCTCCCTCACTCCCTCCCCCCTTCCTTCCCTTCCATCCTTCCTCCCTACCAACATATCTTATTTTTACCTTTTCATTATTCTTCTCTTCTAATCCCCCCTTCCTCTCTACCTCTTTCTCCTCCATACTTTGACTTCCCTCTTTTCATCTTATTTTCCCTTTTCATCCATATTATCTTCATTTTTCTTCTTTTGAGTCTCTGTGACTTTCTGAGCCACATAGATATTTCTTAAGGAATTGTATGGCCTGGTGGGCCCTTCTAACAAGCAACAAGCAGTGTTGTCTGGCCTGGTGGGTCCTACTGACAAGCAACAAGTAGTAGTGTCTGGCCTGGTGGGTCCTACTGACAAGCAACAAGTAGTAGTATCTGGCCTGGTGGGTCCTACTGACAAGCAACAAGTAGTAGTGTCTGGCCTGGTGGGTCCTACTGACAAGCAATAAGCAGTAGTGTCTGGCCTGGTGGGTCCTACTGACAAGCAATAAGCAGTAGTGTCTGGCCTGGTGGGTCCTACTGACAAGCAACAAGTAGTAGTGTCTGGCCTGGTGGGTCCTACTGACAAGCAATAAGCAGTAGTGTCTGGCCTGGTGGGTCCTACTGACAAGCAACAAGTAGTAGTGTCTGGCCTGGTGGGTCCTACTGACAAGCAACAAGTAGTAGTGTCTGGCCTGGTGGGTCCTACTGACAAGCAACAAGTAGTAGTGTCTGGCCTGGTGGGTCCTACTGACAGGCAACAAGCAGTAGTGTCTGGCCTGGTGGGTCCTACTGACAGGCAACAAGCAGTGTTGTCTGGCCTGGTGGGTCCTACTGACAAGCAATAAGCAGTAGTGTCTGGCCTGGTGGGTCCTACTGACAGGCAACAAGCAGTGTTGTCTGGCCTGGTGGGTCCTACTGACAAGCAATAAGCAGTAGTGTCTGGCCTGGTGGGTCCTACTGACAGGCAACAAGCAGTGTTGTCTGGCCTGGTGGGTCCTACTGACAGGCAACAAGCAGTGTTGTCTGGCCTGGTGGGTCCTACTGACAGGCAACAAGCATGTTGTCTGGCCTGGTGGGTCCTACTGACAAGCAACAAGTAGTAGTGTCTGGCTTGGTGGGTCCTACTGACAAGCAACAAGTAGTAGTGTCTGGCCTGGTGGGTCCTACTGACAAGCAACAAGTAGTAGTGTCTGGCCTGGTGGGTCCTACTGACAAGCAACAAGTAGTAGTGTCTGGCCTGGTGGGTCCTACTGACAAGCAACAAGTAGTAGTGTCTGGCCTGGTGGGTCCTACTGACAAGCAACAAGTAGTAGTGTCTGGCCTGGTGGGTCCTACTGACAAGCAACAAGTAGTAGTGTCTGGCCTGGTGGGTCCTACTGACAAGCAACAAGTAGTAGTGTCTGGCCTGGTGGGTCCTACTGACAAGCAACAAGCAGTAGTGTCTGGCCTGGTGGGTCCTACTGACAAGCAACAAGTAGTAGTGTCTGGCCTGGTGGGTCCTACTGACAAGCAACAAGTAGTAGTGTCTGGCCTGGTGGGTCCTACTGACAAGCAACAAGCAGTAGTGTCTGGCCTGGTGGGTCCTACTGACAAGCAACAAGTAGTAGTGTCTGGCCTGGTGGGTCCTACTGACAAGCAACAAGTAGTAGTGTCTGGCCTGGTGGGTCCTACTGACAAGCAATAAGCAGTAGTGTCTGGCCTGGTGGGTCCTACTGACAAGCAACAAGTAGTAGTGTCTGGCCTGGTGGGTCCTACTGACAAGCAACAAGTAGTAGTGTCTGGCCTGGTGGGTCCTACTGACAAGCAACAAGTAGTAGTGTCTGGCCTGGTGGGTCCTACTGACAAGCAACAAGTAGTAGTGTCTGGCCTGGTGGGTCCTACTGACAAGCAACAAGCAGTAGTGTCTGGCCTGGGGGGTCCTACTGACAAGCAACAAGTCGTAGTGTCTGGCCTGGTGGGTCCTACTGACAAGCAACAAGTAGTAGTGTCTGGCCTGGTGGGTCCTACTGACAAGCAATAAGCAGTAGTGTCTGGCCTGGTGGGTCCTACTGACAAGCAACAAATAGTAGTGTCTGGCCTGGTGGGTCCTACTGACAAGCAACAAGTAGTAGTGTCTGGCCTGGTGGGTCCTACTGACAAGCAACAAGTAGTAGTGTCTGGCCTGGTGGGTCCTACTGACAAGCAATAAGCAGTAGTGTCTGGCCTGGTGGGTCCTACTGACAAGCAACAAGTAGTAGTGTCTGGCCTGGTGGGTCCTACTGACAAGCAACAAGTAGTAGTGTCTGGCCTGGTGGGTCCTACTGACAAGCAACAAGCAGTAGTGTCTGGCCTGGTGGGTCCTACTGACAAGCAACAAGTAGTAGTGTCTGGCCTGGTGGGTCCTACTGACAAGCAACAAGTAGTAGTGTCTGGCCTGGTGGGTCCTACTGACAAGCAACAAGCATGTTGTCTGGCCTGGTGGGTCCTACTGACAAGCAACAAGCATTACAAAATTGGACGGATTATGGGTATCAAATACTGTAAAAACTATCCTCTATAGTTTTAGGATAGTACACTTCCTGCTGGCACCTGTTCCTTTGCTTGCAGGAGATCCTTCTCTCGGTGCACTCTGTGTAAGCCAGCGGTCGCCCTTGCTGTGGCTTAACACAGAAGCCAGTGACTATCATATCTTCACGTGCCCTTAGATACGTCACAGAGACCCGTAAGGGAGTCTTTTATTTAACCACTGACGGATGAAGTGGCAAGAGCAGCAGCAGTAGCAGCAGCAGTAGCAGCAGTAGCAGCAGCAGCAGCAGCAGCAGCAGCAGCAGCAGCAGCAGCAGCAGTAGCAGCAGCAGTAGCAGCAGCAGCAGCAGCAGCAGCAGCAGCAGCAGCAGCAGCAGCTACTGCTTTACCTGCAAGTTTTCAATTCTTGTTCACGTGATTGCTGAAAAAAAATTGTAGAACAAGCTTTTCCTCCTCTTCCTCTTCTTTCTCTTATTCTTCTTCCTCTTTCTCCTCCTCCTCCTCCCCCTTTTCATCGACCTGTTCTCCATATACATCTTTCATGCATCATTCACTTCCTTCTCCCGTCCCCTTCCCCTTTCCACCCCCTCTTCCTCTCTAGTCTTCCTCTCTCCTCTTCCTCTCTCCTCTTCCTCTCTCCTCTTCCTCTCTCCTCTTCCTCTCTCCTCTTCCTTCTCATCCCCTCTTCCATCAATCGTCATACCGAGAAGAGAGAGTCTTTGTGGGTTTTATCTCCCATGTTTGCCTAACCTGGCGTGAGGTCTGGCTTGAAGAGAGAGATTACCACAGCTAAAGTTGAGGTGCTGCTGGAGGCAGAGAGAAGAAGGAGGGGAAGCAGGGGAAGAGAGAAGAGACGAGCCAGAGCATTAAATTATGATAAACAGACAGAAGCATAACGAGAGGAATACGTGTAGCGGATGGCAAAATACAACCACTTAATGAATGTTAATTAATGATGTTCCAGTCGGTACTAAACTTACACACAAATCTACTCACTGAGTAATAATAATCTTGATTGCTACAAGTATGATACAACCTATACAGACCATAGCTGACATCTGTGACGTGCTGTATAGAAAGACTCCTTGTTATGCAGCATTTCAGGGAAACTTGGGTTAATTTTGTCCCCAGGATGCGACCCACACCAGTCTGCTAAAGCCCGGGTACCTAATTAATTGTAGGTGAACATAGATAGCAGGTGTCTTAAGGAAACACGCCCTCAATGTTTCCACCCATACCGGGTATCAAACCACGGATGTGTGTGAGTTGAGTGCGTTACTAACCTTGTTAAAATTAGCAGGCTAGTGCGTTAACCACTGAACCATGCTTCCCACTAGGAAGGTTGGCCAGGGCCACAACTGTAACCACAAATGCAGCTCTTTATTTTATTTTTACAGAGGAATCTCAAAGCAGCTGAGTAGGTGAGAGAGATGGAGAGACCTGCAGGAGATGGACAAGTCAGGCTCAGTGTAACTTGTCAGTAGTTCAGGTCAGAACCTTAACAGCTGTTGGAAGAGGTTCTGTGGTCACTGGAGAGCTTAATAGCTTAATGGACATCTTAAATTGGAAGCTATGGTGTAGATCACTCTAGAACTTAACAAGTCACCAAAGAAATTAACAAATTACTCCAGAACTTAACAAATCACCCCAGCACTTAACAAATCACATCAACCCTTAACAAATCACTCCAGAATTTAACAGATCACCACAGCACTTAACAAATCACATCAACCCTTAACAAATCTCTCCAGAATTTAACAAATCACCCCAGCACTTAACAGATCACATCAGCCCTTAACAAATCACTCCAGAACTTAACAAATCACCCAATAACCTTACAATCTGCGTTGGGGATGAAAAACGAGAAATTTTCTCCGTGAAGAAATATGTTGTTTTCCAGCCGTGGTTGATGTGTTGAGTGGCCTGGCCAGACACTCGGGGAGGGGAGGGGGGAGGGGGGAGGGAGGGGGGAATATGTTGGGAGGAGCACGAGGTGAGGAAAGTGTGTGAGAGAGTGCGGAAAGAACAGGTGTCTGTGAAGTGAGACAACACATGCAAACCTGAACATGTTACTCTTCCTTTCCTCTTTCTCTCCTTCCTCCTCTTCGCTAATCATTTTGCTCCCCGTCTTGATTTTCTTCTTGTTCCTTCTCTTCCTTTTCTTTTTGCTCATCTTTTCTTTTTGTTCCTCCCCTTTCTTTTCTTCTTGCTCATCTTCCTTTCCTTCTTTCTCCTGTTCTTACTCCTCTTCGTCTTCTTACTCCTCTTCCTTCTCTTCTTTCCTTCTCTTCGTGATCCTCCTCCTTGCTTCTCCTCTTCTTCCTCCTCTTCCTCTTCCCTTTTATCACATCAAACTTTATTCCTCGTCCTTCTCATACCTTACTGTTTTTACATAATATTTCCTAACTTTTCCTATTCTCTTCCATTCCCCAGTTCTCACTGTTAAATTATCTTTCAGCTTCACTTCCCTAATTATACTCCTTCCCTCCCCTCCCCTCTCTTCTATCACTATCTCCCCCCCACCCCGTTCCCGCCCCTTCCATTCCCTCCCTCCTTCCCTCTACTCCCTCCCTCACTACCCCTCCCATCTCCTTCCCTCCGACATTCACAGTTTTTTCCAATCTTCTATACTATATTTTTTTTCCTTTTTCCCTCTTTTCAATGTCTTCTTCCATTCCCTCTGTCCCTCCCTTCCTCCCTCCTTCCCTCCCTCCTTCCCTCCCTCCCTCCCTCCCTTCCTCCTTCCCTCCCTCCCTTCCTCCCTCCTTCCCTTTACTAACTCCTTCGTCATAGCAAAATTAACTAGTTAAACAGAACCAGAAATAATATTTCGTCATATGTTATGTAATGATAAATAAAGGAAGTCCGTGATAGAGAGAGAGAAAAAAAGAGAGGGAGAGAAAGAGAGAAAGAGAGAGAGAGAGAGAGAGAGATAACATTTTGGTCAGAAAAATATCTGTCGACCGTTTAAATTGGTTTTCCACATCCGCCAGGAAATTGAGGTTTAGTGGTAGAAGTGGCAAAATTAAAATTTCAATATATCAGGCACTCGAGTCACTCCCTCTACACCAAGATGGATACCAAGAGTTACTCCCTCTACACCAAGATGGATACCAAGAGTTACTCCCTCTTCACCAAGATGGATACCAAGAGTTACTCCCTCTACACCAAGATGGATACCAAGAGTTACTCCCTCTACACCAAGATGGATACCAAGAGTTACTCCCTCTACACCAAGATGGATACCAAGAGTTACTCCCTCTACACCAAGATGGATACCAAGAGTTATTTAATAAATTTGTAAGTCATGTTATCACAATAATTATTATTATTATTATTATTTTATATTATTGTTAGTTATTATTTTTTATTATTAATTATAATTATTATTGTTTGTTATTATTATCATTAGTAGTAGTAATAGCAACATGAATAGCAGTTGTATCAGCATGTACAACAGTTGTATCAGCATGTACAACAGTTGTACCAGCATGAACAACAGTTGTACCAGCATGAACAACAGTTGTACCAGCATGAACAGTTGTACCAGCATGTACAACAGTTGTACCAGCATGTACAACAGTTGTATCAGCATGTACAACAGTTGTATCAGCATGTACAACAGTTGTACCAGCATGAACAACAGTTGTACCAGCATGTACAACAGTTGTATCAGCATGTACAACAGTTTTACCAGCATGAACAACAGTTGTACCAGCATGAACAACAGTTGTACCAGCATGTACAACAGTTGTATCAGCATGTACAACAGTTGTACCAGCATGAACAACAGTTGTACCAGCATGAACAACAGTTGTACCAGCATGTACAACAGTTGTACCAGCATGTACAACAGTTGTACCAGCATGTACAACAGTTGTACCAGCATGTACAACAGTTGTATCAGCATGTACAACAGTTGTATCAGCATGTACAACAGTTGTACCAGCATGTACAACAGTTGTACCAGCATGAACAACAGTTGTACCAGCATGAACAACAGTTGTACCAGCATGTACAACAGTTGTACCAGCATGAACAACAGTTGTACCAGCATGAACAACAGTTGTACCAGCATGTACAACAGTTGTACCAGCATGAACAACAGTTGTACCAGCATGAACAACAGTTGTACCAGCATGAACAACAGTTGTATAAGCATGTACAACAGTTGCATCAGCATGAACAAGTTGTACCAGCATGAACAACAGTTGTACCACCATGTACAACAGTTGTACCAGCATGTACAACAGTTGTATCAGCATGTACAACAGTTGTACCAGCATGAACAACAGTTGTACCAGCATGAACAACAGTTGTACCAGCATGAACAACAGTTGTACCAGCATGAACAACAGTTGTATCAGCATGTACAACAGTTGTACCAGCATGTACAACAGTTGTACCAGCAGGAACAACAGTTGTACCAACATGAACAACAGTTGTACCAGCATGAACAACAGTTGTACCAGCATGAGCAACAGTTGTACAAGCATGAACAACAGTTGTACCCAGCATGAACAACAGTTGTACCAGCATGTACAGCAGTTGGAGCATCAGAAGACCAGCCTCAACGTCCACCTTCCTCTAAACATAGCGTCATGTATTTCTATGCATGGCAGATCTCTTTCTCTCTTAAATTTCTGAAGCTGGTAGCTTGGTACGAGGCGAGGCATTATATATATATATATATACATTATATATATATATATATATATATATATATATATATATATATATATATATATATATATATATATTAGGTAGTAGGTTGGTAGACAGCAACCGCCCAGGGAGGTACTACCGTCCTGCCAAGTGAGTGTAAAACGAAAGCCTGTAATTGTTTTACATGATGGTAGGATTGCTGGTGTCTTTTGTCTGTCTCATAAATATGCAAGATTACAGGTAAGTCTTGCTACTTCTACTTACACTTAGGTCACACTAAACATACATGTACAAGCATATATATACACACCCCTCTGGGTTTTCTTCTATTTTCTTTCTAATTCTTGTTCTTGTTTATTTCCTCTTATCTCCATGGGGAAGTGGAACAGAATTCTTCCTCTGTAAGCCATGCGTGTCGTAAGAGGCGACTAAAATGCCGGGAGCAAGGGGCTAGTAACCCCTTCTCCTGTATATATTACTAAATTTAAAAGGAGAAACTTCAGTTTTTTCTTTTGGGCCACCCTGCCTCGGTGGGATACGGCTGGTACGTTGAAAGAAAGATATATACATTATATATATATGTATATATATATACATATATATATATATATTATATATATATATATATTATATATATATATATATATATATATATATATATATATATATATATATATATATATATATATATATATATATATATATATATATATATATATGCATACATATACATACATATTTGACTGGCATTTAATTTCCTCCAAGGCCTCAGATAGATGGGAATATTCTTCTCTGAAAAAAGACGATAGATTTATTTTCACCATGAGGGAGTGAGGCTGCTGGTAAATGTATTCTTGTTGGCAGAAAAAAAAATCCGTGAACATTTTCCTTGCTGGAATAACCTGGTGTTTATTTCCCAGAATACATCCCTGAATCTATTCTCTTTCGGGCATATTTCTATAATTTATTTTGCTATTGAATTTATTCTTTGGGGTCTTCTGGGAAATTTCCGATAGTTTGGCTTGCGGAAGACTCTCGGGAATTTATTCTTCTCGGGAATTTACCCTGAGGCTCATTCTCCCCCGTGGGGGGGGGGAGGGTGCAAATATATGCCCGGCTTGAAGATACTGGAGGCTGGCTGAGTGGCTGACTGGCTGACAGGCTGACTGGCTGACTGGCTGACTGGCTGACTGGCTGACAGGCTGACTAGTTGGATGGCTGACTTCCTGGTTTCCTACACCGTTTCCTTCTACATCTGATTTATTTCTGATGTTCAGAGTACAAATATTTGAAGGGAAAATGGTTGCCATGTTTTTTTTTTATATTTTGGTTTGATTTACTGTTGCGTATGTTATTTCTTCGCGATGTTGTTGCCGTTGTTCCTTCTGTTATTATTGTTCCTTTGGTCGCTCCCGTTGTTGTTGCTGTTGGTCCTGTTTAGCTCTTCGTGTTCCGGTTGTCGTTCCTGTATTTTTTTGTGATCGTTCCTGTTGTCGTTTATTTTTTGATGTTATTTCTGTTCCTGTTTCTGTTTAAACAATAACATCAGCATTATGTTTAAATAAAATTAATAATAATGATAATTATAATAGCAATAATAATAATATAATTATAACAGCAATAACAATGATAGTAATACAGTTAATAATAATAATAACAGCAATAATAATAATAACAGCAATAATAATAATAGCAATAATAATAATAATAACAGCAATAATAATAATAACACCAATAATAATAATAGCAATAATAATAATAATAACAGCAATAATAATAATATCAATAATAATAATAATAACAGCAATAATAATAATATCAATAATAATAATAATAACAGCAATAATAATAATAGCAATTATAATAATAATAATAACAGCAATAATAATAACAGCAATAATAATAATAACAGCAATAATAATAATAGCAATAATAATAATAATAACAGCAATAATAATAATAGCAATTATAATAATAATAACAGCAATAATAATAATAACAGCAATAATAATAATAACAGCAATAATAATAATAGCAATAATAATAATAATAATAACAGCAATAATAATAATAACAGCAATAATAATAATAACAGCAATAATAATAATAACAGCAATAATAATAATAATAATAATAATAATAGTGACTTAAACCAAAAGCTCATGGAAACGGGTTCACAATTAATGATTGGAGGAACTCCATTTTTAAAGACTTAATACTTGTATTTTTAAACATAAATACCTTGAACCCTATGTGTGTGTGTGTGTGTGTGTGTGTGTGTGTGTGTGTGTGTGTGTGTGTGTGTGTGTGTGTGTGTGTGTCTGCGTATTTCTAATCCATCATCCATTTGTCAGTCTCTTAATTTTTTTTAATATTTTTGCGTCATCCACAAACATATTCATGAGGTCTGTAGACTAAGCCTCCTTTTTGCCGGCCTGATCAACCAGGCTGTTGGTGCCAGCCGAACGCAGACTAACCACAGCCCAGCTGATCAGCAGCCGATGAAGACCAAGATATGTCAGGAACATGTTATGAGGCCTCAAACTGACTCTTTGGTCCACCAGACGAATAAATATTAAGGGTTTATTATATTTTATTTTTAAATTAAGTTTGATGGCTTAGTTCGACTATTTTGGAATGGTGGGGGTTGGGTGGGGGGGTGGGGGGGCGGAATCTGATGTAAAAATCTACGAAGTTGTAGCGCCGGGTTTCATTATGTATTTGAGGGATATCCCGAGATTTATTCTTGGACACACACACACACACACACACACACACACAGATGAGGGCACTTCCACAGTAGATGTATGACTACCGTCGAAGAGGCCAGAAATCATTGAAACCGATGAAGGGTGTCTAGGAGGCGGGACCAAGAGCTAAGTCTCGACCCTCCCCTCCCTCACAAACACAACTCGGCGAGAATATACACACCCAGCACACGCTCCCACTATGTAACGACCACATGCGGTGTTGTAAAGGAACACCGTTGGTGTTCGCACCGTGTAAATCTCACAACACACACACACACACTCACACACTGCAGGTGTTCAAACAATTTTAAGAATGGAAACATAGCAACAGGTGTTTAGTTATAGAACACCTGCTTCAGACACACACGTTCCATTCTTCAACTCCGCTACCATTTTATATTTCCTCAGATATATCTCGACACGCATTGTGAAAAATTTTTTTCGTTAAATAACTTACCTTTTAGCATCGGGTTTATGGAGTCTTGGAGTGGTCTTGTACCAGGCTACAACACTGTGGTCTTGTACCAGGCTACAATACTGTGGTCTTGTACCAGGCTACAATACTGTGGTCTTGTACCAGGCTACAATACTGTGGTCTTGTACCAGGCCACAACACTGTGGTCTTGTACCAGGCTACAACACTGTGGTCTTGTACCAGGCTACAATACTGTGGTCTTGTACCAGGCTACAATACTGTGGTCTTGTACCAGGCTACAATACTGTGGTCTTGTACCAGGCTACAATACTGTGGTCTTGTACCAGGCTACAATACTGTGGTCTTGTACCAGGCTACAATACTGTGGTCTTGTACCAGGCTACAATACTGTGGTCTTGTACCAGGCTACAATACTGTGGTCTTGTACCAGGCTACAATACTGTGGTCTTGTACCAGGCTACAATACTGTGGTCTTGTACCAGGCTACAATACTGTGGTCTTGTACCAGGCTACAATACTGTGGTCTTGTACCAGGCTACAATACTGTGGTCTTGTACCAGGCTACAATACTGTGGTCTTGTACCAGGCTACAATACTGTGGTCTTGTACCAGGCTACAATACTGTGGTCTTGTACCAGGCTACAATACTGTGGTCTTGTACCAGGCTACAATACTGTGGTCTTGTACCAGGCTACAATACTGTGGTCTTGTACCAGGCTACAATACTGTGGTCTTGTACCAGGCTACAATACTGTGGTCTTGTACCAGGCTACAATACTGTGGTCTTGTACCAGGCTACAATACTGTGGTCTTGTACCAGGCTACAATACTGTGGTCTTGTACCAGGCTACAATACTGTGGTCTTGTACCAGGCTACAATACTGTGGTCTTGTACCAGGCTACAATACTGTGGTCTTGTACCAGGCTACAATACTGTGGTCTTGTACCAGGCTACAATACTGTGGTCTTGTACCAGGCTACAATACTGTGGTCTTGTACCAGGCTACAATACTGTGGTCTTGTACCAGGCTACAATACTGTGGTCTTGTACCAGGCTACAATACTGTGGTCTTGTACCAGGCTACAATACTGTGGTCTTGTACCAGGCTACAACACTGTGGTCTTGTACCAGGCTACAACACTGTGGTCTTGTACCAGTCTACAGTACTGTGGTCTTGTACCAGGATACAACACTGTAATCTTGTACCAGGATACAACACTGTGGTCTTGTACCAGGATACAACACTGTGGTCTTGTACCAGGATACAACACTGTGGTCTTGTACCAGGATACAACACTGTAGTCTTGTACCAGGATACAACACTGTGGTCTTGTACCAGGATCCAACACTGTGGTCTTGTACCAGGATACAACACTGTGGTCTTGTACCAGGATCCAACACTGTGGTCTTGTACCAGGATACAACACTGTAGTCTTGTACCAGGATACAACACTGTGGTCTTGTACCAGGATACAATACTGTGGTCTTGTACCAGGATACAACACTGTAGTCTTGTACCAGGCTACAATACTGTGGTCTTGTACCAGGCTACAATACTGTGGTCTTGTACCAGGCTACAGTACTGTGGTCTTGTACCAGGATACAACACTGTGTGATCTTGTACCAGGATCCAACACTGTGGTCTTGTACCAGGATACAACACTGTGGTCTTGTACCAGGATCCAACACTGTGGTCTTGTACCAGGATACAACACTGTAGTCTTGTACCAGGATCCAACACTGTGGTCTTGTACCAGGATACAACACTGTGGTCTTGTACCAGGATACAACACTGTGGTCTTGTACCAGGATCCAAAACTGTGGTCTTGTACCAGGATCCAAAACTGTGGTCTTGTACCAGGATCCAACACTGTGGTCTTGTACCAGGATACAACACTGTGGTCTTGTACCAGGATACAACACTGTGGTCTTGTACCAGGATACAACACTGTGGTCTTGTACCAGGATACAACACTGTGGTCTTGTACCAGGATACAACACTGTGGTCTTGTACCAGGATCCAACACTGTGGTCTTGTACCAGGATACAACACTGTGGTCTTGTACCAGGATCCAAAACTGTGGTCTTGTACCAGGATCCAACACTGTGGTCTTGTACCAGGATCCAACACTGTGGTCTTGTACCAGGGTACAACACTGTGGTCTTGTACCAGGATACAACACTGTGGTCTTGTACCAGGATACAACACTGTAGTCTTGTACCAGGATACAACACTGTGGTCTTGTACCAGGATACAACACTGTGGTCTTGTACCAGGATACAACACTGTGGTCTTGTACCAGGATACAACACTGTGGTCTTGTACCAGGATACAACACTGTGGTCTTGTACCAGGATCCAACACTGTGGTCTTGTACCAGGATACAACACTGTGGTCTTGTACCAGGATACAACACTGTGGTCTTGCACCAGGATCCAACACTGTGGTCTTGTACCAGGATACAACACTGTGGTCTTGTACCAGGATACAACACTGTGGTCTTGTACCAGGATACAACACTGTGGTCTTGTACCAGGATACAACACTGTGGTCTTGTACCAGGCTACAATACTGTGGTCTTGTACCAGGCTACAATACTGTGGTCTTGTACCAGGCTACAATACTGTGGTCTTGTACCAGGCTACAATACTGTGGTCTTGTACCAGGCTACAATACTGTGGTCTTGTACCAGGCTACAATACTGTGGTCTTGTACCAGGCTACAATACTGTGGTCTTGTACCAGGCTACAATACTGTGGTCTTGTACCAGGCTACAATACTGTGGTCTTGTACCAGGCTACAATACTGTGGTCTTGTACCAGGCTACAATACTGTGGTCTTGTACCAGGCTACAATACTGTGGTCTTGTACCAGGCTACAATACTGTGGTCTTGTACCAGGCTACAATACTGTGGTCTTGTACCAGGCTACAACACTGTGGTCTTGTACCAGGCTACAACACTGTGGTCTTGTACCAGTCTACAGTACTGTGGTCTTGTACCAGGATACAACACTGTAATCTTGTACCAGGATACAACACTGTGGTCTTGTACCAGGATACAACACTGTGGTCTTGTACCAGGATACAACACTGTGGTCTTGTACCAGGATACAACACTGTAGTCTTGTACCAGGATACAACACTGTGGTCTTGTACCAGGATCCAACACTGTGGTCTTGTACCAGGATACAACACTGTGGTCTTGTACCAGGATCCAACACTGTGGTCTTGTACCAGGATACAACACTGTAGTCTTGTACCAGGATACAACACTGTGGTCTTGTACCAGGATACAATACTGTGGTCTTGTACCAGGATACAACACTGTAGTCTTGTACCAGGCTACAATACTGTGGTCTTGTACCAGGCTACAATACTGTGGTCTTGTACCACTCTACAGTACTGTGGTCTTGTACCAGGATACAACACTGTGTGATCTTGTACCAGGATCCAACACTGTGGTCTTGTACCAGGATACAACACTGTGGTCTTGTACCAGGATCCAACACTGTGGTCTTGTACCAGGATACAACACTGTAGTCTTGTACCAGGATCCAACACTGTGGTCTTGTACCAGGATACAACACTGTGGTCTTGTACCAGGATACAACACTGTGGTCTTGTACCAGGATCCAAAACTGTGGTCTTGTACCAGGATCCAAAACTGTGGTCTTGTACCAGGATCCAACACTGTAGTCTTGTACCAGGATACAACACTGTGGTCTTGTACCAGGATACAACACTGTGGTCTTGTACCAGGATACAACACTGTGGTCTTGTACCAGGATACAACACTGTGGTCTTGTACCAGGATACAACACTGTGGTCTTGTACCAGGATCCAACACTGTGGTCTTGTACCAGGATACAACACTGTGGTCTTGTACCAGGATCCAAAACTGTGGTCTTGTACCAGGATCCAACACTGTGGTCTTGTACCAGGATCCAACACTGTGGTCTTGTACCAGGGTACAACACTGTGGTCTTGTACCAGGATACAACACTGTGGTCTTGTACCAGGATACAACACTGTAGTCTTGTACCAGGATACAACACTGTGGTCTTGTACCAGGATACAACACTGTGGTCTTGTACCAGGATACAACACTGTGGTCTTGTACCAGGATACAACACTGTGGTCTTGTACCAGGATACAACACTGTGGTCTTGTACCAGGATCCAACACTGTGGTCTTGTACCAGGATACAACACTGTGGTCTTGTACCAGGATACAACACTGTGGTCTTGCACCAGGATCCAACACTGTGGTCTTGTACCAGGATACAACACTGTGGTCTTGTACCAGGATACAACACTGTGGTCTTGTACCAGGATACAACACTGTGGTCTTGTACCAGGATACAACACTGTGGTCTTGTACCAGGATACAACACTGTGGTCTTGTACCAGGATACAACACTGTGGTCTTCTACCAGGATACAACACTGTGGTCTTGTACCAGGATGCAACACTGTGGTCTTGTACCAGGATGCAACACTGTGGTCTTGTACCAGGATACAACACTGTGGTCTTCTACCAGGATCCAAAACTGTGGTCTTGTACCAGGATACAACACTGTGGTCTTCTACCAATATCCAAAACTGTGGTCTTGTACCAGGATACAACACTGTGGTCTTGCACAGGCACTGATCTACATGGTAAAATGTTCTTCCTTAGGAGCCTTTTAAAGCTCTAGGAAGCTCCTTTTTTTTTGAGAATGAAACAGCCCATAAATGAAGAAAATTATTTCCACTAGCAACACTATTAATAAAGATTTGCTCTAGGAGGACTGTTAATAAAGATTTGCTCTAGGAGGACTGTTAATAAAGATTTGCTCTAGGAGGACTGTTAATAAAGATTTGCTCTAGGAGGACTGTTAATAAAGATTTGCTCTAGGAGGACTGTTAATAAAGATTTGCTCTAGGAGGACTGTTAATAAAGATTTGCTCTAGGAGGACTGTTAATAAAGATTTGCTCTAGGAGGACTGTTAATAAAGATTTGCTCTAGGAGGACTGTTAATAAAGATTTGCTCTAGGAGGACTGTTAATAAAGATTTGCTCTAGGAGGACTGTTAATAAAGATTTGCTCTAGGAGGACTGTTAATAAAGATTTGCTCTAGGAGGACTGTTAATAAAGATTTGCTCTAGGAGGACTGTTAATAAAGATTTGCTCTAGGAGGACTGTTAATAAAGATTTGCTCTAGGAGGACTGTTAATAAAGATTTGCTCTAGGAGGACTGTTAATAAAGATTTGCTCTAGGAGGACTGTTAATAAAGATTTGCTCTAGGAGGACTGTTAATAAAGATTTGCTCTAGGGGGACTGTTAATAAAGATTTGCTCTAGGAGGACTGTTAATAAAGATTTGCTCTAGGAGGACTGTTAATAAAGATTTGCTCTAGGAGGACTGTTAATAAAGATTTGCTCTAGGAAGAGTCTACACTCCTGGATATCGTAACCTGGCGACAGCACTTGTGTCCCAGCATCGAGATGTGAATCCTGGGATTTGGGATTTATGGGGAAGTGTAGGCAAGTCAACCTCCCTGGAGAGGTACCCGTGGGAGAGAGAAAGAAAGGGAGAGAGAGAGAGACTTAAGATGCTGCACACAACACACAGGCTTTTCTCATATCATATCTTGTTTTTTATCTTTTCCCTCTTTCGTGTAGTTTATTTATTCTTTTTCCTTTATTTTTTTCTCTATTGTTTTTGCCGCTTTGTTTAATGCTTCTTGCTGATAGAAAGTCTGTTTTTTCTTCCCGTCCACCCATATATTCAGGTGAAGGTTCATAGATGGTTATTTCTATTGAATGTCTTCGTACCACAGTCCAAAATATTGCTTGATTTGTTTTACCTGTGTGTGTGTGTGTGTGTGTGTGTGTGTGTGTCTGTGGTCCACTTCTCAACTTCCTCACAACAGACACGATCCAGTCACGGTTTATTATGCTTTTTCAGATCCTGTAATGATTCCTTACATTTCATCAGTGGTGGTCAGTGTCACAGGTTACAGACCTAGTTGTGATCGAGCTGGCTTGCCTGTATTCCTCTCTCAGAGATGTCGGGAGAATTGCCGGAACAAGTGTTAAGGCTGAACAGAAGACACCGGTCAACTACCTCCGCTAAGTTTGAGATCAGTCCGACTGTGATCTGTGTGGGCCAACGGGCCTCCAACAATATTAACCTGGCAAGGGCGCCGTGGGCACAATAAGAGTACACTGCATCAACATCCGTGGTCCCAGACTGTTTAACTCTACCACAAGATATCAGAAACACTGCCCGAGCAGGTGTAGACGCCTTCAGGAGGACATTGAACTCGTGCCTCAGCCAAATACCACATCATCCAGGCTGTGATGGATATGTGGATCAGCTGGCCGCCAGCAGTAACAGCCTGGTTGACCAGGCAAGCACCACACAAGCTTGGCCCATGGCCAGGCTGCGGGAGTAAGGAAGACTCTCAGGATTCATCAAAGCCTCCACCAGTTCCCGCTCTCAGTGACCCACACGGTGATAAAATATGTCTATCAGTATACCATCAACAACAACAACCGCAACAGTAGCAATAACAAAAACAGTAGCAGTAACAAAAACAACAGAAATAACAATAACAAAACATCAACAGCAGTAACAAAAACAATAGCAATAAAAATAGAAGCAAAAAAAAGGAACAATAGCAATAAAAATAGCAACATAACAATAGCAATAAAAATAGCAACATAACAATAGCAATAAAAGCAACAGCAATAGCAAAATAAGACAGCAACAGCAATAAAAACATAACAGCACGAGCAAAAACAACAGCAATAGCAGTAACGAGAACACCACCACCAACACCTACAAATAAGTCTGTCCTTACAGCATAAGACTTTTGTCTTAGGGTATACTGAAAAAAAACGTGAATTTTCCTCCAGGTTTGTCAGGTGTTTAAATCTGCTGTTCCGAAGCTTTCTGTCGTTTTAAAATCTGATCTTCTAAATCTTAAGTGTTAAACAAATGGAGCTCTTCAAGCGTTTTATGCGTTTAAAATTTAAAGATTTTCAAAGCTTGTCTCGCGTGTGTTGAAGACGGTATATGCTTCAGCTTTCTTACGTGAATTATGAAATGAGTCTCAGTGTCGTGGCTGGTATAGTTCGCAAATAACCAGAACTTGGGGGAGGAAACTTTTGACGACGTTTCGCCCCCTCCTTCCTGGACTATTGTCAAGTCACAGAGCCAAAACATCTTGCCCTCACACTGAACACGCTGGTTTCTTACGTGTTCTCTGTTTAATAGATTCATGACACTGTCGTAGCACACACACACACGCACACGCACACGCACACACGCACACGCACACAGACACAGACACACACACACAAAGACACAGACACACACACACAGACACAGACACACACACACACACAGAGGCACACACAGACACACACACAGACACACACACACATACACACACACATACACACACACACACACACACACACACACACACACACACACACACACACACACACACACACACACACACACACACACACACACACACACTGCAGAGAGGCCAGCAGCTGACAAAACATTAATATTAGCGTCGCTTCTCGAGTTACAGACTTGGATCCCTGCGGACTAAATGGGGCTGAGGGCTAGACGGGGCTGGATGGGGCTTAGACGGGGCTAGACGGGGAGAATCCCTGACCCACAGCTCTGGGTATGAAGAACCTAACTACCCCTTAAGTTACGACAAGTCCTGTAATAATTTAACCCGGACCAAGTTACGACAGCCTTGTAATAAGCTGACCCGGACCAAGTTACGACAGTAATAAGTTGATCCTGATTAAGTTGCGACAGTTAAGTTAACCTCAATTTTCAAGAATTTACCGTATTTCTCCAAGCCATTATTCTTTCAAGTTTGGTTAAATAAAGTTAGGTTAGACTGGGTTAGCTAAAGTTAAGCAAACTTACAACCAGAAAAATGTAACCCTGAATGAATTAGAAAAAGACCATTATGCGTCTGGCATCCAGGTAACTGAGAACAAAGTATGAAACGTTGAAATCCGGACGTTTGCTTCTCTTGTTTTCCGGGTCAGAAGACGTAGGATCGAGCACGTAGTGCCCAGCATTGTGCATCATTTTGCATATTCCATCACACTGGATGGTGTTTCACTGTCATATTCCATCACACTGGATGGTGTTTCACTGTCATATTCCATCACACAGGATGGTGTTTCACTGTCATATTCCATCACACAGGATGGTGTTTCACTGTCATATTCCATCACACAGGATGGTGTTTCACTGTCATATTCCATCACACAGGATGGTGTTTCACTGTCATATTCCATCACACAGGATGGTGTTTCACTGTCATATTCCATCACACAGGATGCAGGACATTTATAAGGTGAAGAAGTGTGTCAGTTCGAGCAGGGCGACTGCAGTAGGGAGATGAGGATATCGTTGATTAATCATCGATGTCACAGCTGGAAGTTAAAATAACAGGCGGGACACAGGGATGTTGGGAGATATTTCTTTAGCCTTAGAGTGGTTAGGATGTTGAACGAAATAGACACCGAGATGGTAGAGGCAGAATCCGTATATAGCTTTAAAGCTATTCTAGGGCTTACACAACCAGGAGTGAAATCTGTAGTGGCCAGCGGAGAGGCGGGGCCAGGAGCTGAGACTAGACCCGTACAACCATAACTGGGTGAGTACTAAGGGTTCAGCAGCTTAAAAACCTTGTTCCAGCAGAACTGGAGTTCACTACTTCGTAGGGAAATAGGATCTAATGCGATGCCTCAGCCCACCACAAGAAGAGGAGGATTGCAGTGGAAGGTTTGTGTTGGCTGTTTGTCAAAGGGTTTTGGGAAAGGGGTTTAGTGGGGTTATATGTGTGTATGAAGGGGTTGTGTAGCATCACCTGTATTCTAGAGAACGATGAGAATGTCCTTGCACAGCAGTGAGAGATGCGGTTCTTTACTGGAGGGATGAGTGAGAGAGATGTGAGGAGAGAGGGAGAGTGTGAGGTAGGGAGGGACGGGTGAGAGATGAGGAGGGAGTGACAACTAGCATCAATACTGCAGTTAGTGTATTCTGGGTTGCAGAGGGGTCAGTAAATCCTCTTGTTCAGCCGCAGTAAAGCTTTTCTTAAACCTTAGTGAACCTTGCCCAAGCCTCGCTCTACATCTGTTGAAGTCTCGGTTAATATATTGTGAAACCTCACTGAGGCTTAACTAAAGCCTCTGCTAACATTTAATGGAATATGAGCGAACGTTAAAGCACAAGTTAACTTTATTATTTGGGAGGTAAGAAACCTTAGCAACTGTGAAGCCTTTGTGAACCTCGGTAAACTATTCTTTGAACCACCGAAGATTACTTTATTACCTCAAGTTGAGATTAACGTAAATATTTAAGCCATATGTATACTGAGAGAGAGAGAGAGAGAGAGAGAGAGAGAGAGAGAGACCTAACTATATATATATATATATATATATATAAATATATATATATATATATATATATATATATATATATATATATATATATATATATATTTATTTTTTTGTTTTTTTTTTTTTTTTTTCAACAAGTCGGTCGTCTCCCACCGAGGCAGGGTGACCCAAAAAAGAAAGAAAATCCCCAAAAAGAAAATACTTTCATCATCATTCAACACTTTCACCACACTCACACATTATCACTGCTTTTGCAGAGGTGCTCAGAATATAACAGTTTAGAAGCATATACGTATAGAGATACACAACATATCCCTCCAAACTGCCAATATCCCAAACCCCTCCTTTAAAGTGCAGGCATTGTACTTCCCATTTCCAGGACTCAAGTCCGACTATATGAAAATAACCGGTTTCCCTGAATCCCTTCACTAAATATTACCCTGCTCACACTCCAACAGATCGTCAGGTCCCAAGTATCATTCGTCTCCATTCACTCCTATCTAACACGCTCATGCACGCTTGCTGGAAGTCCAAGCCCCTCACCCACAAAACCTCCTTTACCCCCTCTTTCCAACCCTTTCGAGGACGACCCCTACCCCTCTTTCCTTCCCCTATAGATTTATATGCTTTCCATGTCATTCTACTTTGATCCATTCTCTCTAAATGACCAAACCACCTCAACAACCCCTCTTCTGCCCTCTGACTAATGCTTTTATTAACTCCACACCTTCTCCTAATTTCCACACTCCGAATTTTCTGCATAATATTTACACCACACATTGCCCTTAGACAGGACATCTCCACTGCCTCCAACCGTCTCCTCGCTGCTGCATTTACCACCCAAGCTTCACATCCATATAAGAGTGTTGGTACTACTATACTTTCATACATTCCCTTCTTTGCCTCCATAGATAACGTTTTTTGACTCCACATATACCTCAATGCACCACTCACCTTTTTTCCCTCATCAATTCTATGATTAACCTCATCCTTCATAAATTCATCTGCCGACACGTCAACTCCCAAGTATCTGAAAACATTCACTTCTTCCATACTCCTCCTCCCCAATTTGATATCCAATTTTTCTTTATCTAAATCATTTGATACCCTCATCACCTTACTCTTTTCTATGTTCACTTTCAACTTTCTACCTTTACACACATTCTCAAACTCATCCACTAACCTTTGCAATTTTTCTTTAGAATCTCCCATAAGCACAGTATCATCAGCAAAAAGTAACTGTGTCAATTCCCATTTTGAATTTGATTCCCCATAATTTAATCCCACCCCTCTCCCGAACACCCTAGCATTTACTTCTTTTACAACCCCATCTATAAATATATTAAACAACCATGGTGACATTACACATCCCTGTCTAAGACCTACTTTTACCGGGAAGTATATATATATATATATATATATATATATATATCTTATTATTATTATTATTATTATTATTATTATTATTATTATCACACTGGCCGATTCCCACCAAGGCAGGGTGGCCCGAAAAAGAAAAACTTTCACCATCATTCACTCCGTCACTGTCTTGCCAGAAGGGTGCTTTACACTACAGTTTTTAAACTGCAACATTAACACACTTCCTTCAGAGTGCAGGCACTGCACTTCCCATCTTCTGGACTCAAGTCCGGCCTGCCGGTTTCCCTGAACCCCTTCATAAATGTTACTTTGCTTACACTCCAACAGCACGTCAAGTATTAAAAACCATTCGTCTCCATTCACTCCTATCAAACACGCTCACGCACGCCTGCTGGAAGTCCAAGCCCCTCGCACACAAAACCTCCTTTACCCCCTCCCTCCAACCTTTCCTAGGCCGACCCCTACCCCGCCTTCCTTCCACTACAGACTGATACTCTCTTGAAGTCATTCTGTTTCGCTCCATTCTCTCTACATGTCCGAACCACCTCAACAACCCTTCCTCAGCCCTCTGGACAACAGTTTTGGTAATCCCGCACCTCCTCCTAACTTCCAAACTACGAATTCTCTGCATTATATTCACACCACACATTGCCCTCAGACATGACATCTCCACTGCCTCCAGCCTTCTCCTCGCTGCAACATTCATCATCCATGCTTCACACTCATATAAGAGTGTTGGTAAAACTATACTCTCATACATTCCCCTCTTTGCCTCCAAGGACAAACTTCTTTGTCTCCACAGACTCCTAAGTGCACCACTCACTCTTTTTCCCTCATCAATTCTATGATTCACCTCATCCTTCATAGACCCATCCGCTGACACGTCCACTCCCAAATATCTGAATACATTCACCTCCTCCATACTCTCTCCCTCCAATCTGATATCCAATCTTTCATCACCTAATATTTTTGTTATCCTCATAACCTTACTCTTTCCTGTATTCACTTTTAATTTTCTTCTTTTGCACACCCTACCAAATTCATCCACCAATCTCTGCAACTTCTCTTCAGAATCTCCCAAGAGCACAGTGTCATCAGCAAAGAGCAACTGTGACAACTCCCACTTTATGTGTGATTCTTTATCTTTTAACTCCACGCCTCTTGTCAAGACCCTCGCATTTACTTCTCTTACAACCCCATCTATAAATATATTAAATAACCACGGTGACATCTAAGGCCTACTTTTACTGGGAAATAATTTCCCTCTTTCCTATGTACTCTAACTTGAGCCTCACTATCCTCGTAAAAACTCTTCACTGCTTTCAGTAACCTACCTCCTACACCATACACCTGCAACATCTGCCACATTGCCCCCCTATCCACCCTGTCATACGCCTTTTCCAAATCCATAAATGCCACAAAGACCTCTTTAGCCTTATCTAAATACTGTTCACTTATATGTTTCACTGTAAACACCTGGTCCACACACCCCCTACCTTTCCTAAAGCCTCCTTGTTCATCTGCTATCCTATTCTCCGTCTTACTTTTAATTCTTTCAATAATAACTCTCCCATACACTTTACCAGGTATACTCAACAGACTTATCCCCCTATAATTTTTGCACTCTCTTTTGTCCCCTTTGTCTTTATACAAAGGAACTATGCATGCTCTCTGCCAATCCCTAGGTATCTTACCCTCTTCCATACATTTATTAAATAATTGCACCAACCACTCCAAAACTATATCCCCACCTACTTTTAACATTTCTATCTTTATCCCATCAATCCCGGCTGCCTTACCCCCTTTCATTTTACCTACTGCCTCACGAACTTCCCCCACACTCACAACTGGCTCTTCCTCACTCCTACAAGATGTTATTCCTCCTTGCCCTATACACGAAATCACAGCTTCCCTATCTTCATCAACATTTAACAGTTCCTCAAAATATTCCCTCCATCTTCCCAATACCTCTAACTCTCCATTTAATAACTCTCCTCTCCTATTTTTAACTGACAAATCCATTTGTTCTCTAGGCTTCCTTAACTTGTTAATCTCACTCCAAAACTTTTTCTTATTTTCAACAAAATTTGTTGATAACATCTCACCCACTCTCTCATTTGCTCTCTTTTTACATTGCTTCACCACTCTCTTAACCTCTCTCTTTTTCTCCATATACTCTTCCCTCCTTGCATCACTTCTACTTTGTAAAAACTTGTCATATGCTAACTTTTTCTCCCTTACTACTCTCTTTACATCATCATTCCACCAATCGCTCCTCTTCCCTCCCGCACCCACTTTCCTGTAACCACAAACTTCTGCTGAACACTCTAACACTACATTTTTAAACCTACCCCATACCTCTTCGACCCCATTGCCTATGCTCTCATTAGCCCATCTATCCTCCAATAGCTGTTTATATCTTTCCCTAACTGCCTCCTCTTTTAGTTTATAAACCTTCACCTCTCTCTTCCCTGATGCTTCTATTCTCCTTGTATCCCATCTACCTTTTACTCTCAGTGTAGCTACAACTAGAAAGTGATCTGATATATCTGTGGCCCCTCTATAAACATGTACATCCTGAAGTCTACTCAACAGTCTTTTATCTACCAATACATAATCCAACAAACTACTGTCATTTCGCCCTACATCATATCTTGTATACTTATTTATCCTCTTTTTCTTAAAATATGTATTACCTATAACTAAACCCCTTTCTATACAAAGTTCAATCAAAGGGCTCCCATTATCATTTACACCTGGCACCCCAAACTTACCTACCACACCCTCTCTAAAAGTTTCTCCTACTTTAGCATTCAGGTCCCTTACCACAATTACTCTCTCACTTGGTTCAAAGGCTCCTATACATTCACTTAACATCTCCCAAAATCTCTCTCTCTCCTCTGCATTCCTCTCTTCTCCAGGTGCATACACGCTTATTATGACCCACTTCTCGCATCCAACTTTTACTTTAATCCACATAATTCTTGCATTTACACATTCATATTCTCTTTTCTCCTTCCATAACTGATCATTCAACATTACTGCTACCCCTTCCTTTGCTCTAACTCTCTCAGATACTCCAGATTTAATCCCATTTATTTCCCCCCACCGAAACTCCCCTACCCCCTTCAGCTTTGTTTCGCTTAGGGCCAGGACATCCAACTTCTTTTCATTCATAACATCAGCAATCATCTGTTTCTTGTCATCCGCACTACATCCACGCACATTTAAGCATCCCAGTTTTATAAAGTTTTTCTTCTTCTCTTTTTTAGTAAATGTCTACAGGAGAAGGGGTTACTAGCCCATATGCAAAACAACTACTGTGAAAGAATAGTGAAATTCCAAGCGCTTTCGTGATTTCTCACATTATCAAGGAACTATGGTGGTTGTGGACATAGTTCCTGATAATGTGAGAAGTCACGAATGCGCTTGGAATTTCACTATTCTTTCACAGTGGTTGTTTTGCGCATATATATATATATATATATATATATATATATATATATATATATATATATATATATATATATATATATATATATATATATATAAAATATATATATATATAAAGAAAGGTTGAATAAGATTTAGGTCTGGTTATGTAAAAATATTTCTGGTAGATCGTCTTTTTTGTGAAATGCTGAAGAACTGTTCGAAACTTTTGGAGTGTGAACGTTCGAAAAGAGGACGTACGAAAGGTGGACGCTCGACGAGTGACAGAGAAACGTGAAACTTAATTCTGTGAAGCGTGTTTGCCTGTACTTACCGGAGTTGTGTTTGCAGGGGTCGAAGCGCCGTTCCTGATCTCCTCATCTTAGGTTGGCGCAGTCATGAAGTCATGCTTCTCCTTGGGGGGGGGAGACTGTTCTGTCGTGCCTGCTCTTGAAGCTGTGCGTGACGGAAGCCTTTATTATCTCCTAGTCTGCTTTGTTCCAATTTTCAATCACACTGAGATGAAATTCTTTCACGTACACACACGCACACACAGCCAGGAGCTGTGTCTCGACCCCTGCAACCACAATTAGGTGAGTACACACACACACACACACACACACACGTGTGTGTGTGTGTGTGTGTGTGTTGAGGCTCATGATTTTAAGGACTGTGGCTCAGACTGTCTCCCAGCTGGTGAATGTTTGGGGAGATAATCTGGCAGTTGGTAAGTGTCTGATGAACAGTCCTGGCAGCTGGTGCTTGTCTGGTGAACAGTCTGGCAGCTGGCGCTTGTCTGGTGGACAGTCTGGCAGCTGGTGCTTGTCTGGTGGACAGTCTGGCAGCTGGTGAGTGTCTGGTGGATAGTCTGGCAGCTGGTGAGTGTCTAGTGGATAGTCTGTCAGCTGGTGAATTCTGGTGGATAGTCTGGCAGCTGGTGAGTGTTTGGTGGACAGTCTGGCAACTCGTGCGTGTGTGGAGGATTGTCTACCAGCTGGCGCGTGTGTGGGGGAATCGTCTGGCAACTGGTGCGTGTCCGGGAGACAGTCTGGGAGCTGGTCCTTGTCTTGTGGACAGTCTAGCAGCTGGTGCGTGTGTGGGGGACTCTGGCAGCTGGCGCGTATGTGTGGGTGATTGTCTGGCAGCTGGTGCATGTGTGGGGGATTGTCTGGCAGCTGGCGCGTGTGTGGGAGAGTGTCTGGCAGCTGGCGCGTGCGTGGGGGACTGTCTGGCAGTTGGCGCGTGTGTGGGGGAGTGTCTGGCAGCTGGCGCGTGTGTGGGGGAGTGTCTGGCAGCTGGCGCGTGTGTGGGGGACGGACTGTCTGGCAGCTGGTGCGCGTCTGGGAGGACCGACGCCGAGGGGGGGTTACTAAAACTGGCAAACGGGAGTGCCAATGAAACAAACAGGAGTGCCAGTGAAACAGGGGTGCCAAAAAACAAACAGGGGTGCCAAACAGGGTGCCAAATTACAGAGTGCCTAGGAAATACAAACAGGAGTGCTAGAAAGCAAACAGGGCTGTCATTCAACGAAGAAAAATAACAGGCAATTAAACAAAAAAAAAATACGCGCGTGCCATTATAAAAAAAACTCGACTGCCATTATAAAAATAAAAAAAACACACGAGGGCCATTAAACCCCAAAAAACACACGGGGCCATTAAATCCCAAGAAACACACGAGGACCATTAAACCCACTAAAACACATTAGGGCCATCAAATCCCCCCAAACACACGAGTGCCATTAAACCCCAAAAAACACGAGGATCATTAAAACCCTCCGAAAAACACGAGGGCCATTAAACCAAAAGTAAACATTTCTGTCAATAAAGGATAAAGTAGCGCCATTAAGACGCCATAATGAGCTTCTTGGAAGACTAACATCTCAGATATATGTTCCTTATTCCTACATGTTAATTAATCACAGGAGGTAATTGATTCTTGAGTGTTGATGTTGGGGGAGAGGGGGGAGAGGGGAGGGAAGGGGTAGAGTGTGAGGGAACGGGGAGGGGAATGAGCGGAAAGAAAGTGTAATGGAAAGAGGGGAGAAAGGAGAGCTGGGAATAGAGAGGAGAGTGTGGAACTAGGGAAGTGTGTGTGTGTGTGTGTGTGTGTGTGTGTGTGTATTCAAATGCTTATGCGAAGATGAATAGATCTGAATATTGTGTTTGAGAGAGAGAGAATGAGAGACAAAGAGAGAGAGAATGAGAGACAAAGAGAGAGAGAGAGAGACACATTCGCTGTTGATGTATAGGTATAAACAGTGTCCTCATTCATTTCCTCCTCTTCGTCATCCTCTCATTTCAGTGCAACTTCGTCGTATTAAAGAGGTACCTGGAGGAAGTTCCGGGGGGCAGCGCCCCAGCCGCCCATGCGGGAAAAAAATGGAGAAAAAATAATAAACAGCTATTAAATTGGTCGAAACCTACTAAGAGAATTTGGAATTTACAGAAAACTGGACAAAACTCTCGGTAACTAAAAGTAATCTACTGATAACTGGACAAAACTCTCAGTAACTACCAGTAATCTACTGGTAACTGGACAAAACTCTCAGTAACTACCAGTAATCTACTGATAACTGGACAAAACTCTCAGTAACTACCAGTAATCTACTGGTAACTGGACAAAATTCTCAGTAACTACCAGTAATCTACTGGTAACTGGACAAAACTCTCAGTAACTACCAGTAATCTACTGGTAACTGGACAAAACTCTCAGTAACTACCAGTAATCTACTGGTAACTGGACAAAACTCTCAGTAACTACCAGTAATCTACTGGTAACTGGACAAAACTCTCGGTAACTACCAGTAATCTACTGGTAACTGGACAAAACTCTCAGTATCTACCAGTAATCTACTGGTAACTGGACAAAACTCTCAGTAACTACCAGTAATCTACTGGTAACTGGACAAAACTCTGCAACATCATGGAATCTTGGTTCAGAGGACATCTACAAGATCTTCACGGCTACTACAACTAACCCATCAATTTGGGTAGGACCTACGTCCACTGGGGAATCCCGCCTACCAGTGACTATGCCCTCGTCTGCTACACGTCCCTATTCACTGACGCCTATATAAGCGACAGTCTCCTTGCCTTTGCTCCAGAATCTCTACTACCAC
Organism: Cherax quadricarinatus; assembly: GCF_038502225.1. NCBI lineage: Eukaryota > Metazoa > Arthropoda > Malacostraca > Decapoda > Parastacidae > Cherax > Cherax quadricarinatus. Next base: position 20,274,391 of record NC_091343.1, on the reverse strand, counting down.
GGTGCTCTCAGCAACAACTCCAAGGCTGAGGGACTGCTTACCTCACCTTTTGTATATAGTTCTTCTGTTTTCTAATTATGTCCAAGAATCTGTATTGATAAAGCCACTGGATGGCGAAACGTCTACAAGAAAGATAGCCAGATGTTGCACAGGTGTATTAACTATCAGTAATCTACTGAAAACAGGACAAAACACTCGATAACTGCTTAGAATCGACCGACAACTCACTAGAAGCACCTAAACTTGAGCGAAACTTAGTGAAACCCTCAACAAGTGCCCTTCAGCCTTGCGACTTCAAGTTACCCTTGAAAAATACGAGTGGATGCAAAAAGGATCACTCGAGGGAGAGGTCAGGGTCAGGCCCAAGACCCCGTGCTGGATCTGACTTCCTGCTGGGAACTATGAGTAGGAGAGCGGAAGTAAGAGTCATGGGAAGGAAATGTAGCGGAACAGGGGCGAGAGACAGGGAGGAGCCGTGTAGGAATGGGAGAGAGGGAGGAGCCGTGTAGGAATGGGAGAGAGGGAGGAGCCGTGTAGGAATGGGAGAGAGGGAGGAGCCGAGTAGGAATGGGAGAGAGAGAGAGAGAGAGGAGGAGGAGCCGTGTAGGAATGGGCGAGAGACAGGGAGAAGCCGTGTAGGAATGGAAGAGAGAGAGGGAGGAGCCGTGTAGGAATGGAAGAGAGAGAGGGAGGAGCCGTGGAGGAATGAGAGAGAGAGAGGAAAACAAATTGAGTCAAAATACGAAATATGGAAATAATTTTTTTTTGTTGTATAAGTGAAACTAAGAGAAGGGAGGAATGTTTACACGAATTATAGAGGTATGATGGACAGATTATAGAGGCCCGATGGACACATTGTGGAGGTATGATGGACAGAGTAAACAGGCACGAACACATTTCTCTAGAGAACATTTCTGCCTGGTCACCACATGGAGAAGACCGGGCAAGGACCTGGGCCAGGACCCGGGGAAGGACTTGGCCCAGGGCCCGGGCCAGGACCCGTCCTGGACTTCCTACCTGTGTCTAGAAAACACAATGGGACCTTGCCTCTTAAGGTGCTGCTAGGATCTTGAGAACCAAGATAACAGGCACTACTAGGATCCCAGGCACTACTAGGATCCCAGGCACTAAGATAACAGCTATCTGTAGTATCCTAGGGGCCAAGTTCACAGACACTGCTAGAATCCCAGGCACTGAGATAATAGCTACGGGTAGTATCTTAGGGACCAAGACAACAGACAATGCTAGGAATTTAAGCACTGAGAACAAACGCTGTTAGAATTATAAACATAAAGTGGAACCATACCACGGGCGGGATTGAACCCGCGGTCAGAGAGCCTCAAAACTCCAGACCGTCGCGTTAGCCACTGGACCAGCTAGTGGTCACAGTGTGGTGTCTATGCTAACCTTCCTATGGTGTAGAAATATACCTAGTTGGACGAATCTTATTGTGGCTAGCTGGTCCAGAGGCTAACGCGACGGTCTGGAGTTTTGAGACTCTCTGACCGCGGGTTCAATCCCGCCCGTGGTATGGTTTGTTTGCAATCGTGTCATTACGATTTCGTGAGTCATAAATTGGAACAGCTGCTTATCGCCAGGGATACAAGATGTATTGTTTACATCCTGTAGATCTTCGTTAAATAATGCAAGCCTTCCTTAAACATGTAATTCTTCTTTAAACAGCCATGTTTATACCCTAATTATCGGTTCGCTGGTCGAATCTCATTGGTAGGTCCTAATGTAATGTGGGAAGGACAGAGTAGGAGTGCGGACGAGAACGCCAGAACCACACGAACCGAACAAACAGGAACTTTAAGAACTCACGAAAAAACAGCGTTCTTTAGTCACAAAAATGTTTGAGATCGAGAAAATCATCGCACTGGTGAAAGCTTATAGGACTTAGGGAACTACTATAAATACGCTTAACATTAGAACGTGTTAGAGCTACCTAAACATTGATGATGTTAGATCCTCGGGTTTAAATAAACCCGCGGGTTTTAAATGCTTTAGGAAATAAGGCAGTTATTAAAACAACAGGTGGTGAAGCCAGTGGAAATGTTTTGGGTTGTTATAAATTCTAGAAGCCGTGTAAGTCTTCACCAGTGCTGAGAATTCTGCGAACCACCTGAGGAAACAGTGAAGGTGCCTCAGCATCGCTGTAACCCGGGATGCTGAGGCAGAACTCAGACTTAGCAGTGCCGGTTGTATACGGGACACAATTCTCGTTATTACATTGATGGTAAACACTACAGACATGTTGACGAATAAGACATATGCAAAACCTGGGCATCGCATTTTTATGAAGATGTTTAGCTAAATTTTGGAGTTTCTCAATTCATGAAATTATATGTTAGAGACAGTGAAGAAATATCGAAGTAATTTTGATATGTATGGTCATTCAGCCTTGACTGACATTCATCATTATTTCTAGTCAGTAGTTGAGTTTTTCTAACCCCGAGTCCCAGGAGCAGGAAAACTCTCGAAACTCATCAAATGTATATCAAGGGTATACACAGTTGTGGGAATAAGACATAAGCACGATCAAGATATTTACTGAAGGAGAGTTTTGGCCATTTGTTGCTAATCTTAATGAATGCAAGTGTCGTTAGCCCCAGCTTGTAGGTATCGCCATACATTTTACAACATGTAGCAAAAGAAAGTGTTAGAATTACTGGACGCCGTTGAGAATAATCAGAATAAATATCGTTCCTCAGAAAGTGTTTGCAATCAACAGCCTGGCTGACCAAAAGCCCTGCCTTGATTAGCGGATGTAGTACTGCTAAAGTTAAGTGACTGACAAAGCCTGAACGTTTCACGAGATACACACCCCTCTACAAGCCTGGCCTTCGTTAGTGGCATGGGCTGGGAAAGGCTACAGAATACACCTTTCCGTCAGAATGAACATCTTTCCTCTACAAATCTCAGCTTCGTTAGTGGGAGCAGCGGAGAGGGATGCTAGAAAAAACTGCACCTCTTCAAAATGTTGTTGTGAACGGTGTAGATCCCTCGAGGAGAAAAAATATTTTTTTGGAAAGTTGGCTGAGTATGTTAGCAGGGAATTCTGTGCCATGGCTAATACCACTGAAAGGATGATTAGTAAGATACAAGTGGAACAGTTAGGTATCTTTATTCCGAAACTTTTCGCCTACACAGTAGACTTCTTCAGTTGAGTACAGAAGATGCAGCAGAAGCAGTAGATATGTGGACGTCTTTAAGGGTGATGGACTGATAACTTCGTCTTTACATATATACTACTACTGCTGCCTCCTCTGTATTCGATTGAAGAAGTCTACTGTGTAGGCGAAACGTTTCGGAATAAAGTTACCTAACTGTTCCACATGTGTCTTACTAATCAGTTTGTTAGCATTGTATACCATTACCATATTCACTGCTACAAGGATCATGAGGGAGGGGAAGGTGCCAAGTTCCGCTGGATTTATGGTTTCCAGGAAGACTGATGCCACTGAATAGCTGATTCTACTGCTACGGCTCTTGTTTTTTTTACGGATGTTTCCTGGAAGTCGGTGGCGCTGGAAAGTTCATGTGGAATTTTAAGTTGTGAGGGACTGATAGTGTTAGAAATGGTCAGATGCTGGAATGTGACTCGTGAAGCCTGGTGATGCTGGAATGTGACTTGTGAAGCCTGGTGATGCTGGAATGTGACTTGTGAAGCCTGGTGATGCTGGAATGTGACTCGTGAAGCCTGGTGATGCTGGAATGTGACTCGTGATGCCTGGTGATGCTGGAATGTGACTTGTGAAGCCTGGTGATGCTGGAATGTGACTCGTGAAGTCTGGTGATGCTGGAATGTGACTTGTGAAGCCTGGTGATGCTGGAATGTGACTTGTGAAGCCTGGTGATGCTGGAATGTGACTCGTGAAGCCTGGTGATGCTGGAATTGTGACTCGTGAAGCCTGGTGATGCTGGAATGTGACTTGTGAAGCCTGGTGATGCTGGTATGTGACTTGTGAAGCCTGGTGATGCTGGAATGTGACTTGTGAAGCCTGGTGATGCTGGAATGTGACTCGTGAAGCCTGGTGATGCTGGAATGTGACTTGTGAATCTTGGTGATGCTGGAATGTGACTTGTGAAGCCTGGTGATGCTGGAATGTGACTCGTGAAGCCTGGTGATGCTGGAATGTGACTTGTGAAGCCTGGTGATGCTGGAATGTGACTTGTGAAGCCTGGTGATGCTGGAATGTGACTTGTGAAGCCTGGTGATGCTGGAATGTGACTTGTGAAGCCTGGTGATGCTGGTATGTGACTTGTGAAGCCTGGTGATGCTGGAATGTGACTTGTGAAGCCTGGTGATGCTGGAATGTGACTCGTGAAGCCTGGTGATGCTGGAATGTGACTTGTGAATCTTGGTGATGCTGGAATGTGACTTGTGAAGCCTGGTGATGCTGGAATGTGACTCGTGAAGCCTGGTGATGCTGGAATGTGACTTGTGAAGCCTGGTGATGCTGGAATGTGACTTGTGAAGCCTGGTGATGCTGGAATGTGACTTGTGAAGCCTGGTGATGCTGGAATGTGACTTGTGAAGCCTGGTGATGCTGGAATGTGACTTGTGAAGCCTGGTGATGCTGGAATGTGACTTGTGAAGCCTGGTGATGCTGGAATGTAACTTGTGAAGCCTGGTGATGCTGGAATGTGACTTGTGAAGCCTGGTGATGCTGGAATGTGACTTGTGAAGCCTGGTGATGCTGGAATGTGACTTGTGAAGCCTGGTGATGCTGGAATGTGACTTGTGAAGCCTGGTGATGCTGGAATGTGACTTGTGAAGCCTGGTGATGCTGGAATGTGACTTGTGAAGCCTGGTGATGCTGGAATGTGACTCGTGAAGCCTGGTGATGCTGGAATGTGACTCGTGAAGCCTGGTGATGCTGGTATGTGACTTGTGAAGCCTGGTGATGCTGGAATGTGACTTGTGAAGCCTGGTGATGCTGGAATGTGACTTGTGAAGCCTGGTGATGCTGGAATGTGACTTGTGAAGCCTGGTGATGCTGGAATGTGACTTGTGAAGCCTGGTGATGCTGGAATGTGACTCGTGAAGCCTGGTGATGCTGGAATGTGACTTGTGAAGCCTGGTGATGCTGGAATGTGACTCGTGAAGCCTGGTGATGCTGGAATGTGACTCGTGATGCCTGGTGATGCTGGAATGTGACTTGTGAAGCCTGGTGATGCTGGAATGTGACTCGTGAAGTCTGGTGATGCTGGAATGTGACTTGTGAAGCCTGGTGATGCGGGAATGTGACTTGTGAAGCCTGGTGATGCTGGTATGTGACTTGTGAAGCCTGGTGATGCTGGAATGTGACTCGTGAAGCCTGGTGATGCTGGAATGTGACTTGTGAAGCCTGGTGATGCTGGAATGTGACTCGTGAAGCCTGTTGATGCTGGAATGTGACTCGTGAAGCCTGGTGATGCTGGTATGTGACTTGTGAAGCCTGGTGATGCTGGTATGTGACTTGTGAAGCCTGGTGATGCTGGTATGTGACTTGTGAAGCCTGGTGATGCTGGAATGTGACTTGTGAATCCTGGTGATGCTGGAATGTGACTTGTGAAGCCTGGTGATGCTGGAATGTGACTCGTGAAGCCTGGTGATGCTGGAATGTGACTTGTGAAGCCTGGTGATGCTGGAATGTGACTCGTGAAGCCTGGTGATGCTGGCATGTGACTTGTGAAGCCTGGTGATGCTGGAATGTGACTTGTGAAGCCTGGTGATGCTGGAATGTGACTCGTGAAGCCTGGTGATGCTGGAATGTGACTTGTGAAGCCTGGTGATGCTGGTATGTGACTTGTGAAGCCTGGTGATGCTGGAATGTGACTTGTGAAGCCTGGTGATGCTGGAATGTGACTTGTGAAGCCTGGTGATGCTGGAATGTGACTCGTGAAGCCTGGTGATGCTGGAATGTGACTCGTGAAGCCTGGTGATGCTGGAATGTGACTTGTGAAGCCTGTTGATGCTGGAATGTGACTTGTGAAGCCTGGTGATGCTGGAATGTGACTTGTGAAGCCTTCTTTAAATGGCTTAAGATAGCTTTAAAAAACTTAAAATAGCTTCAAATAGCAGGTCATTGAAGGTGTCAGCAGATTTTGAAATAAGCCGGACTTAAAAAATTTCTAAATGTTTTTAGTCACTGGGCAATGTTCTCAGTCACTAGGTAATGTTCTCAGTCACTAGGTAATGTTCTCAGTCACTAGGTATTGTTCTCAGTCACTAGGTAATGTCATTAGTCACTGGGTAATGTTTTAGTTACTGGATAATGTTTCTAGTCACTAGGTAATGTTCTTATTCACTGGATAATGTTCTTAGTCATTGGATAATGTTCTTAGTCATTGGATAATGTTCTTAGTCTTTGGATAATGGTTTTAGTCACTGAACCCCTTAAGGAAGGTTCCTTGATGCTGGTGAGGGGCTCTTGATCTAGAGAATTGGATCTTCAGTTCCCTTCATTAACCCTGAATACCTTCCATTCCCCCCACAGGAGCTGTATAATCCTACGGGTTTAGCGCTTCCCCCTTGATTATAATAATAATAATAATAATTTAGTCACTGGATAATGTTTTTGAACTGTCAGGGGGGCTAATGAGTCTACATTGTGACTGTTGTCGATAATTATGCAGATAAACTGCAATGAGTAATGTATAAGAATGAGGAAAGTGAACGAGGGGAGGATGAGTTGAACTCGAGTGTCAGTTCATGGTGCACTCAACACACTAGCTAATTGGTTAATTAAGTCTTCTCAAAGCTTGTTAACTACAAAAGATGGCCACCTGTGTGTTCAATCTGACGTCAGTGGAATAGTGGGAGTTTTTCGTTGTTCGTTGGTCCAAAATATAGAACAGCGGAGAGAATATATTAGTTTATTTAGGCGGAGTTACACATGAAGTACAATTATTATATATAGTCAAAGTGGCTTATTCCCATTGTGGTCCTTGATGGTGAGGGAAGAATTCCCATTGTGGTCCTTGATGGTGAGGGAAGAATTCCCATTGTGGTCCTTGATGGTGAGGGAAGAATTCCCATTGTGGTCCTTGATGGTGAGGGGATGATTTCCATTGTGGTCCTTGATGGAGAGGGAAGGATTCCCATTGTGGTCCTTGATGATGAGGGGATGATTTCCATTGTGGTCCTTGATGGAGAGGGAAGGATTCCCATTGTGGTCCTTGATGGAGAGGGGATGATTTCCATTGTGGTCCTTGATGGAGAGGGGATGATTTCCACTGTGGTCCTTGATGGAGAGGGAAGGATTCCCATTGTGGTCCTTGATGGTGAGGGGATGATTTCCATTGTGGTCCTTGATGGAGAGGGAAGGATTCCCATTGTGGTCCTTGATGGAGAGGGGATGATTTCCATTATGGTCCTTGATCTAGAGGGGATGATTTCCATTGTGGTCCTTGATGGAGAGGGAAGGATTCCCATTGTGGTCCTTGGTGGAGAGGGAATGATTTCCTTTGTGGTTCTTGGTGGAGAGGGAATGATTTCCATTGTGGTCCTTGGTGGAGAGGGAATGATTTCCATTGTGGTCCTTGATGGAGAGGGGATGATTTCCATTGTGGTCCTCGGTGGAGAGGGAATGATTTCCATTGTGGTCCTCGGTGGAGAGGGAAGGATTCCCATTGTGGTCCTTGGTGGAGAGGGAATGATTTCCTTTGTGGTCCTTGGTGGAGAGGGAATGATTTCCATTGTGGTCCTTGGTGGAGAGGGAATGATTTCCATTGTGGTCCTTGGTGGAGAGGGAATGATTTCCATTGTGGTCCTTGGTGGAGAGGGAATGATTTCCATTGTGGTCCTCGGTGGAGAGGGAATGATTTCCATTGTGGTCCTTGGTGGAGAGGGAATGATTTCCATTGTGGTTCTTGGTGGAGAGGGAATGATTTCCATTGTGGTCCTCGGTGGAGAGGGAATGATTTCCATTGTGGTCCTCGGTGGAGAGGGAAGGATTCCAATTGTGGTCCTTTGTGGAGAGGGAATGATTTCCATTGTGGTCCTTGGTGGAGAGGGAATGATTTCTATTGTGGTCCTTGGTGGAGAGGGGATGATTTCCATTGTGGTCCTCGGTGGAGAGGGAAGGATTCCAATTGTGGTCCTTGGTGGAGAGGGAATGATTTTCTTTGTGGTCCTTGGTGGAGAGGGAATGATTTCCATTGTGGTCCTTGGTGGAGAGGGAATGATTTCCATTGTGGTCCTTGGTGGAGAGGGAATGATTTCCATTGTGGTCCTCGGTGGAGAGGGAATGATTTTCATTGTGGTCCTTGATGGAGAGGGGATGATTTCCATTGTGGTCCTTGGTGGAGAGGGAATGATTTCCATTGTGGTCCTTGGTGGAGAGGGAATGATTTCCATTGTGGTTCTTGGTGGAGAGGGAATGATTTCCATTGTGGTCCTTGGTGGAGAGGGAATGATTTCCATTGTGGTCCTTGGTGGAGAGGGAATGATTTCCATCGTGGTCCTTGGTGGAGAGGGGATGATTTCCATTGTGGTCCTCGGTGGAGAGGGAATGATTTCCATTGTGGTCCTCGGTGGAGAGGGAAGGATTCCAATTGTGGTCCTTGGTGGAGAGGGAATGATTTCCATTGTGGTCCTTGGTGGAGAGGGAATGATTTCCATTGTGGTCCTTGGTGGAGAGGGGATGATTTCCATTGTGGTCCTCGGTGGAGAGGGAATGATTTCCATTGTGGTCCTCGGTGGAGAGGGAAGGATTCCAATTGTGGTCCTTGGTGGAGAGGGAATGATTTCCTTTGTGGTCCTTGGTGGAGAGGGAATGATTTCCATTGTGGTCCTTGGTGGAGAGGGAATGATTTCCATTGTGGTCCTTGGTGGAGAGGGAATGATTTTCATTGTGGTCCTTGATGGAGAGGGGATGATTTCCATTGTGGTCCTCGGTGGAGAGGGAATAATTTCCATTGTGGTCCTTGGTGGAGAGGGAATGATTTCCATTGTTGTCCTTGGTGGAGAGGGAATGATTTCCATTGTGGTCCTTGGTGGAGAGGGAATGATTTCCATTGTGGTCCTCGATGGAGAGGGAATGATTTCCATTGTGGTCCTCGGTGGAGAGGGAATGATTTCCATTGTGGTCCTTGGTGGAGAGGGAATGATTTCCATTGTGGTCCTTGGTGGAGAGGGAATGATTCCCATTGTGGTCCTCGATGGAGAGGGAATGATTTCCATTGTGGTCCTCAAACCATTCATTACAATTGTGATCCTCGGTGGAGAGGGAATGATTTCCATTTTGGTCCTTGGTGGAGAGGGAATGATTTCCATTGTGGTCCTTGGTGGAGAGGGAATGATTTCCATTGTGGTCCTTGGTGGAGAGGGAATGATTTCCATTGTGGTCCTCGGTGGAGAGGGAATGATTTTCATTGTGGTCCTTGATGGAGAGGGGATGATTTCCATTGTGGTCCTTGGTGGAGAGGGAATGATTTCCATTGTGGTCCTTGGTGGAGAGGGAATGATTTCCATTGTGGTTCTTGGTGGAGAGGGAATGATTTCCATTGTGGTCCTTGGTGGAGAGGGAATGATTTCCATTGTGGTCCTTGGTGGAGAGGGAATGATTTCCATCGTGGTCCTTGGTGGAGAGGGGATGATTTCCATTGTGGTCCTCGGTGGAGAGGGAATGATTTCCATTGTGGTCCTCGGTGGAGAGGGAAGGATTCCAATTGTGGTCCTTGGTGGAGAGGGAATGATTTCCATTGTGGTCCTTGGTGGAGAGGGAATGATTTCCATTGTGGTTCTTGGTGGAGAGGGGATGATTTCCATTGTGGTCCTCGGTGGAGAGGGAATGATTTCCATTGTGGTCCTCGGTGGAGAGGGAAGGATTCCAATTGTGGTCCTTGGTGGAGAGGGAATGATTTCCTTTGTGGTCCTTGGTGGAGAGGGAATGATTTCCATTGTGGTCCTTGGTGGAGAGGGAATGATTTCCATTGTGGTCCTTGGTGGAGAGGGAATGATTTTCATTGTGGTCCTTGATGGAGAGGGGATGATTTCCATTGTGGTCCTCGGTGGAGAGGGAATAATTTTCATTGTGGTCCTTGGTGGAGAGGGAATGATTTCCATTGTTGTCCTTGGTGGAGAGGGAATGATTTCCATTGTGGTCCTTGGTGGAGAGGGAATGATTTCCATTGTGGTCCTTGGTGGAGAGGGAATGATTTCCATTGTGGTCCTCGATGGAGAGGGAATGATTTCCATTGTGGTCCTCGGTGGAGAGGGAATGATTTCCATTGTGGTCCTTGGTGGAGAGGGAATGATTTCCATTGTGGTCCTTGGTGGAGAGGGAATGATTCCCATTGTGGTCCTCGATGGAGAGTGAATGATTTCCATTGTGGTCCTCAAACCATTCATTACAATTGTGATCCTCGGTGGAGAGGGAATGATTTCCATTGTGGTCCTTGGTGGAGAGGGAATGATTTCCATTGTGATCCTCAAACCATTCATTACAATTGTGATCCTCGGTGGAGAGGGAATGATTTCCATTGTGGTCCTTGGTGGAGAGGGAATGATTCCCATTGTGGTCCTCGATGGAGAGGGAATGATTTCCATTGTGGTCTTTGGTGGAGATGGAAGGGGAGAAGGAGGGGGCAAAGGAGAGGACTGAACAGTGGGAGGAAAAGGAGATAGGAGGAAATGAAGGAAGCTACACATATTTGTTTAGCGGTAAACCTGTGTGGGAATTTGAGTGTAAGGAGGCTCGATCCTCCGTCTGCTGAAGCTTCACCGAAAAAAAAACACTGGTTTAGATAAGGCAAATTCTATTTACTAACCTCTTAAAATGCAGCCTCAAAGTGCAGTCACTGTACTTCCCACCTCCGAGTGCAGTCACTGTACTTCCCACCTCCGAGTGCAGTCCCTGTACTTCCCACCTCCGAGTGCAGTCCCTGTACTTCCCACCTCCGAGTGCAGTCACTGTACTTCCCACCTCCGAGTGCAGTCACTGTACTTCCCACCTCCGAGTGCAGTCACTGTACTTCCCACCTCCGAGTGCAGTCACTGTACTTCCCACCTCCGAGTGCAGTCACTGTACTTCCCACCTCCGAGTGCAGTCACTGTACTTCCCACCTCCGAGTGCAGTCACTGTACTTCCCACCTCCAGAACCAGGGTAAGGCTAACTGGGTTCTCTTAATTCCTATAACTTTGCTCGCCTTGCAACACTGTGTATACGACTGGGAAATGTATAAGAACTACTGTCAAGGAAATGAGCAGGAAATCTTTCAAAATGCTTTACAAATCCTCCAGTCCGCAGCACCTCCATGAAGCCCACTCATGGTCAAGCAAATGGAGAAGCTAGATTATTCATTTTTTTCGTTTGACAAGTCTCTGGAGCTGAGACTTGGGTTGCCTAAACCTCTTAAGTCATCGGAAGAGCGAAGTGTCAGGGGAGACACGTTCACGGCATGGAAAGTATTCAGGTACATTGACAGAGCGTACAAGAGCAAGCTGTTTGAAATGGGAATAGGAAACACAAGATTAGCTAGAGAGACGTTTAAGAAACTCTTCTGTAAATAAGTGAGCTGGGGGACGTAAGCCCCGACGCGCAAGCGCGCACTCACAGCGATGAGGCTGGCCAGGAGCCAGGACTCGACCCCTGCTACAACAAATAGGTGAGTACACACACACACTTAGGCACACACAGATGAGGGCACTTCAGGAGGTAGTAAGAGGACAATGGTGAGGAAAAAGTGGAGGAAGATGAGGATGATGATGATAATGAGGAGGAGGCGGAGGAGTGTTAAGACGGGAGGTGACGCAGTCTGGAGATTCTGGAAAAGGCTTGGTGTTGGAGGTAGTGGCTTGGTGCTGGAGGTAGTGGCTTGGACGTCTGCCAGGCAGAGAAGCGAGCAGGAAGGAGGGGAGGAGGTGAGGGGTGAGTTTCTGGGAGGGGTATTGGTAGGAGGGACAGTGGGAACAGGGGTGGAGAAGAGTGGTTGGGGAGAGGGCGGGTACTACGGAAAAGAGAGATGGGGAGAGAGAGTTAGTGAGTCAAGGACAGGCATTATGTGAGGCACTGTGAGTGCTTAAATTTATCTGGAACTGAAGGAATTAAGGTCATTAATGCTGATGTGAGTGACAGAGAGAGAGAGAGAGAGAGAGAGAGAATTCTGTCATCGCTAAGGTCCCACAGACTGACAGAGTTCAAAACACTACCTTTGGGAATTCTAACACAATTCCTCTGACCACCACAGAGGGAACAAATCCTCTTCCCAGCAACGTGGGAAGCCTTGGATCTGTTAATTCTCCTACACCTGACATCTCTGCTTCAGCCACTGCCAGTCTACTTGACAGTGCACATACCATCCCTGATCCTACACCTGTCAGCACACCTGCCGATACTATTCTAGAATCTGGTAGTAGTGCTTCGACAGCAAGCTCTGAGCCAGGAGTTTCTCCACCAGAGAACGGTGCAGTTAGTGATCAGGGAACTATCACTGCACCTGATCACCTGCTACGCCGAAGTACGAACAGCAGGGACACATCTGTCAGAACTGGTAGAGGGCGGGGTAGAGGACGTGGAGGAGGACGTGGTGGAGGAAGACATCTACAGCCGTCTCACCCTCCACTAACACAGTTCCAGCGGCAGAATCCGAGGACAAATCTGCGAAACACAGGAGGTACAACAAATCCTAGTCCACCCTCCCAGGCACCTAGGCTGTGCTCTCGCTGTCACCGGAAGGGGCACTCTGCCAACAACTGCCTGCGAGATACCAGGTGTAACTACTGCTACAAGAAAGGACATAAGGAGGACCAGTGTCGGAAGAAAAAGGAACTTGACAGACAGGGCCACCTGTTTAGAGACCTGTTCTCAGAACAAACCAGCAGGATCTCTGAATTGGTAAACACTCTCACACGTCACCCACTTAGCTACTCCTATCCCAGCCCATCAGGTGGGATTGGGCCTTATACAAGACCACAGACCTACATCCCTGCAGCTGCCTCAGTACCCTACCTCTCTCAAGGGCAGGCACCTTACATTCCCTACACACCCACCACCTCAAGCTGACCACTTCATCATGAGGAGCCAGTCTATCAGCATCCTGTCGGCCAACATTAGAGGTTTCATTACTAATGTTGGAGAGCTCACACATAGCTTTGTGAACACTCGACGTCCCGACATGATAGCTGTTGTTGAAACATTTTTGGATGACAGGACTCCAGAAAATTTTGCAAGAATTGCTGGCTACACCTCATGGATGAGAAGAGACAGGCAAGGGCAAGGAGGTGGTGTTGCTGTGTGCTTCTCTAAAAGTGTTCATGCCCAGCACATAGATGTTGCCACCCCTACACATCTTGAAATGATGTTCTTCAAGCTCTGTATAAACACTAGTACCTCTGTACTAGCATGTGCAATGTACAGACCTCAGTGGCAACATGCAGACCCTATCAACTTCCTAATGGAAAATATTGACTCCCTTCTGCTACAACACAACTGTCAACATATTATAATTGTTGGTGACCTCAACCAGCACCTTATACAGAGGGACTTTGATGACCTTCTTGCAGTGTTTGACATGAGAAACTTTGTTGATTTCCCTACTCATATCTCTGGCTCCTCCCTTGACCCAGTAGTGAGTGATCTGGCAGAAGGCATAGTCACTTGTCAACCCCTCGGCTACGTTGGATCGTCTGACCACAAGGCTGTTTTTACCACACTTAAGATCCCAACAGAACGAGGTGAGGAGTCCACACGCACAACCTGGCTATGGGAAAGAGGTAATTGGCCAGCCCTTTGCTCTGAGCTCGCCACCACCGACTGGAATGCTCTTCTCCAGGGGGATGTTGACAACCAAGTGAAAGCCTTCACTGGACACATCCTTAATCTGCAACAAGAACACATTCCTCACCGGCAATATGTGACAAAGCCTACAGATCAGCCTTGGTTTGGCTTTCGTTGTAGAGAGGCTGCTACTGCTAAGTACAAAGCATGGCGAAGGTATAAGAGACATCCTACCACCTATAACAGGAACTTGCACATGCAAGCCTGTAGGCATATGGGTGATGTTCAAAAGTGGGCCATTACTAAATGGGAGGTGGACACTAAAAGAAAGTTAGCATCAGGTAGGGTAGGCTCCAAAACCTGGTGGTCCCTGGTCAAGGACAGACAAGGTTATCTGCCTGATGAACTTATTCCACCTCTAAATCGACAGGATGGGACCACCTCTACTAGTAGTCAAGAGAAGGCGGACCTCTTTGCTGAACACTTTGCTACCAAAATGCAAGTTCCTGATCCAGCAAGGGACCCTCCTTGGCTAGCTGCAAGAACTGTGTCAAAACTGTCAGTGGTGACAATAAGGCAGGAGGAGGTGCATTTCCTTCTTAAATCACTTGACCAAGAAAAGGCTGTGGGCCCAGACAAGTTGAGCCCAAGATTGTTGAGAAGATGTGCAGACCAGCTAGCAGCACCTCTAACTCGCATCTTTCAGCACTGCCTAGTACAGTGTAAATGGCCCTCTCCATGGAAAGAGGCAAATGTAGTCCCTGTTCACAAAAAGAAGAGCAGAGCAGAAATCAGCAACTACAGACCAGTGTCACTCCTGTCAATCACTGGTAAGATCCTTGAGACAATAATCTCAAGACAAATGACAGATTTTTTTGACTACCACTCACTACTTTGTGATCGTCAATATGGCTTCAGGAAAGGTTACTCTGCTGCTGATCTGTTGTTAAACCTCTCCACTAAGTGGCACCAGTCACTGGATGAATCCAAAGTCAGCTGTGTGGTAGCACTGGACATTGCTGGCGCTTTCGACCGGGTGTGGCACCAGGGCCTCTTAGCAAAACTTCAAGCACTGGGAATTGCAGGCTCTACGCTATGTCTCCTCAGTGATTACCTTCATGGTAGATCTCTAAGTGTAGTCCTCAATGGAACGGAATCAGCAAGGCATCCTATTGGGGCAAGCGTTCCACAAGGAAGTGTGCTGGGTCCACTGTTATGGAATGTCTACTTCAACGACCTTCTTCATCTCATCCCAGAATCACATGCATATGCAGACGACTGTACACTGACATTCACTTATCCAAGAGAAGAAATGCCAGCTGCTCTAAGCTACATCAATCACCAGCTGAGAGCTATATCAGCTTGGGGAAATAGATGGCAAGTAACATTTGCACCTGAAAAAACGCAAATGATGTTCGTCTCTAGGCACCATGATGGTAATGCTGGCGCAGTAGTAAGGATGAATGGGACGATGTTGGCACCTGGAGAAGAAGTTGATATCCTTGGGGTGAAATTTGACTCCAAACTAACCATGAAGAACCATGTTGTAAATCTTGCAAACAAGGCAGCCAGGAAGCTTACAGCACTTCGCCGTATCTCGCATCTGCTTGACAGTAGGGGTTGCAAGATCCTGTACGAGGCACAAGTACGCTCACACCTTGAGTATGCTCCACTTTCTTGGTTTGCCTGCCCCCCCTCTCATCTGCGACTGCTTGACAGAGTAGAGAACAGAGCAAGACGTCTCATCTCTCGCCTGGACCCATCCTGGATAGATCTGTCATTTCAGCAGAGCCTTCAACATAGGAGGGATGTGGGTGGCCTTACTGTTATGTACAAGGCCAATATTGTCAAAATACCACACTTGGATCCACTTCGAGGACAGCGTGAAACAAGCTTTTATGCCACAAGACGGGCAGAAAGCAGCAACTTCACTCTGGCTGTACCCTTCTCCAGAACATCACTCCATCTGAGATCATACATACCCAGGATGACTCGAGTATGGAACACATTCGTACAGCATAATGATGTCAACGAGATAACGTCAGTTGATCAAATGAAAATGCTGGCCCACAGATGGCTCCAACTTCATCCTGTTCCCTACTTGTATGTCTCATAACAAAAATGCTTTCAAATGAGCTGATGTAGGTAACAGCTCTTAGCTTGCCAATAAAGTTAGGAATCCTTAACCTGTAAATAGCTGTCAATAAAGCTAGGGATCCTTAACCTTGTCAAACCCTGTGTAATAAAAAAAAAAAAAAAAAAAAAAAAAAAAAAAAAAAAAAAAAAAAAAGAGAGAGAGAGAGAAAGAGAGAGGGTGTGAGCCACAGCGTTTTTGTATAGAATCACTCAGAGGAAAGTTGCAAACTCCTTTACACTGGTCACGTTAATAAAGTGCGTGTCAGGTGTGACCGAGATCTCTCCACACACACTCTTGAACGACTGGAGATCACAGGACAAGTTTTTTTTTTTTTTTTGACGCGGGTCTTAGTCACACGACCCGCAGCAGGAGCCTTTGATCATCTGACCGAGACCTTCCGCTGGGAAGGCTCTCTTCGTTAGTCAGCTCCACAGAACGGCTGTGAAACAAACAAGTCTGTAGCTGTCATTAGCAACAGAATCACAGCATCTGTGAGACTACGATGAGAATCGTGGTACAAGAATCACAGAAGTAGGAAGAGAATAGAGAGAGAGAGAGAGAGAGAGAGAGAGAGAGAGAGAGAGAGAGAGAGAGAGAGAGAGAAACAATTCTTATTACACCATGATTAAGCTCCATTTCGGCCCAAGTCGGACCGAAACGTCGTAGTAAGCTTCTTCTCTCTCCTATATGCAGCTTATTTGTGTATTGTTCCAGCCACGGTATTGTGTCTTTTTCTTCTTTACATTAAGCTGTAATAAAGCGAAACATTGTCCCATTAAAAGTCTTTTTCTGCAGCTGTGCCTTCTCTTCGGCCATGGAAAAAGTTATAGAAGTAAGAGATGCAACATTGCAATGGAATACTAATGATTCAAGAATAGACGTGAAGGCAGGCTAGCTAGGAAGACTATTGATCCTTCCTCTAAATTCCCCCAAGATTCCTTGGAGAGAGGGAGCTTTCTCAGGTGTGAGGACGTTGATAAATACAGACAGCACAAGCAACACCAGTCCTGGCAAAAACCACCAGAAGAAATGGTACTAATACCATTTCAAAAGCAGCACACTCCAGCCCCAGCAGTAGCAGCACCAGTAGCAGTAGCAGCAATAGCAGCAACAATAGCAGCAGCAATAGCAGCAGCTGCAACAACAGTAACAACACCAGCAGCAGCGTACCCTAGTCCCAACAATAACAGCACCAACTGAAGCAGTAGCACCAGCAGGAGCAGTAACACTACCACCAGCAGCAGTAGCTGCAGCAGTAGCTGCAGCAGTAACAGCAGCACCAGCAGTACCAACACTAGTAGCAACACAGCAGCAGCATACTCTAGCCCCAACAGAAGCAGTAGCAGCACCGGCAGTAGCAGCAGCAGTAGCAACATCAGCAGGAACAGTAACAGCAGCAACACAGTACATTAGCAGTAGCACCTGCATCAGCCACTTAAGAGAGGAGGACTCAGAGAGCAGCTGGTGACAACACAGGAGCCTCGGGTCTGAGTCCAGTTGTTTGATCAATAAATAGAGCTCCAGCAGCCTCCTCAAAGCTCCCGCTCAACCAGGCCGTTGGAGGCGGTTTAGTTGCAGTTACCACAGCTTAACAAGTCACCGCAATAGCATCAGCACATTGATGTCTGGCCATCCTCTCTCTCTCTATCCCTCCTCTTACTCTCGCTTCCTTCCTTTTTCTTACCTTCTCTTCCTTTTACCTTCCTTCCCACTACTCTATTTCGTCCCTCTTCTCTCTGCCACCATTCATCTCCACTCCGTTGCATTTCTCCCTCCGTCCGACAGAATCTCAGATACGTAGAAATTCTAAGCTAACTCAACATGTCACCGGCGTGGCTATTAAATACGAAATATGAGTAACCCTTTGCACTTATACGTAAATACCTGAAGACTCTTAATAAACGAATATAAGGATTCCATTGTAAGGTCATGAGGATGATGCATTAGACAGGACAATATGTAGAATTGTCACTGCCGCCGTGTTTTGAGTCGCAGTTGTGGCCCCCACTAACTTCGTTAGGTAACAAGAATTTACTGGTTAGTGTATAGCTTACCTACGTGTGTGGAGCAGTGGTAAAGCATTGGATTGGTAACCTGGGAATCACTAGAGCACGGGTTCGAGACCCGGCTGTCCTCTGCAGACTTAAATACGAGTGTTCCTGGTGTTTCAACTTAGCCACAAGTTGTGTTGCTCTGGTCTGTCTCTCTCTTTCTCTCTTTCTTTTCTCTCTATCTTTTCTCTTTCTCTTTTCTCTCCTGTCTCTCTCTCTCTCTCTCTCTCTCTCTCTCTCTCTCTCTCTCTCTCTCTCTCTCTCTCTCTCTCTCTCTCTCTCTCTCTCTCTCTCTCTCTCTCT
>NC_091343.1:20101190-20246190 GCF_038502225.1 Cherax quadricarinatus | reverse complement strand
CACACACACACACACACACACACACACACACACACACACACTCGCCAGTGAAGAGGCGGGGCCAGGAACTATGAATCGACCCCTGCAACCACAACTAGACGAGTACAACTAGGTGAATACACACACACACACTGCTCGGTGTATACCACACAGATATACACTACACTTTATGATATATCACACTTCTCGAAGTATATACAAAGAGAGGAACCTATAAGTTCATATACCGTGGGCGATGCTCACCTCTCGGTGTATATACACAGAGATACTTTCCCCTCGGTATATATACCCTTGCGAGTTGGAGGAAGAGACAAGTGTAACCAATAACATTCTCGCTTCTTGTAACAGCGCAACAGTCATCACTCGCAGGTCGCCTCCTGATCATCATTAAACTTTAACAAGACACGACAGTGTTGTTGCTTGTAACTACATCAAATCGCCACAGCAAGGAGACGCAAAAGAGTGCACGCAAGCGCATTTATTCACAAATACAGTTGAGCAAATGAGTTTGACTTGTCGTGATTTACACGTCTGAAGACTCGTATAAATATTTTTTTTTACACTTTAAATGGCTTATTAACTAAAATAACCCAGAGTTTGTGTGAGAATTTATCTTGCAGAGTCTCCCAGCATGATGGTATATATTTTTTTCGCCTGTCAGCGAGTTTTTCCCTGGAGTAATGAGATCTGTCTAGCCTGGGCTGGGAGACTTCAGGCAGGACGACGAGGATATCTCCAAGCATTGCGCTGGTAGCTCTCTAGAAGGAAGATCCTTGTGGCTTAGCGCTTCTTTTTGATTATAATAATAATCTAGAAGGAAGAAGAAGGGAAGTTCCAGTCCCGTCTTGGCAGGATTTAAACCTTGTTTAATCAGCTGGATTTCCTTTTCTCATCATTATTGCCTTTTCCAGTGCTTGAGGCTACTTCTCCACCATGCTATTTTAACCACCACCATTCTATTTTAACCGCCACCGTCCTATTTTAACCCCCACCATCCTATTTTAACCCTCATCATCCTGTTTCATCCTCACCATCCTATTTAATTCCATCATTCTGTTTCATCTCACCATCCTATTTCATCCCCACCAGGCTGTTTTATGATCATTTCCTACAAACGTTGGGATTCATATTACAGTGAGAGAGGTAAGCAACGAGGGTTGAAGATTTTTAATACCGCTGCACACTTTCTCATCGGTGAAGCTGAAATTATTCGCCGACAGTAACTATAAACACCCTTAAGACTCTTGAAGAATGATGGGATAACAGACATTCACCACCACTGCTGTTGGTCGACAACAGCAGTGATTTGCACTACTGTTTGTAAACATAACAGCGATTACCACTGCTGTTTGTAAACAGTAACTGTGACTACTACTGTCTGTAAACAACCGTGACTACCGCTGCTGTTGGGCTGAAGGCGGCTCTGTCAGTGGGTCGATGTAGTGGCAGTGTCAGTAGGTCGAGGCATTGACAGTGGGTCGAGGCAGTGGTAGTGTCAGTACGTCGAGGCAGTTGCAGTGGGTCGAGGCAGTTGCAGTGGGTCGAGGCAGTGTCAGTGGGTCTAGGTAGTGTCAGTGGGTCGAGGCAGTGTCAGTGGGTCGAGGTAGTGTCAGTTGGTCGAGGCAGTGGCAGTTTCAGTGGGCCGAAGCAGTGGGAATGTCAGTGAGTCGAGATATTGATAGTGGGTCGAGGCAGTGGCAGTGTCAGTAGGTCGAGACAGTGGTAGTGGGTCGAAGCAGTGTCAGTGGGTCGAGGCTTGTCAGTGGGTCGAGGTAGTGTCAGTTGGTCGAGGCAGTGGCAGTTTCAGTGGGCCAAAGCAGTGGGAATGTCAGTGAGTCGAGATATTAATAGTGGGTCGAGGCAGTGGCAGTGTCAGTAGGTCGAGGCAGTGGTAGTGGGTCGAAGCAGTGTCAGTGGGTCGAGGCATTGTCAGTGGGTAGAGGCATTGTCAGTGGATCGAGGCAGTGTCAGTGGGTCGAGGCAGTGTCAGTGGGTCGAAGCAGTGTCAGTGGGTCGAGGCATTGTCAGTGGGTCGAGGCATTGTCAGTGGGTCGAGGCATTGTCAGTGGGTCGAGGCAGTGTCAGTGGGTCGAGGCAGTGTCAGTGGGTCGAGGCAGTGTCAGTGGGTCGAGGCATTGTCAGTGGGTCGAGGCATTGTCAGTGGGTCGAGGCATTGTCAGTGGGCCGAGGTAGTGTCAGTAGGTCGAGGCATTGTCAGTGGGTCGAGGCATTGTCAGTGGGTCGAGGCAGTGTCAGTGGGTCGAGGCAGTGTCAGTAGGTTGAGGCAGTGTCAGTAGGTCGAGGCAGTGTCAGTAGGTCGAGGCAGTGTCAGTGGGTCGAGGCAGTGTCAGTAGGTCGAGGCAGTGTCAGTAGGTCGAGGCAGTGTCAGTGGGTCGAGGCAGTGTCAGTAGGTCGAGGCAGTGTCAGTAGGTCGAGGCAGTGGCAGTAGGTCGAGGCAGTGTCAGTGGGTCGAGGCAGTGTCAGTAGGTCGAGGCAGTGTCAGTAGGTCGAGGCAGTGTCAGTGGGTCGAGGCAGTGTCAGTAGGTCGAGGCAGTGTCAGTAGGTCGAGGCAGTGGCAGTGTAAGAACAGTGATCATAATGGCACCTTTAACGCGACGAACAAACCCAATAATTACACTGATTTCCAATAACCATCCCAACGACTTCCCCTTTTCCCCCCTTCCCTTCCCCCTCCCATCAACCTCCCCTCTCCCCTCTCTTCCTCCATTCGTCCCCTTCCCCTTAATCATCTCTAGTACTGCCTTCCCAAGGCACTTCATATCTTTCTCCTCTTCTCCCTCTCTCTTTCCCATTTTCTCCTTTTATCATTATGCAACTTCCAGTTTGTCCTCTTCCATAATTCTCTTACTTTTCCTCACTCTTTCATGAGAGCTTTAGAGAAAGTTGGCTCTGGAGGTCGAAAGGTGTTCAATGATGCTCTAAAGGTGGACAAGGAGGTTCAAAACGTGGACAAGGAGGTTCAAAACGTGGACAAGGAGGTTCAAAACGTGGACAAGGAGGTTCAAAACGTGGGCAAGGAGGTTCAAAACGTGGACAAGGAGGTTCAAAACGTGGACAAGGAGGTTCAAAACGTGGGCAAGGAGGTTCAAAACGTGGGCAAGGAGGTTCAAAACGTGTGCAAGGAGGTTCAAAACGTGTGCAAGGAGGTTCAAAACGTGTGCAAGGAGGTTCCAAACGTGGTCAAGGAGGTTCAAAACGTGGGCAAGGAGGTTCAAAACGTGGACAAGGAGGTTCAAAACGTGTGCAAGGAGGTTCAAAACGTGGGCAAGGAGGTTCCAAACGTGGGCAAGGAGGTTCCAAACGTGGGCAAGGAGGTTCAAAACGTGGACAAGGAGGTTCAAAACGTGTGCAAGGAGGTTCAAAACGTGGGCAAGGAGGTTCAAAACGTGGGCAAGGAGGTTCCAAACGTGGGCAAGGAGGTTCAAAACGTGGGCAAGGAGGTTCAAAACGTGTGCAAGGAGGTTCAAAACGTGGGCAAGGAGGTTCAAAACGTGGGCAAGGAGGTTCAAAACGTGTGCAAGGAGGTTTCAAACGTGGGCAAGGAGGTTCAAAACCTGGGGGGGGGATGTCAAGGAAGATCAGAAGCTCAACCTCACCAAAGGTTCAAACCTAATCAGAGAAGGAAAAAAAACAGTACTTTACGAGTTATCACATGGAGATCAATATAGCATTTCCTGCTACCCTTGCGGGTTTAGCCCTTAGCTGTTTTTATTGCAATAATAATCCCAGTTTCTACAAATTAAAAAAAATATGTGGCCAGTTTTTATTTGGGGGGGGGGGAATAATGTACGCAGCCTAAAGCCGATTCAAAACCGCTAAGGAGCGCCAGCCTTCAAGCCGAACTGAGGAGGCTTTCTCTTGTTATCTCAGAGAACAAAAAAAAAATATCCTAAAACCAAAAAAAAATATCTTAAAGCCCCAAAAAAATATCCTAAAACCAAAAAAAAATATCCTAAAACCAAAAAAAAATATCCTAAAACCTCCCAAAAATATCCTAAAACCAAAAAAAAATATCCTAAAACCAAAAAAAAAATATCCTAAAACCAAAAAAAAATATCTTAAAACCAAAAAAAAATATCTTAAAACCAAAAAAAAATATCTTAAAACCAAAAAAAATATCCTAAAACCAAAAAAAAATAACTTAAAACCAAAAAAAATATCCTAAAACCAAAAAAAAATATCTTAAAACCAAAAAAAATATCCTAAAACCAAAAAAAAAATATCTTAAAACCAAAAAAAAATATCCTAAAACCAAAAAAAAATATCCTAAAACCAAAAAAAAATATCCTAAAACAAAAAAAAAAAAATTACTCTCCTTGATTTTGATTGTGATGACAATTAGTACACAAACACGTCAAGTTTGAAACCGCTCGGACTTCGCATTATCAGAGTTCGACTGGTCAAGTCAGAATGGTTGTTGCATGGGAAAATATTATTGTTGGTTTTTTTATTTTCTGTTTCTTCCTTAAAGAGATGAATTTTTTTATTATTAGCAAGGCAGAATAAATTTTGCTTTCATCATCTTACTCTCCCCATCTTACTCTCCCCATCTTACTCTCCCCATCTTACTCTCCCCATCTTACTCTTCCCATCTTACTCTCCCCATCTTACTCTTCCCATCTTACTCTTCCCATCTTACTCTCCCCATCTTACTCTCCCCATCTTACTCTCCCCATCTTACTCTCCCCATCTTACTCTCCCCATCTTACTCTCCCCATCTTACTCTCCCCATCTTACTCTCCCCATCTTACTCTCCCCATCTTACTCTCCCCATCTTACTCTCCCCATCTTACTCTCCCCATCTTACTCTCCCCATCTTACTCTCCCCATCTTACTCTCCCCATCTTACTCTCCCCATCTTACTCTCCCCATCTTACTCTCCCCATCTTACTCTCCCCATCTTACTCTCCCCATCTTACTCTCCCATCTTACTCTCCCCATCTTACTCTCCCATCTTACTCTCCCCATCTTACTCTCCCCATCTTACTCTTCCCATCTTACTCTCCCCATCTTACTCTCCCCATCTTACTCTCCCCATCTTACTCTCCCCATCTTACTCTCCCCATCTTACTCTCCCATCTTACTCTCCCCATCTTACTCTCCCCATCTTACTCTCCCCATCTTACTCTCCCCATCTTACTCTCCCCATCTTACTCTCCCCATCTTACTCTTCCCATCTTACTCTTCCCATCTTACTCTCCCATCTTACTCTCCCCATCTTACTCTCCCATCTTACTCTCCCCATCTTACTCTCCCCATCTTACTCTCCCCATCTTACTCTCCCCATCTTACTCTCCCCATCTTACTCTCCCATCTTACTCTCCCCATCTTACTCTCCCCATCTTACTCTTCCCATCTTACTCTCCCCATCTTACTCTCCCCATCTTACTCTCCCCATCTTACTCTCCCCATCTTACTCTCCCCATCTTACTCTCCCCATCTTACTCTCCCCATCTTACTCTCCCCATCTTACTCTCCCCATCTTACTCTCCCCATCTTACTCTCCCCATCTTACTCTCCCCATCTTACTCTCCCCATCTTACTCTCCCCATCTTACTCTACCCATCATACTCTCCCCTTACTCTTCTTACTCTCCCCATCTTACTCTCCCCATCTTACTCTCCCATCTTACTCTCCCCATCTTACTCTCCCATCTTATCTTACTCTCCCTTACTCTCCCATCTTACTCTCCCCATCTTATTCTCCCATCTTACTCTCCCCATCTTACTCTCCCCATCTTACTCTCCCCATCTTACTCTCCCCATCTTACTCTCCCCATCTTACTCTTCCCATCTTACTCTTCCCATCTTATTCTCCCCATCTTACTCTCCCCATCTTACTCTTCCCATCTTACTCTTCCCATCTTACTCTCCCCATCTTACTCTCCCCATCTTACTCTCCCATCTTACGCTCCGAATCTTACTCTTCCCATCTTACTCTCCCCATCTTACTCTCCCCATCTTACTCTCCCATCTTACTCTCCCCATCTTACTCTTCCCATCTTACTCTCCCCATCTTACTCTCCCATCTTACTCTCCCCAACGTACTCTCCCCTTATCTTCTTACGCTCCCATCTGACTCTCCCCATCTTACTCTCCCCATCTTACTCTCCCCATCTTACTCTTCCCATCTTACTCTCCCCATCTTACTCTCCCCATCTTACTCTCCCATCTTACTCTCCCCATCTTACTCTCCCCATCTTACTCTCCCCATCTTACTCTCCCATCTTACTCTCCCCATCTTACTCTCCCCATCTTACTCTCCCTATCTTACTCTCCCCATCTTACTCTCCCATCTTACTCTCCCATCTTACTCTCCCATCTTACTCTCCCAATCTTACTCTCCCATCTTACTCTCCCATCTTACTCTCCCCATCTTACTCTCCCATCTTACTCTCCCCATCTTACTCTCCCCATCTTACTCTCCCCATCTTACTCTCCCACTCTTCTTACTCTCCCCTTACTCTTCTTACTCTCCCCATCTTACTCTCCCCATCTTACTCTCCCATCTTACTCTCCCCATCTTACTCTCCCATCTTCTCTCCCCATCTCTCTCCCCATCTTACTCTCCCCATCTTACTCTCCCCTTATCTTACTCTCCCCTTACTCTCCCCACTTACTCTCCCCATCTTACTCTCCCCATCTTCTTACTCTCCCCATCTTACTCTCCCCATCTTACTCTCTTACCCCCATCTTACTCTCCCCATCTTACTCTCCCCATCTTACTCTCCCCATCTTACTCTCCCCATCTTACTCTACCCATCTTACTCTCCCCATCTTACTCTCCCCATCTAAATCTTACCCCCCATCTTACTCTCCCCATCTTACTCTCCCCATCTTACTCTCCCCATCTTACTCTCCCCATCTTACTCTCCCCATCTTACTCTCCCATCTTACTCTCCCCATCTTACTCTCCCCATCTTACTCTCCCCATCTTACTCTCCCCATCTTACTCTCCCCATCTTACTCTCCCATCTTACTCTCCCCATCTTACTCTCCCCATCTTACTCTCCCCATCTTACTCTTCCCATCTTACTCTCCCCATCTTACTCTCCCCATCTTACTCTCCCCATCTTACTCTCCCCATCTTACTCTCCCCATCTTACTCTCCCCATCTTACTCTCCCCATCTTACTCACCCCTTACTCTTCTTACTCTCCCTTACTCTCCCATCTTACTCTCCCCATCTTACTCTCCCATCTTACTCTTCTTACTCTCCCCATCTTACTCTCCCCATCTTACTCTCCCATCTTACTCTCCCTCTCCCCATCTTACTCTCCCCATCTTACTCTCCCCATCTTACTCTCCCCATCTTACTCTCCCCATCTTACTCTCCCCATCTTACTCTCCCCATCTTACTCTCCCCTTACTCTATCTCTCCCCATCTTACTCTCCCATCTTACTCTCCCTCATCTTACTCTCCCCATCTTACTCTCCCCAACTTACTCTCCCTATCTTACTCTCCCCATCTTACTCTCCCATCTTACTCTCCCATCTTACTCTCCCATCTTACTCTCCCAATCTTACTCTCCCCATCTTACTCTCCCCATCTTACTCTCCCCATCTTACTCTCCCATCTTACTCTCCCCATCTTACTCTTCCCATCTTACTCTCCCCATCTTACTCTTCCCATCTTACTCTCCCCATCTTACTCCCCATCTTACTCTCCCCATCTTACTCTCCCCATCTTACTCTTCCCATCTTACTCTCCCATCTTACTCTCCCATCTTACTCTCCCTTACTCTCCCATCTTACTCTCCCCATCTTACTCTCCCCATCTTACTCTCCCCATCTTACTCTCCCCATCTTACTCTCCCATCTTACTCTCCTCTTCCATCTTACTCTCCCATCTTACTCTCCCCATCTTACTCTCCCCATCTTACTCTTCCCCATCTTACTCTTCCCCATCTTACTCTCCCCATCTTACTCTCCCCATCTTACTCTCCCATCTTACTCTTCTTACTCTCCCCATCTTACTCTCCCCTTACTCTTCTTACTCTCCCCATCTTACTCTCCCCATCTTACTCTCCCATCTTACTCTTACTCTCCCATCTTACTCTCCCCATCTTACTCTCCCCATCTTACTCTCCCATCTTACTCTCCCCATCTTACTCTCCCCATCTTACTCTCCCATCTTACTCTCCCCATCTTACTCTCCCCATCTTACTCTCCCCATCTTACTCTCCCATCTTACTCTCCCCATCTTACTCTCCCCATCTTACTCTCCCATCTTACTCTCCCCATCTTACTCTCCCATCTTATCTCCCCATCTTACTCTTCCCATCTTACTCTCCCCATCTTACTCTCCCCATCTTACTCTCCCCATCTTACTCTCCCCATCTTACTCTCCCCATCTTACTCTCCCATCTTACTCTCCCATCTTACTCTCCCCATCTTACTCTCCCCATCTTACTCTCCCCATCTTACTCTCCCATCTTACTCTCCCATCTTACTCTCCCCATCTTACTCTCCCCATCTTACTCTCCCCATCTTACTCTCCCCATCTTACTCTCCCCTTACTCTCCCATACTCTCCCCATCTTACTCTTCCCATCTTACTCTTCCCATCTTACTCTCCCCATCTTACTCTCCCATCTTACTCTCCCCATCTTACTCTACCCATCTTACTCTCCCCATCTTACTCTCCCCATCTTACTCTCCCCATCTTACTCTACCCATCTTACTCTCCCCTTATCTCCCCATACTCTCCCCATCTTACTCTCCCCATCTTACTCTCCCCATCTTACTCTCCCCATCTTACTCTCCCCATCTTACTCTCCCCATCTTACTCTCCCCATCTTACTCTCCCCATCTTACTCTCCCCATCTTACTCTCCCCATCTTACTCTTCCCATCTTACTCTCCCCATCTTACTCTCCCCATCTTACTCTCCCATATTACGCTCCGAATCTTACTCTCCCCATCTTACTCTTCCCCATCTTACTCTCCCCATCTTACTCTCCCATCTTACTCTCCCCATACTCTCCCCATCTTACTCTCCCATCTTACTCTCCCCATCTTACTCTCCCCATCTTACTCTCCCCATCTTACTCTCCCATCTTACTCTCCCCATCTTACTCTCCCCATCTTACTCTACCCATCTTACTCTCCCATCTTACTCTCCCATCTTACTCTCCCCATCTTACTCTCCCCATCTTACTCTCCCATCATACACTCCCCATCTTACTCTCCCATCTTACTCTCCCCATCTTACTCTCCCATCTTACTCTCCCCCATCTTACTCTCCCATCTTACTCTCCCCATCTTACTCTCCCCATCTTACTCTCCCCATCTTACTCTTCCCATCTTACTCTCCCCATCTTACTCTCCCCATCTTACTCTCCCCATCTTACTCTCCCCATCTTACTCTCCCATCTTACTCTCCCCATCTTACTCTCCCCATCTTACTCTCCCCATCTTACTCTCCCCATCTTACTCTTCCCATCTTACTCTTCCCATCTTACTCTCCCCATCTTACTCTCCCCATCTTACTCTCCCCATCTTACTCTCCCCATCTTACTCTCCCCATCTTACTCTCCCATCTTACTCTCCCATCTTACTCTCCCCATCTTACTCTCCCCATCTTACTCTCCCATCTTACTCTCCCATCTTACTCTCCCCATCTTACTCTCCCCATCTTACTCTCCCCATCTTACTCTCCCCATCTTACTCTCCCCATCTTACTCTTCCCATCTTACTCTCCCCATCTTACTCTCCCCATCTTACTCTCCCCATCTTACTCTCCCATCTTACTCTCCCCATCTTACTCTCCCCATCTTACTCTCCCATCTTACTCTCCCATCTTACTCTCCCATCTTACTCTCCCAATCTTACTCTCCCCATCTTACTCTCCCCATCTTACTCTCCCATCTTACTCTCCCCATCTTACTCTCCCCTTATCTTACTCTCCCCATCTTACTCTCCCCATCTTACTCTCCCCATCTTAATCTCCCCATCTTACTCTCCCCATCTTACTATCCCCATCTTACTCTCCCCATCTTACTCTCCCCATCTTACTCTCCCCATCTTACTCTCCCCATCTTACTCTCCCCATCTTACTCTCCCAACTTACTCTCCCCATCTTACTCTCTCCCATCTTACTCTCCCCTTACTCTCCCCATCTTACTCTCCCCATCTTACTCTCCCCATCTTACTCTCCCATCTTACTCTCCCCATCTTACTCTCCCCATCTTACTCTCCCCTTACTCTTCTTACTCCCCTCCCCATCTTACTCTCCCCATCTTACTCTCCCCATCTTACTCTCCCCATCTTACTCTCCCATCTTATCTTACTCTCCCCATCTTACTCTCCCCATCTTACCCTCCCATCTTACTCTCCCCATCTTACTCTCCCCATCTTACTCTACCCATCTTACTCTCCCCATCTTACTCTCCCCATCTTACTCTCCCCATCTTACTCTCCCCAACTTATTCTCCCCATCTAACACTCCCATCTTACTCCCCCATCTTACTCTCCCCATCTTACTCTCCCCATCTTATTCTCCCCATCTTATTCTCCCCATCTTACTCTCCCATCTTACTCTCCCCATCTTACTCTCCCCATCTTACTCTCCCCATCTTACTCTCCCCATCTTACTCTCCCCATCTTACTCTCCCCATCTTACTCTCCCCATCTTACTCTCCCCATCTTACTCTCCCATCTTACTCTCCCCATCTTACTCTCCCCATCTTACTCTCCCCATCTTACTCTCCCCATCTTACTCTCCCCATCTTACTCTCCCTCCCCATCTTACTCTCCCCATCTTACTCTCCCCATCTTACTCTCCCCATCTTACTCTTCCCATCTTACTCTCCCCATCTTACTCTCCCCATCTTACTCTCCCCATCTTACTCTCCCCATCTTACTCTCCTTATCTTACTCTCCCCATCTTACTCTCCCCATCTTACTCTTCCCATCTTACTCTCTCCATCTTACTCTCCCCATCATACTCTCTCCATCTTACTCTCCCCATCTTACTCTCCCATCTTACTCTCCCCATCTTACTCTCCCCATCTTACTCTCCCCATCTTACTCTCCCATCTTACTCTCCCCATCTTACTCTCCCATCTTACTCTCCCCATCTTACTCTTCCCATCTTACTCTCCCCATCTTACTCTCCCCATCTTACTCTCCCCATCTTACTCTGCCCATCTTACTCTCCCCATCTTACTCTCCCCATCTTACTCTCCCCATCTTACTCTCCCCATCTTACTCTCCCCATCTTACTCTCCCCATCTACTCTCCCACTGCCTATATGCCCTGCAATAGACACACAAGAGAAAGGGTCGTTATGGTTATTAATGGTAACAATTATGTGGTTAGAGCATTAACGCCCTCACCCAAGATCGCTAATGACCCCCGTTACGTCTTGATCGTGACCTGGGGAGACTGGCGTGACCTGGGGAGCTTGACGTGACCTGGGGGAGGCTTGTGTTCTCCCACATTTTTGTCGTTGTTCTCTGACCTATTTTATTCAGTCGAACGCTTATCAAGACTGAGGGACTGACTACCACAGTATTGCTTCAAGACTGAGGGACTGACTACCACAGTATTGCTTCAAGACTGAGGGACTGACTACCACATATTTACCTCTCCGCTGTTGTCTCAGTTATTTAAGCCTCCTCCGAATTAAACTGAAGAGTCCTGAGCAGGCGAAACGTTCCAGCAGTAAAGACACCTGAATATCTGCACTTTTCACAATATTAGTGGACTGAACACATGGACTCCAGGCTGAGGGACTGATTACCTTAAATTCCTCATCTGTCCCAGTTTCTCTGCATTGGACTGAAGAAGCCACTGGTGCTGGAAAGTGTTATGGAGGCTGTTGGTAGGTGGGATGGGGTGTGATGGAGTGTGTTGGAGGTGAGATGGGGTGTGTTGGTGCGATGGAGTGTGTTGGAGATGTGATGGAGAGTACTGAAGGTGTGATGCAGTGTGTTGGAGGTGTGATGGAGTGTGTTGGAGGTGGGATGGGGTGTGTTGGAGGTGTTATGGAGAGTGCTGAAGGTGTGTTGGTGTGATGGAGTTTGTAGGGGTGTGATGGAGTGTGTGGGGTGTGATGGAGTGTGTAGGGGTGTGATGGAGTGTGTAGGGGTGTGATGGAGTGTGTGGGGTGTGATGGAGTTTGTAGGGGTGTGATGGAGTGTGTAGGGGTGTGATGGAGTGTGTAGGGGTGTGATGGAGTGTGTGGGGTGTGATGGAGTGTGTTGGAGGTGTGATGGAGTGTGCTGGAGGTGTGATGGAGTGTGTTGGAGGTGTGATGGAGTGTGTTGGAGGTGTGATGGAGTGTGTTGGAGGTGTGATGGAGTGTGTTGGAGGTGTGATGGAGTGTGTTGGAGGTGTGATGGAGTGTGTTGGAGGTGTGATGGAGTGTGTTGGAGGTGTGATGGAGTGTGTTGGAGGTGTGATGGAGTGTGTTGGAGGTGTGATGGAGTGTGTTGGAGGTGTGATGGAGTGTGTTGGAGGTGTGATGGAGTGTGCTGGAGGTGTGATGGAGTGTGTTGGAGGTGTGATGGAGTGTGTTGGAAGTGTGATGGAGTGTGTTGGAGGTGTGATGGAGTGTGTTGGAAGTGTGATGGAGTGTGTTGGAGGTGTGATGGAGTGTGTTGGAGGTGTGATGGAGTGTGTTGGAAGTGTGATGGAGTGTGTTGGAAGTGTGATGGAGTGTGTTGGAGGTGTGATGGAGTGTGTTGGAGGTGTGATGGAGTGTGTTGGAAGTGTGATGGAGTGTGTTGGAGGTGTGATGGAGTGTGTTGGAGGTGTGATGGAGTGTGTTGGAGGTGTGATGGAGTGTGTTGGAAGTGTGATGGAGTGTGTTGGAAGTGTGATGGAGTGTGTTGGAAGTGTAATGGAGTGTGTTGGAGGTGTGATGGAGTGTGTTGGAGGTGTGATGGAGTGTGTTGGAAGTGTGATGGAGTGTGTTGGAGGTGTGATGGAGTGTGTTGGAGGTGTGATGGAGTGTGTTGGAGGTGTGATGGAGTGTGTTGGAGGTGTGATGGAGTGTGTTGGAGGTGTGATGGAGTGTGTTGGAGGTGTGATGGAGTGTGTTGGAGGTGTGATGGAGTGTGTTGGAGGTGTGATGGAGTGTGTTGGAGGTGTGATGGAGTGTGTTGGAGGTGTGATGGAGTGTGTTGGAGGTGTGATGGAGTGTGTTGGAGGTGTGATGGAGTGTGTTGGAGGTGTGATGGAGTGTGTTGGAGGTGTGATGGAGTGTGTTGGAGGTGTGATGGAGTGTGTTGGAGGTGTGATGGAGTGTGTTGGAGGTGTGATGGAGTGTGTTGGAGGTGTGATGGAGTGTGTTGGAGGTGTGATGGAGTGTGTTGGAGGTGTGATGGAGTGTGTTGGAGGTGTGATAGATTCACAAGTGTCTAATATATAACACGTGTCGCTGGGTCACGTAGTCTGTATGGGGAACAAACAAGCTCATACACATGTGGGTAGATACTCAAATCCCAAATGCAATATGTGTCATCTAAAATATCGAGTCGTCACGACCATCAGTGTTGTCTTGACCATCAGTGCTGTCTTGACCATCAGTGTTGTCTTGACCATCAGTGTTGTCTTGACCATCAGTGTTGTCTTGACCATCAGTGTTGTCTTGACCAGTGTTGTCTTGACCATCAGTGTTGTCTTGACCATCAGTGTTGTCTTGACCAGTGTTGTCTTGACCATCAGTGTTGTCTTGACCATCAGTGTTGTCTTGACCATCAGTGCTGTCTTGACCAGTGTTGTCTTGACCATCAGTGTTGTCTTGACCATCAGTGCTGTCTTGACCATCAGTGTTGTCTTGACCATCAGTGCTGTCTTGACCAGTGTTGTCTTGACCATCAGTGTTGTCTTGACCATCAGTGTTGTCTTGACCATCAGTGTTGTCTTGACCATCAGTGCTGTCTTGACCAGTGTTGTCTTGACCATCAGTGTTGTCTTGACCATCAGTGCTGTCTTGACCATCAGTGTTGTCTTGACCAGTGTTGTCTTGACCATCAGTGTTGTCTTGACCATCAGTGTTGTCTTGACCATCAGTGCTGTCTTGACCAGTGTTGTCTTGACCATCAGTGTTGTCTTGACCATCAGTGCTGTCTTGACCATCATTGCTGTCTTGACCATCAGTGTTGTCTTGACCAGTGTTGTCTTGACCATCAGTGTTGTCTTGACCATCAGTGCTGTCTTGACCATCAGTGCTGTCTTGACCAGTGTTGTCTTGACCATCAGTGTTGTCTTGACCATCAGTGTTGTCTTGACCATCAGTGCTGTCTTGACCAGTGTTGTCTTGACCATCAGTGTTGTCTTGACCATCAGTGCTGTCTTGACCATCAGTGCTGTCTTGACCAGTGTTGTCTTGACCATCAGTGTTGTCTTGACCATCAGTGTTGTCTTGACCATCAGTGCTGTCTTGACCAGTGTTGTCTTGACCATCAGTGTTGTCTTGACCATCAGTGCTGTCTTGACCATCAGTGCTGTCTTGACCAGTGTTGTCTTGACCATCAGTGTTGTCTTGACCATCAGTGTTGTCTTGACCATCAGTGCTGTCTTGACCAGTGTTGTCTTGACCATCAGTGTTGTCTTGACCATCAGTGCTGTCTTGACCATCAGTGCTGTCTTGGCCAGTGTTGTCTTGACCATCAGTGTTGTCTTGACCATCAGTGTTGTCTTGACCATCAGTGCTATCTTGACCAGTGTTGTCTTGACCATCAGTGTTGTCTTGACCATCAGTGCTGTCTTGACCATCAGTGCTGTCTTGACCAGTGTTGTCTTGACCATCAGTGTTGTCTTGACCATCAGTGTTGTCTTGACCATCAGTGCTGTCTTGACCAGTGTTGTCTTGACCATCAGTGTTGTATTGACCATCAGTGCTGTCTTGACCATCAGTGCTGTCTTGACCAGTGTTGTCTTGACCATCAGTGTTGTCTTGACCATCAGTGTTGTCTTGACCATCAGTGTTGTCTTGACCATCAGTGCTGTCTTGACCAGTGTTGTCTTGACCATCAGTGTTGTCTTGACCATCAGTGTTGTCTTGACCAGTGTTGTCTTGACCATCAGTGTTGTCTTGACCATCAGTGTTGTCTTGACCATCAGTGCTGTCTTGACCAGTGTTGTCTTGACCATCAGTGTTGTCTTGACCATCAGTGTTGTCTTGACTATCAGTGTTGTCTTGATCATCAGTGTTGTCTTGATCATCAGTGTTGTCTTGACCATCAGTGTTGTCTTGACCAGTGTTGTCTTGACCATCAGTGTTGTCTTGACCATCAGTGTTGTCTTGACCATCAGTGTTGTCTTGACCATCAGTGTTGTGTTGACCATCAGTGTTGTCTTGACCATCAGTGTTGTGTTGACATCAGTGTTGTGTTGACCATCAGTGTTGTCTTGACCAGTGTTGTCTTGACCATCAGTGTTGTGTTGACCATCAGTGTTGTGTTGACCATCAGTGTTGTCTTGACCATCAGTGTTGTCTTGACCATCAGTGTTGTGTTGATCATCAGTGTTGTCTTGACCATCAGTGTTGTGTTGACCATCAGTGTTGTCTTGACCATCAGTGTTGTGTTGATCATCAGTGTTGTCTTGACCATCAGTGTTGTGTTGACCATCAGTGTTGTCTTGACCATCAGTGTTGTGTTGACCATCAGTGTTGTCTTGACCAGTGTTGTCTTGACCATCAGTGTTGTGTTGACCATCAGTGTTGTCTTGACCAGTGTTGTCTTGACCATCAGTGTTGTGTTGACCATCAGTGTTGTCTTGACCAGTGTTGTCTTGACCATCAGTGTTGTGTTGACCATCAGTGTTGTGTTGACCATCAGTGTTGTCTTGACCATCAGTGTTGTGTTGACCATCAGTGTTGTCTTGACCATCAGTGTTGTGTTGACCATCAGTGTTGTGTTGACCATCAGTGTTGTCTTGACCATCAGTGTTGTGTTGACCATCAGTGTTGTCTTGACCATCAGTGTTGTGTTGACATCAGTGTTGTGTTGACCATCAGTGTTGTCTTGACCATCAGTGTTGTCTTGACCATCAGTGTTGTCTTGACCATCAGTGTTGTGTTGACATCAGTGTTGTCTTGACCATCAGTGTTGTCTTGACCATCAGTGTTGTGTTGACATCAGTGTTGTGTTGACCATCAGTGTTGTCTTGACCATCAGTGTTGTGTTGACATCAGTGTTGTGTTGACATCAGTGTTGTGTTGACATCAGTGTTGTGTTGACCATCAGTGTTGTCTTGACCATCAGTGTTGTGTTGACATCAGTGTTGTGTTGACCATCAGTGTTGTCTTGACCATCAGTGTTGTGTTGACCATCAGTGTTGTCTTGACCAGTGTTGTCTTGACCATCAGTGTTGTGTTGACATCAGTGTTGTGTTGACCATCAGTGTTGTCTTGACCATCAGTGTTGTGTTGACATCAGTGTTGTGTTGACCATCAGTGTTGTCTTGACCATCAGTGTTGTGTTGACATCAGTGTTGTCTTGACCATCAGTGTTGTCTTGACCATCAGTGTTGTGTTGACATCAGTGTTGTCTTGACCATCAGTGTTGTGTTGACATCAGTGTTGTGTTGACCATCAGTGTTGTCTTGACCATCAGTGTTGTGTTGACATCAGTGTTGTGTTGACCAGTGTTGTGTTGATCATCAGTACTAATTAATTCAGTGATATCCACTCAAATTTGCACCTCTTCGCCGCATAGACTTGACTATCTAGAAATTTAGATTCACAGGAAGTTGCGTATTTAGACGCACACACACCACCCTAGCATAAAGTTCTAGATTCAAGGCCACTGGGCATTCTGACACACGAATCATTCTAGACATTAAGTTACAGATTAAGAGACAGTTGTATATTCATAGACACAGGCACTCAGCTAGACGTCTAGAAGTCTAGATTTGGTAAAGCTGTGTTCGAATGCATTGTTGAGGTCGTGTATATCCACCCACAAGCCGAACACCAAACAGATTACAACATACTGTTAGAGATAGTGGTGATCGTGGTGGTTGTTGTGATGCTGGTGATAGTGGTGGTGATGGTTGTTGTGATTCTGGTGATAATGGTAATGATCTCAGACCTGCATCTTCATTTTTACTGATTCCCCCACAAAGTCTGATTCCCCCAGTCTGATTCCCTACAAAGTATCATTCTCACAGTCTGATTCCTCCCACAGTCTTTTTCCTCACAGTTTGA
Source organism: Cherax quadricarinatus (assembly GCF_038502225.1). NCBI lineage: Eukaryota > Metazoa > Arthropoda > Malacostraca > Decapoda > Parastacidae > Cherax > Cherax quadricarinatus. The sequence goes on along the minus strand of NC_091343.1, from coordinate 20,229,009 downwards.
TTCTCCACAAAGTCTGATTCCCTACACAGTATTTTTCCTCACAGTCTAATTCCCCACAAAGTCTGATTCCTCACAAAGTCTGATTCCCCACAAAGTCTGATTCCCCCGCAAAGTCTGATTCCCCACAAAGTCTGATTCCCCCACAAAGTCTGATTCCCCCGCAAAGTCTGATTCCCCCACAGTCTGATTCCCCCACAAAGTCTGATTCCCCACAAAGTCTGATTCCCCACAAAGTCTGATTCCCCACAAAGTCTGATTCCCCACAAAGTCTGATTCCCCCACAAAGTCTGATTCCCCACAAAGTCTGATTCCCCACAAAGTCTGATTCCCCCGCAAAGTCTGATTCCCCCGCAAAGTCTGATTCCCCCGCAAAGTCTGATCCCCACAACGTCTGATTCCCCACAAAGTCTGATTCCCCCACAAAGTCTGATTCCCCCACAAAGTCTGATTCCCCCGCAAAGTCTGATTCCCCCGCAAAGTCTGATCCCCACAAAGTCTGATTCCCCACAAAGTCTGATTCCCCACAAAGTCTGATCCCCCACAAAGTCTGATTCCCCCACAAAGTCTGATCCCCACAAAGTCTGATTCCCCACAAAGTCTGATTCCCCCACAAAGTCTGATTCCCCACAAAGTCTGATTCCCCCACAAAGTCTGATTCCCCCACAAAGTCTGATCCCCACAAAGTCTGATTCCCCACAAAGTCTGATTCCCCACAAAGTCTGATCCCCACAAAGTCTGATTCCCCACAAAGTCTGATTCCCCCACAAAGTCTGATTCCCCCACAATGATGCGCCTTCATATATTATTCACTATAATGCTTCAGACTAATGGCTCTTCAAAATAATTAATTTGCCGTAATGTGTAATTCAGTACGAGAAGTAGAGAGGAGGAAGAGGAGGAGGAAGAAAGATAGTGCAGGGCAAGAAAGGAGAAGAAAACGGAGAAAGGAAGACTGGTGAGAAGGGAAATAGGGTGACCGACGACAAAAAAAAAATAGGGAGATGAATATTTTAAGGAACACGAGAAAGGGAGAAGAGGAGCGAGGGAGACAAGGGGGACGAAAGAGGCAGTGAGAGGAGAGAAAGAAAGGGAATAAGGAAGAATAAGAAATCACGAATGGGAGGGGCACGAGGGAAGAAGAAAAAGTAAAAAAAAATGAGAAGAAGAAGAAAACTAAGAAGAAAAGGAAAAAAAACAAGAAGAGGAACAGGGAAAGAGAGAGAGAGAGAGAGAGAGATATCATGAAGGATATTTTTCCATTAATCTCCTGCTCCAATATTCATAATCTTCTTCTTTTAGTCTCTGGGTGAAACATCGCCCTTTATAAAGGGCTTTGCTAGACGTCAAATTGTGAAGGTTGGAGTGCTGGAGTCAGGTGTGATGTCTTTATTTATCATCAGTTGGAATAACGTTGAAGGTCCTCGTCGCCGAGATGAAGCCAGAACTACCTAGACGTAACTACAGCTGGCTGAACAAACTACCCAGACGTAACTACTCTTCAACTGGGTGAAGCCTTGTCATGAATATATATATATATATATATATATATATATATATATATATATATATATATATATATATATATATATATATATATATATATATATATATATATATATATATATAAAGTCATATAAGTAAAACTGGTCAATTAGCAAGAATTCATTTAAAATTAAATCCTTTGTAAAAGGATTGAGACACTTATGCAGCATATGGGAATCTTAATTTAAGGAAACGTTTCGTCACACAGAGACTTCATCAGTCCAGTACAAAGTAGAAATAGGTAAAGATAGGAGGAGTTTGAGGTAATAAGTCCCTCAGCCTGGAATCGATGTGAGGGACTGATTACCCCAAACTCCTCCTATCCTTACCCATGTCTACTTTGTATTGGACTGATGAAACCACTGTGTGGCGAAACGTTTCCTTAATAAAGATTCCCATATGTTACATAAGTGTCTCGATCCTTAACTTGTCGGTTTCAAAACCACTTATCGCACCTTTCTCAAAAAAAATCTCATATACGTTTACAGATATATTTTTTAATTTATATTAATGAAAAAATTAATAATTTTGTACCAAAAGAACCTTAGAAAACTTACCTGAGGTTATAACAAGCGCAATTTAATTTAACCTAATCCAACTAAATATATTTTGGATAAATTTACAATAATTTAATAAACACAGTGAAATATATTTTTTTCGATAGGTTCAGAATGATTTTTGCGAAATTATTGCATACACAAATTTTCGCTTGCCTTGTATGGCAAGAAGAGCGTTGCGATTTAAACCAAAGTCGCAAGTTTTACCTATTCGGCACAACATCATATATATTGGTCATTCCTCTTTCTTGCTTCCTGAACCTATTTCCGCCTTCCTATCGAAGTTTAGTTTCCTTTACTCTTCTGTCTTTTATTCTCCCTCTTCCTCCCCGTCTCATCCTATTCACTTCTACTTTCTCCTACCCTCTCCTCCCTCATTCTCCTCTCCTCTCCCACTCCTCTCTCTCTCTCTCTCTCTCTCTCTCTCTCTCTCTCTCTCTCTCTCTCTCTCTCTCTCTCTCTCTCTCTCTCTCTCTCTCTCTCTCTCTCTCTCTCTCTCTTCTTCTTCCTTTCTGCTCCATCTTTCACGTGTTTGTAGGAAGAGCAGGTAACAAGATTTAACAGGATTTCAGCTGTAATTTCCTGACTATTTCCTGTTAGCTGACGTGAGAGAGTTGGACACGGGCGTGGTTAGTGTTGGACACGGGCGTGGTTAGTGTTGGACACGGGCGTGGTTAGTGTTGGACACGGGCTCATCCATCTTTACACCCATACACCGGTAAAAAAAAAAACCCATAATATATGCAAGAAATTCTTTCAGATATGTACTAAAATTTACTTATGATGTGGACGCACAGTGGACGCTGAATAAAGCAGTCCATTTCCTCGGCCGAGTTGCAGCGGACGCGGGTTAAAGACGATCCTTTCTAACCACGGGTATTGTGGTAACCTGATGGAACCAGTTAAAGCCGTCTGTACCATTAATCTTATCTCCCGGATAAATGAGTAGCCGGTATGTCTTTCATCCCCACCTGCTTAGGCCTATAGAGATTATTAGGCTCGAGGAGGGGAAAGAGGGAGTGTGGCAACAGAGATGAGGATCCCTCTGTTGATATCTCTGTTACTTGTCACTCTGTTATCCTGTTAGTCACGTGGTTATCGTCTTTGTTGTAGTTGGTAAGGGAAAGAAAGATGGCGATCGGTGTTTCTTAGCCCGCTAACGTTTCGATCCTTGTTAGACCATTGATAATGGTGGAAAAGTATTGCTCTCACATCTGAGAGAGCTGGTCTAGAGTACAAGCTCTTTATATCTCAGAGAGCTGGAAACACGTTCCTTCGTCTTCTAACGCTGCCTCTGATGCTCTTGTTCTCGGTAACATGAGAGAGCCGCTGCGTCTTCGAAGAGCAGTGAACGTCGTCGGGGAAGACTAACCCCCACGCGTCAGAAAATGAGGGTAGAATTTAGTATGTACATTTCGATCTCCTCCTGAAGTATCTACTGAAGTGGACCTCGGTTTGTGGTCGAAATGTGCAGACAGATGTTCTTCCCGGATCTGCGTGCCTTCCTGATGACAAGAGTGAGGGAGAAGTTTGTAATGGAACAACTTTTCGATATTTTACAATCTTCATAAACTTCGAAGAAGACCGAAACGTTGTCAAGACAAAAGCTTGTGTAAGAAAACGTCTTTTGTTAACTATTTTTTTTTCAAGTTTGTTTCCATGTGTGTGTGTGTGTGTGTGTTTTCTTCATCGTGAGAGGTATTATACGTGTCTCATACACCAACCTGTCGGTAATTTATTCCAGTAATACGATGATGATTGTTGTATATCCGGTGTTTTAGATCTCTTTTTTCGTGTATTTTTTTTAATGAACGTGAGAGGTGTTGCATGTGTCTTATACACCAACCTGTCGGTGTTGTATTCCATTAATGCGATGCTGAGAGTTATGTATCCGGTGTTTTATGTGTCTACGTGTCTCTCTTCACTGAGGCTGTGATGCTGTCTAACACAGGAGTAGATCCTCTCGTCTTAGTTCACTGAGGCTGTGATGCTGTCTAACACAGGAGTAGATCCTCTCGTCTTAGTTCACTGAGGCTGTGATGCAATCTAACACAGGAGTAGATCCCCTCGTCTCTCTTCACTGAGGCTGTGATGCTGTCTAACTCAAAAGTACAACAAGATCGTTCTCTCTCTACTCTCCAGCGAGGGTTACATGCGGGAGGTAGGAAACACAATGACACCTAGGATGAGAGAACAAGGAAGGATACGTAGGAAGATAGGACACGCAAGGACACACAAATACACGCAGCAGAGGTCGGCGCAGTGACACGTATCAGAGGAACTGATTGGCACGCCGGGAATGTTGCCAATTATGAGAGGAAATGAGAAGTGTTGATTTCGTTTTGCAGACACGCACACGCCCGCGCACACACGCATACACACGCACGCACGCACACACACACACACACACACACACACACACACACACACACACACACACACACACACACACACACACACACACACACACGCTCACACACGCTCACACACGCTCACACACGCTCACACACACACACGCTCACACACGCTCACACACATCAAGTACGAGAGTCCCCTAGGAGCTAGCGACCACGTGGTTCTGTGCTTTGAATACATAGTAGAGCTGCAAGTGGAGAGAATAACAGGAGTTGAATGGGAAAAGCCTGACTATAAAAGAGGGGACTACATAGGGTTGAAGAACTTCCTGCGGGAGGTCCAGTGGGACAGAGAACTGGCAGGAAAGCCAGTAAATGAAATGATGGAATATGTAACAACAAAATGCAAGGAGGCAGTGGAAAAGTTTATTCCCAAGGGCAACAGTAACAACGGAAAGACCAGAACGAGCCCCTGGTTTACCCGACGGTGTAAGGAGGCAAAAACAAAGTGCAATAGAGAATGGAAAAAGTACAGAAGGCAGAGAACACACGAAAATAGGGAGATCAGTCGCAGAGCCAGGAATGAGTATGCACAGGTAAGGAGGGAGGCCCAGCGACAGTATGAAAATGACATAGCATCAAGAATCAAGACTGACCCGAAACTGTTGTATAGCCACATCAAGAGGAAGACAACAGTCAAAGACCAGGTGATCAGATTAAGGACAGAAGGTGGAGAACTCACAAGAAATGATCAGGAGTTATGTGAGGAGCTGAACAGGAGATTTAAGGAAGTTTTTACAGTAGAGACAGGAAGGGCTGTGGGAAGACAGCACAGAAGGGAACATCAAGAGGGAATATACCAACAAGTGTTGGATGACATACGAACAACTGAGGAGGAGGTGAAGAAGCTCTTAAGTGGCCTTGACACCTCAAAGGCGAAGGGACCGGACAACATCTCCCCATGGGTCCTTAGAGAAGGAGCAGAGATGCTGTGCGTGCCTCTAACCACAATCTTCAACACATCCCTTGAAACTGGGCAACTACCTGAGAAATGGAAGACAGCTAATGTAGTCCCCATATTTAAGAAAGGAAACAGAAACGAGGCACTAAACTACAGACCTGTGTCTCTGACATGTATTGTGTGCAAAGTCATGGAGAAGATTATCAGGAGGAGAGTGGTCGAACACCTGGAAAGGAACAAGATTATAAATGAAAACCAGCATGGGTTCATGGAAGGCAAATCCTGTATCACAAACCTCCTGGAGTTTTATGACAAGGTAACAGAAGTAAGACACGAGAGAGAGGGGTGGGTAGATTGCATTTTCCTAGACTGCAGGAAGGCCTTTGACACAGTTCCCCACAAGAGATTAGTGCAGAAGCTGGAGGATCAGGCGCATGTAAAAGGGAGGGCACTGCAATGGATAAGGGAATACCTGACAGGGAGGCAGCAACGAGTCATGGTACGTGAAGAGGTATCACAGTGGGCGTCTGTTACGAGCGGGGTCCCACAGGGGTCAGTTCTAGGACCAGTGCTATTTTTGATATATGTAAACGACATGATGGAAGGAATAGACTCTGAAGTGTCCCTGTTCGCAGATGATGTGAAGTTGATGAGAAGAATTAAATCGGACGAGGATGAGGCAGGACTGCAAAGAGACCTGGACAGGCTGGACATGTGGTCCAGTAACTGGCTTCTCGAATTCAATCCAGCCAAATGCAAAGTCATGAAGATTGGGGAGGGGCAAAGAAGACCGCAGACAGAGTATAGGCTAGGTGGACAAAGACTACAGACCTCACTCAGGGAGAAAGACCTTGGGGTGACCATAACACCGAGCACATCACCGGAGGCACACATCAACCAAATAACTGCTGCAGCATACGGGCGCCTGGCAAACCTGAGAATAGCGTTCCGATACCTTAATAAGGAATCGTTCAAGACACTGTACACTGTGTATGTTAGGCCCATACTGGAGTATGCAGCACCAGTCTGGAACCCACACCTGGTCAAGCACGTCAAGAAGTTAGAGAAAGTACAAAGGTTTGCAACAAGGCTAGTCCCAGAGCTCAAGGGAATGTCGTACGAGGAAAGGTTAAGGGAAATCGGACTGACGACACTGGAGGACAGAAGGGTCAGGGGAGACATGATAATGACATACAAGATACTGCGGGGAATAGACAAGGTGGACAGAGATAGGATGTTCCAGAGAGGGGACACAGGGACAAGGGGTCACAACTGGAAGCTGAAGACTCAGACGAGTCACAGGGACGTTAGGAAGTATTTCTTCAGTCATAGAGTTGTCAGCAAGTGGAATAGCCTAGCAAGTGAAGTAGTGGAGGCAGAAACCATACATAGTTTTAAGAAGAGGTATGCCAAAGCTCAGGAAGCAGAGAGAGAGAGGATCCAGTAGCGATCAGTGAAGAGGCGGGGCCAGGAGCCGAGTCTCGACCCCTGCAACCACAATTAGGTGAGTACAATTAGGTGAGTACACACACACACACACACACACACACACACACACGCAAACCCTGTGTCACAAACCTTCTGGAGTTTTATGACAAGGTAACAGAAGTAAGACACGAGAGAGAGGGGTGGGTCGATTGCATTTTCATGGACTGCGTGAAGGCCTTCGACACAGTTCCTCACAGGAGATTAGTGCAGAAGCTGGAGGATCAGGCGTGTATAACAGGAAGGGCACTGAAATGGATCAGAGAATACCTGACAGAGAGGCAACAACGAGTCATGGTACGTGATGAGGTATTACAGTGGGCGCCTGTGACGAGCGGGGTCCCACAGGGGTCAGTCGTAGAACCAGTGCTATTGTTGATATATGTGAATGACATGATGGAAGGGATATACTCTGAAGTGTCCCTGTTTGTAGATGATGTGAAGCTAATGAGAAGGATTAAATCGGATGAGAACCAGGCAGGACTACAAAGAGACCTGGACAGGCTGGACATGTGGTCCAGCAACTGGCTTCTCGAATTCAACCCTGCCAAATGCAAAGTCATGAAGATTGGGGAAGGGCAAAGAAGACCGCAGACAGAGTATAGGCTAGGTGGACTAAGGCTGCAAACCTCACTCGAGGAGAAAGATCTTGGGGTGACCATAACACCGAACACGTCTCCGGAAGCACACATCAACAAGATAACTGCTGCAGCATATGGGCGCCTGGCAAACCATACTGGAGTATGCAGCACCAGTTTGGAACCCACACCTGGTCAGACACGTCAAGAAAATAGAGAAAGTACAAAGGTTTGCAACAAGTCTAGTTCCGGAGCTCAGGGGAATGTCCTACGAAGAAAGGTTGAGGGAAATCGGACTGACGACACTGGAGGACAGGAGGGTCAGGAGAGATATGATAAAAACATACAAAATGATGCATGGAATAGACAAGGTGGACGGAGACAGGATGTTCCAGAGATGGGACACAGAAACAAGGGGTCACAATTGGAAGCTGAAGACTCAGACGAGTCACAGTGATGTTAGGAAATACTTCTTTAGTCACAGAGTCGTCAGGAAGTGGAATAGCCTAGCAAGTGATGTAGTGGAGGCAGGAACCATACATAGCCTAAGACGAGGTATGACAAAGCTCAGGAAGCAGAGAGAGAACCTAGTAGCGATCAGTGAAGAGGCGGGGCCAGGAGCTGAGTCCCGACCCCTGCAACCACAATTAGGTGAGTGAGTACACACACTCCGCCTGTTGCTCTAAGCAAACATTACAAAACTTAATTTTGCGTTCCATTTTTTTTCCTTCATGGCTGTGCTTACATAACTCTGACCGGCTGAGGTAATTGTTGTGTTTATGATAGTGCTTTTGAGCTCACCTGGCTGTGATGGTATAGCTCCTGGACCCGCCTCTTAGGTACCTGCTGGTGTGGTGGTATAGCTTCTGGACCCGCCTCTCAGGTACCTGCTAGTGTAGTGGTATAGCTCCTGGATCCGCCTCTCAACTTGCTGGTGTGGTGTTATAGCTCCTGGACCCGCCTGTCAGGTCCCTCCTGGTGTGGTGGTATAGCGCCTGAACCCACCTCTTAGGTACTTGCTGGTGTAGTGGTACATTTCCTGGACCCACCATCAGTCGACTGTTGGTTTCTATCGTCAAATTTACCAGCTTGACTACTCTCCAGCTTGATTAACCACCACCTTGACTAATCACTACCTTGACTAATCGCCAGCTTGACTAATCGCCAGCTTGATTAATGACCAGCTTGACTAATCGCCAGCTTGACTAATCGCCAGCTTGATTAATCACCAGCTTAACAAATCACCAGCTTAACTAATCACCAGCTTGACTAATTACCAGCTTGATTAAATAACTTCAAGACTCATTTTACCTCGCTCCATCCCTTCCCTCCCTTCTACCTATCCTTCTCCCTATCCCCCCTTCTCCCACCTCTCCTATCCTGTACTCTATTCTCTTTCCAGATCTCTTTTCCATCTCCTATCCCTTTTTTTCTCTCCCACTCTCTCTTCCTCATGCCTCCAAGCTGATACCATAGGACTCTGGAATCCTTCCCACAAAGACTCTGAAGTCCTCAAATTATGTATTTTTTTTGTAATTCTTATCCCGGCATCCTTTCCTTGTGTCAGTGTCCTTCGATGAAAATGTTCAAAGGGAATAAATTAAGGCCATTTATATGAGGGAAGGCAGATGTAGGGCTGTCAGTGTGGAGGGGAGGGAGGGAGAGAGAGAGAGAGAGAGAGAGAGAGAGAGAACAAACGAACCAACCAACGTGAGACGTTTGAAAAATAAACACACATACAGTGATCCCCTATTGACAACGTTTCGCCCACACAGTGGACTTTATCGTCACAAACAAGTGTGTGTGTGTGTGTGTGTGTGGGGGGGGGGGCGAAACTAGTCAGTAATGGATCACATTATTCTGCATTTGTGTTTATTTTTCTATCGTGTCGGTATTTTATACCTTTTATCTCCATGAGGCGTTTGTTTGTTGGGTTTCAAGCCTACCACGAGGATCATTAAGGCTGCAGTTCACCTGTTTACCACGAGTCGAAAGTACTGTCATCTCTAAAAGATGAATAATGACGCACATGGATGAGCGTCATAGATGTGCGTCATGATGCATACCGTTGTAAACAGAAGCTTACCGTTGTAAATGCAGTGACAACGGTGAGGAGGGAGGGAGGGGGAACGTGGATTCTTATTTGGGAAATTGGGTATTTGACCTAAAAATTTGGGAATTACTGTTCACCGTGGTTGGTTTGGTTGGTTAACTGGGTTTGTAGCCTATTTCTGTACGAGGGTGAATAAATCTGCTTATAGCCTGTTCACCACCAATTTAAGCCCTTAAACAGGGAATCGTTGAGAATTTAACCCCCTTAAATAGGGAATCAGTGAGAATTTAACCCCCTTAAATAGGGAATCGATTATTATTTAACCCCTTAAATACGGAATTAATTATAATGCAACCTCCTTAAATAAGGAATCTGAGAATTTAACCCCCTTCATTAGGGAATCAATGATAATTTAACCCTCTTAAATAGGGAATCAGTGAGAATTTAAGCCCTTGAGTAGGGAAACAATGATAATTTAACCCCCATAAATAGGGAATGAGAATTTAACTCTTTAAATAGGGAATCAGGCAAGCTCTCTTTGTATATGCATTGAGAGATACTATACATTCTGTGATGTTAATTCGCTTTTCCCCCTTTTAAGGTATTACGTACTTTTAGGTATCACGTACTTTTTAGGTATCAAGCATTTTTAGGTATCATTATCCATCTTATGGATAATGACAATTATCTTAAATAATAGCAGATGTAAATTACTTATGATAATCCAGTTTCATTCATTAGGATGTCTTATCCCAGGTTATATTCACGAAATATGTTCCATAACGTCTTTGTTTAAGTAAGTTATTTTAGGCACAGCTACACATAAGTACACTTATCATACACAGTGTAAATTAAAAGTGTTCTCAAGATCATTGTAAAAAAATAGTTAACTTTGTGGAAAAAAAACGTAAGCAAGAAATTAACAAAGATTCCTTCGTCGTATCCTTGGTAATTTACACTTAAGTTGCCATGTATGATCTTTGGTAATTTACACTTTTGCCATGTATGATCTTTGGTAATTTACACTTAAGTTGCCATGTATGATCACTGGTAATTTACACTTAAGTTGCCATGTATGATCTTTGGTAATTTACACTTTTGCCATGTATGATCTTTGGTAATTTACACTTAAGTTGCCATGTATGATCACTGGTAATTTACACTTAAGTTGCCATGTATGATCTTTGGTAATTTACACTTAAGTTGCCATGTATGATCATTGGTAATTTACACTTATGTTGCCATGTATGATCTTTGGTAATTTACACTTAAGTTACCATGTATGATCATTGGTAATTTACACTTAAGTTACCATGTATGATCATTGGTAATTTACACTTAAGTTACCATGTATGATCATTGGTAATTTACACTTAAGTTACCATGTATGATCATTGGTAATTTACACTTAAGTTACCATGTATGATCATTGGTAATTTACACTTAAGTTACCATGTATGATCATTGTAGGTACGTTAATTTGTTTATGTAATTGTATTTGTGTGTACCTGCACGTAAATTAACTTGGTCTGAGTTTTCTGGGTTAGTAAGTGTATTTAGGGACAGGTTCACGTAGAAGTCAAAGTGGTGTTCTTGTGTTACCATTGTGGTCCTTGTGGTACCATTGTGGTCCTTGTGGTACCATTGTGGTCCTTGTGTTACCATTGTGGTCCTTGTTACCGTTGTGGTTCTTGTGTTACCATTGTGGTCCTTGTGTTACCATTGTGGTTCTTGTGTTACCATTGTGGTCCTTGTGTTACCATTGTGGTCCTTGTGTTACCATTGTGGTCCTTGTGTTACCATTGTGGTCCTTGTGTTACCATTGTGGTCCTTGTGTTACCATTGTGGTCCTTGTGTTACCATTGTGGTCCTTGTGTTACCATTGTGGTCCTTGTGTTACCATTGTGGTTCTTGTGTTACCATTGTGGTCCTTGTGTTACCATTGGGGTTCTTGTATTACCATTGTGGTTCTTGTGTTACCATTGGGGTTCATGTGTTACCATTGTGGTCCTTGTGTTACCATTGGGGTTCTTGTATTACCATTGTGGTTCTTGTGTTACCATTGGGGTTCATGTGTTACCATTGTGGTCCTTGTATTACTGTTGTGGTCCTTGTGTTACCATTGTGGTCCTTGTGTTACCATTGTGGTCCTTGTGTTACCATTGGCGTTCTTGTATTACCATTGTGGTCCTTGTATTACCATTGGGGTTCTTGTATTACCATTATGGTCCTTGTGTTACCATTGTGGTTCTTGTATTACCATTGTGGTCCTTGTATTACCATTGTGGCCCTTGTATTACCATTGGAGTCCTTGTGTTACAATTGTGGTCCTTGTGTTACCATTGTGGTTCTTGTATTACCATTGTGGTCCTTGTATTACCATTGTGGTCCTTGTATTACCATTGTGGCCCTTGTATTACCATTGGAGTCCTTGTGTTACAATTGTGGTCCTTGTGTTACCATTGGGGTCCTTGTATTTACATTGGGGGTCCTTGTATTTACGTTGGGGTCTTGTATCACCATTGGGATCCTAGGTAATTTACACTTGTTACTAAGTAGTATAAGTAAGTTTATTTAGGTACAGGTATACATAAATACAGTTACACAAATTATCATACATAGTAACATATGTGTAAATTACCCAGGATATGATAACTGCACTTGTGTGTACATGTACCTAGATAAACTTACTTATCGTCTAGGATAGTCAAGATTTATCAATGACTGTCCTCAAAACCCAGAGTGAAAATTCATTCTCTTTCTCTCTCTCAGAAAATCATTGAAGCGTTTTCTGTGATGTTTAAACCCCAGACTGCTGTGGTGACGCCCTGTCTTAGCAACTCTTTATTGAGGTCTCATACATGAATTTAAAGTCTTGCGATGAGAGAACTGAACCAAGGATAACCCAGTAAAGCCAGTGCTAGTTATTTTTATTAGAATCTTTATTGGGATACGGATTTTACTGGGTTATCCTACCCTAATATACCTAATTTGCCTGAAATGCTCTGCATAACAAGCGGCTTTCTATATAGTAGTATGTCATTGATGTCAGCTATGGTCTGTATACCTTGTACATGTTCTTGTAGTAAATAAAGATATTATTATTAATGTACATATTTATGTACGTATTATATGTATATATATATATATATATATATATATATATATATATATATATATATATATATATATATATATATATATATATATATATATATATATATATGTCGTTCCAAATATGTAAAACTGGTCAATTAGCAAGAACTTATTTAAAATTAAGTCCTTTCTAAAATTTTCTTTTATACGTTTAAACATATATTTTTTTCATTAATGCTAATGTAAAAAAATTTAATTTTGCTCCAGAAGAATCTTAGAAAACTTACCTAACCTTATTATAACAAAAACAATTTATTTTAGCCTAACCCAACTAAATATATTTTAGATTTGTTTACAATAATTTAATACTAAACAAACACAGTGAAATATATTTTTTCGTTAGGTTCAGAATGATTTTGGCGAAATTATTGCATACACAAATTTTCACTTGTCCTATATGGCAAGATGAGCGTTGCTATTTAAGCCAAGATCGCAAGTTCTGCCTATTCGGCACGACATATATATATATACATATATATATATATATATATATATATATATATATATATATATATATATATATATATATATATATATATATATATATATATATATATATACACCGAGGAAGAGTGACCTAAAAATGAAAAACGAAAGTTTTTTTTTTCTTAAATTTAGTAATTTATACAGGAGAAGGGGTTACTAGCCCCTTTCTCCTGGCATTTTAATCGCCTTTTAGACACGCATGACTTACGAAGGAAGAATTCTGTTCCACTTTACCATGGAGGTAAGAGGAAACAACGAGGAACAAGAAGTATTAACAAAATAGAAGAAAACCCAGATGGGTATGTATATATATGCATGTTCATTATGTGTAATGTGACTTAAATGTAAGTAGAAGTAGCAGGACATACCTGTTATCCCGCGTGTTTGTGAGACAAGAAAAGGCACTGGTATTTCTATCATGTAAAACAATCACAGGTTTCCGTTTCACACTCACTTGGCAGGACGGTAGTACCTCCCTGGGTGGTTACTGTCTACCAACCTACTACCACAGGACGGTAGTACCTCCCTGGGTGGTTACTGTCTACCAACCTACTACCACAGGACGGTAGTACCTCCCTGGGTGGTTGCTGTCTACCAACCTACTACCACAGGACGGTAGTACCTCCCTGGGTGGTTACTGTCTACCAAGCAGGTTGCAACACTAGGGTTGGAAACAGTAAATGTATAAAAGGCATTCAGCATGAAGTTATAAATAAAGACAATAGAACAGGTCAGCAAACAAAGGGGGACAGCAGAGGGCAGCAAGGGACTAGCTCCCTTAAGGTTTACTATACTAATAGCAGGAGTGTTAGAAATAAGATAGATGAGCTAAGATTAATTGCAAGTGCAGGAAACATAGATATTATTGCTATAACAGAGACCTGGCTCAATCTGAAAGATAGAGAGATGCCCTCTGAATGTCACATACAAGGCTATAAATTATTTCACACTGACAGGGTCAACAGGAAAGGTGGTGGAGTAGCGATGTATGTCAGAGACAATTTAAATTGTTGTGTTAGACAAGATATTAAATTAGAAGCGTCAGCCACTGAATCTGTTTGGTTACAGCTTCTCGAGGGCCGAGAAAAACTAATTTTGGGTGTGATTTACAGGGCCCCAAATCTTGATAGGGAGTGCAGTAAACTTCTATGGGACGAAATTCGTAAGGCATCCACATACGAAAATGTTGTGCTAATGGGAGATTTCAACTATAGACAGATTGACTGGAGCAATTTGACAGGAAATTTAGAGTCGGGTGACTTTCTTGATACGATCCAGGATTGTTTTTTAAAACAGTTTGTGACAGAGCCAACTAGGGGAAATAACCTCCTTGACTTGGTTCTTGCCAGTAGGGAAACACTAATTAATAATCTTGAGGTTAATGATGAGCTTGGGGAGAGTGATCACAAATCACTCAGTTTTAACATATCATGGAATTCCCCTAATAATGGCAATCAAGTCTCCGTCCCTGACTTTCGCTTGGCTGATTTCATAGGACTGAAAAATTACTTAGGTGGGCTGAACTGGAATGACCTGACTAGGGGTCAGGTAGGTGGTGATGGTTGCCGATATGATGCTTTCCAGGGCATAGTTCTAGCTGCTCAGTCAAATTATGTTCCAAATAGGGAAATCAGATCAAACAAAAATGATCCTAAATGGATGAACAATAGATTAAAATATCTGATTGGTCAAAAGAGAGGCATATATAGGCAAATCAAAAGAGGAGAGGGGCAATTAAGAAATCGATATATTCAGTTAAAGAGAGAAATAAAAAAGGGAATTAGAAAAGCAAAAAGAGATTATGAGGTTAAAGTTGCAAGAGAATCGAAGACTAACCCAAAAGGATTCTTTCAGGTATACAGAAGTAAGATCAGGGACAAGATAGGCCCACTCAAAAGTTCCTCGGGTCAGCTCACTGACAGTGATAAGGAAATGTGTAGAATTTTTAACACATACTTCCTCTCAGTTTTTACACAGGAGGATACCAGTGATATTCCAGTAATGATAAATTATGTAGAACAGGACGATAATAAACTGTGCACTATTAGGGTCACAAGTGACATGGTCCTTAGGCAAATAGATAAATTAAAACCTAACAAATCCCCAGGCCCTGATGAACTGTATGCAAGGGTTCTAAAGGAATGTAAAGAGGAGCTTAGCACACCTTTGGCTAATCTTTTCAACATATCACTACAAACTGGCATGGTGCCAGATAAGTGGAAAATGGCAAATGTGATACCTATTTTCAAAACAGGTGACAGGTCCTTAGCTTCGAACTATAGACCAATAAGCCTAACCTCCATAGTGGGAAAATTTATGGAATCAATAATTGCCGAGGCAGTTCGTAGCCACCTTGAAAAGCATAAATTAATCAACGAATCTCAGCATGGTTTTACAAAGGGGCGTTCCTGCCTTACGAATTTATTAACTTTTTTCACTAAGGTATTTGAGGAGGTAGATCATGGTAATGAATATGATATTGTGTATATGGACTTCAGTAAGGCTTTTGACAGGGTCCCACATCAGAGACTATTGAGGAAAATTAAAGCACATGGAATAGGAGGAGAAATTTTTTCCTGGATAGAGGCATGGTTGACAAATAGGCAGCAGAGAGTTTGCATAAATGGGGAGAAATCAGAGTGGGGAAGCGTCACGAGCGGTGTTCCACAGGGGTCAGTGTTGGGCCCCCTGCTGTTCACAATCTACATAAACGACATAGATGAGGGCATAAAGAGCGACATCGGCAAGTTTGCCGATGACACCAAAATAGGCCGTCGAATTCATTCTGACGAGGACATTCGAGCACTCCAGGAAGATTTGAATAGACTGATGCAGTGGTCGGAGAAGTGGCAGATGCAGTTTAATATAGACAAATGCAAAGTTCTAAATGTTGGACAGGACAATAACCATGCCACATATAAACTAAATAATGTAGATCTTAATATTACGGATTGCGAAAAAGATTTAGGAGTTCTGGTTAGCAGTAATCTGAAACCAAGACAACAGTGCATAAGTGTTCGCAATAAAGCTAATAGAATCCTTGGCTTCATATCAAGAAGCATAAATAATAGGAGTCCTCAGGTTGTTCTTCAACTCTATACATCCTTGGTTAGGCCTCATTTAGATTATGCTGCACAGTTTTGGTCACCGTATTACAGAATGGATATAAATTCTCTGGAAAATGTACAAAGGAGGATGACAAAGATGATCCCATGTATCAGAAACCTTCCCTATGAGGATAGACTAAGGGCCCTGAAACTGCACTCTCTAGAAAGACGTAGAATTAGGGGGGATATGATTGAGGTTTATAAGTGGAAGACAGGAATAAATAAAGGGGATGTAAATAGTGTGCTGAAAATATCTAGCCTAGACAGGACTCGCAGCAATGGTTTTAAGTTGGAAAAATTCAGATTCAGGAGGGATATAGGAAAGTACTGGTTTGGTAATAGAGTTGTGGATGAGTGGAACAAACTCCCAAGTACCGTTATAGAGGCCAGAACGTTGTGTAGCTTTAAAAATAGGTTGGATAAATACATGAGTAGATGTGGGTGGGTGTGAGTTAGACCTGATAGCTTGTGCTAACAGGTCGGTTGCCGTGTTCCTCCCTTAAGTCAATGTGACCTGACCTGACTAGGTTGGGTGCATTGGCTTAAGCCGGTAGGGACTTGGACCTGCCTCGCATGGGCCAGTAGGCCTTCTGCAGTGTTCCTTCGTTCTTATGTTCTTATGTTCTAACCTACTACCACAGGACGGTAGTACCTCCCTGGGTGGTTACTGTCTACCAACCTACTACCACAGGACGGTAGTACCTCCCTGGGTGGTTACTGTCTACCAACCAACTACCACAGGACGGTAGTACCTCCCTGGGTGGTTGCTGTCTACCAACCTACTACCACAGGACGGTAGTACCTCCCTGGGTGGTTACTGTCTACCAACCTACTACCACAGGACGGTAGTACCTCCCTGGGTGGTTACTGTCTACCAACCTACTACCACAGGACGGTAGTACCTCCCTGGGTGGTTGCTGTCTACCAACCTACTACCACAGGACGGTAGTACCTCCCTGGGTGGTTGCTGTCTACCAACCTACTACCACAGGACGGTAGTACCTCCCTGGGTGGTTGCTGTCTACCAACCTACTACCACAGGACGGTAGTACCTCCCTGGGTGGTTACTGTCTACCAACCTACTACCACAGGACGGTAGTACCTCCCTGGGTGGTTGCTGTCTACCAACCTACTACCACAGGACGGTAGTACCTCCCTGGGTGGTTACTGTCTACCAACCTACTACCACAGGACGGTAGTACCTCCCTGGGTGGTTGCTGTCTACCAACCTACTACCACAGGACGGTAGTACCTCCCTGGGTGGTTGCTGTCTACCAACCTACTACCACAGGACGGTAGTACCTCCCTGGGTGGTTGCTGTCTACCAACCTACTACCACAGGACGGTAGTACCTCCCTGGGTGGTTACTGTCTACCAACCTACTACCACAGGACGGTAGTACCTCCCTGGGTGGTTGCTGTCTACCAACCTACTACCACAGGACGGTAGTACCTCCCTGGGTGGTTGCTGTCTACCAACCTACTACCACAGGACGGTAGTATCTCCCTGAGTGGTTACTGTCTACCAACCTACTACCACAGGACGGTAGTACCTCCCTGGGTGGTTGCTGTCTACCAACCTACTACCACAGGACGGTAGTACCTCCCTGGGTGGTTACTGTCTACCAACCAACCACCACAGGACGGTAGTACCTCCCTGGGTGGTTGCTGTCTACCAACCTACTACCACAGGACGGTAGTACCTCCCTGGGTGGTTACTGTCTACCAACCTACTACCACAGGACGGTAGTACCTCCCTGGGTGGTTGCTGTCTACCAACCTACTACCACAGGACGGTAGTACCTCCCTGGGTGGTTGCTGTCTACCAACCTACTACCACAGGACGGTAGTATCTCCCTGAGTGGTTACTGTCTACCAGCCTACTACCACAGGACGGTAGTACCTCCCTGAGTGGTTGCTGTCTACCAGCCTACTACCACAGGACGGTAGTACCTCCCTGAGTGGTTGCTGTCTACCAGCCTACTACCATGCAGAATTTAATGGCTCGTACTATGAAGGACCTTCCATGTATTATTCAATTTTAGATGTGCGTTTTCAATCACATTCACACCCAGAAGCTTGCAATATGTAAAGGGGCTTTCTGAGGAAGCTTACTCTGTAATCTTTTCTTACCAACACTGCTGTTCCAATATATATATATATATATATATATATATATATATATATATATATATATATATATATATATATATATATATATATATATATATATATATATATATATTTATATATATATATATATATTTATATATATATATATCTATATATATATATATATATTTATATATATATATATATGTATATATATATATATTTATATATATATATATATATGTATATATATATATATATATATATATATTATATATATATATATATATATATATATATATATATATATATATATATATATATATATATATATATATATATATATATTCGTATTCAGATAATCTATATTTAAATTATACAAAATTATACAAAATTATACAAAATGCTCTGTATAATCATTTATTTCAGAATCTATGAGATCATTGTTATTTAAGATTGTAGTTATTATGAGTACATTTTGACAATATTTGATTATGTATTTTTTTTTTAATTTCCACATCAGTCACACTAACCTATCCAGCCCATCCACCTGACACCTCCACACAGTGTACCTGCGACCCTCCACCCCCACTACCATACCTCCCACACCACCATCACTACCATACCTCCCACACCACCCCCACTACCATACCTCCCACACCACCCCCACTACCATACCTCCCACACCACCCCCACTACCATACCTCCCACACCACCCCCACTACCATACCTCCCACACCACCCCCACTACCATACCTCCCACACCACCCCCACTACCATACCTCCCACACCACCCCCACTACCATACCTCCCACACCACCCCCACTACCATACCTCCCACACCACCCCCACTACCATACCTCCCACACCACCCCCACTACCATACCTCCCACACCACCCCCACTACCATACCTCCCACACCACTCCCACTACCATACCTCCCACACCACCACCACTACCATACCTCCCACACCACCCCCACTACCATACCTCCCACACCACCCCCACTACCATACCTCCCACACCACCCCCACTACCATACCTCCCACACCACCCCCACTACCATACCTCCCACACCACCCCAACTACCCTACCTCCCACACCACCCCCACTACCATACCTCCCACACCACCCCCACTACCATACCTCCCACACCACCCCAACTACCATACCTCCCACACCACCCCCACTACCATTCCTCCCACACCACCACCACTACCATACCTCCCACACCACCCCCACTACCATACCTCCCACACCACCCCCACTACCATACCTCCCACACCACCACCACTACCATACCTCCCACACCACAACCACTACCATACCTCCCACACCACCACCACTACCATACCTCCCACACCACCCCCAATACCATACCTCCCACACCACCCCAACTACCATACCTCCTACACCACCACCATACCTCCCACACCACCCCCACTACCATACCTCCCACACCACCCCCACTACCATACCTCCCACACCACCACCACTACCATACCTCCCACACCACCACCACTACCATACCTCCCACACCACCCCCACTACCATACCTCCCACACCACCCTCACTACCATACCTCCCACACCACCCCCACTACCATACCTCCCACACCACCCTCACTACCATACCTCCCACAACACCCCCACTACCATACCTCCCACACCACCCTCACTACCATACCTCCCACACGACCCCCACTACCATACCTCCCACACCACCCTCACTACCATACCTCCCACACCACCCCCACTACCATACCTCCCACACCACCCTCACTACCATACCTCCCACACCACCCCCACTACCATACCTCCCACACCACCCTCACTACCATACCTCCCACACCACCCCCACTACCATACCTCCCACACCACCCTCACTACCATACCTCCCACACCACCCCCACTACCATACCTCCCACACCACCCTCACTACCATACCTCCCACACCACCCCCACTACCAGACCTCCCACACCACCCTCACTACCATACCTCCCACACCACCCCCACTACCATACCTCCCACACCACCCCCACTACCATACCTCCCACACCACCCCCACAACCAAACCACCCACACCACCCACACTACCATACCTCCCACACCACCCCCACTACCATACCTCCCACACCACCCTCACTACCATACCTCCCACACCACCCCCACTACCATACCTCCCACACCACCACCACTACCATACCTCCCACACCACCCCCACTACCATACCTCCCACACCACCCCCACTACCATACCTCCCACACCACCACCACTACCATACCTCCCACACCACCACCACTACCATACCTCCCACACCACCACCACTACCATGCCTTCCACACCACCACCACTACCATACCTCCCACACCACCCCCACTACCATACCTCCCCCACCACCCCCACTACCATACCTCCCACACCACCCCCACTACCATACCTCCCACACCACCCTCACTACCATACCTCCCACACCACCCCCACTACCATACCTCCCACACCACCACCACTACCATACCTCCCACACCACCCCCACTACCATACCTCCCACACCACCCCCACTACCATACCTCCCACACCACCCCCACTACCATACCTCCCACACCACCCCCACTACCATACCTCCCACACCACCACCACTACCATACCTCCCACACCACCCCCACTACCATACCTCCCACACCACCACCATACCTCCCACACCACCCCCACTACCATACCTCCCACACCACCCCCACTACCATACCTCCCACACCACCACCACTACCATACCTCCCACACCACCCCCACTACCATACCTCCCACACCACCCCCACTACCATACCTCCCACACCACCCCCACTACCATACCTCCCACACCACCACCACTACCATACCTCCCACACCACCCCCACTACCATACCTCCCACACCACCACCATACCTCCCACACCACCCCCACTACCATACCTCCCACACCACCCCCACTACCATACCTCCCACACCACCACCACTACCATACCTCCCACACCACCCCCACTACCATACCTCCCACACCACCACCACTACCATACCTCCCACACCACCACCACTACCATACCTCCCACACCACCCCCACTACCATACCTCCCACACCACCCCCACTACCATACCTCCCACACCACCCCCACTACCATACCTCCCACACCACCCCCACTACCATACCTCCCACACCACTCCCACTACCATACCTCCCACACCACCACCACTACCATACCTTCCACACCACCCCGAATACCATACCTCCCACACCACCCCCACTACCATACCTCCCACACCACCCCCACAACCAAACCACCCACACCACCCCCACTACCATACCTCCCACACCACCACCACTACCATACCTCCCACACCACCACCATACCTCCCACACCACCCCCACTACCATACCTCCCACACCACCCCCACTACCATACCTCCCACACCACCACCACTACCATTCCTCCCACACCACCCCCACTACCATACCTCCCACAGCACCCCCACTACCATACCTCCCACACCACCCCCACTACCATACCTCCCACACCACCACCACTACCATACCTCCCACACCACCACCACTACCATACCTCCCACACCACCCCCACTACCATACCTCCCACACCACCACCACTACCATACCTCCCACACCACCCCCACTACCATACCTCCCACACCACCCCCACTACCATACCTCCCACACGACCCCCACTACCATACCTCCCACACCACCCCCACTACCATACCTCCCACACCACCCCGACTAACATACCTCCCACACCACCCCCACTACCATACCTCCCACACCACCAAAATCACCATACCTCCCACACCACCCCTACTACCATACCTCCCACACCACCACCATCACCATACCTCCCACACCACCCCACTACCATACCTCCCACACCACCACCATCACGATACCTCCCGCACCACCACCATCACCATACCTCCCACACCACCACCACTACCATACCTCCCACACCACTACCATACCTCCCACACCATCACCATACCTCCCACACCATCACCACTACCATACCTCCCACACCACCACCACCATACCTCCCACACCACCACCACCATACCTCGCACACCACCCCATCACCATACCTTCCACATCACCATACCTCCCACACCACCAGGAGGCCTGGTCACAGACCGGGCCGCGGGGGCGTTGACCCCCGAAACTCTCTCCAGGTAAACTCCAGGTAAACCACCACCGTCACCATACCTCCCACACCACCACCATCACCATACCTCCCACACCACCACCATCACCATCCCTCCCACACCACCACCATCACCATACCTCCCACACCACCACCGTCCCTCCCACACCACCATCTCTCCCACACCATCCCTCCCACTCCATCCCTCCCACACCACCACTGCCCCTCCCACACCACCACCACCAACCACCACCCTCCCTCCAACACCACCACCAACCACCACCGTCTCTCCCACACCATCCGTCCCACTCCATCCCTCCCACACCACCACCATCTCTTCCACTCCATCTCTCCCATACCACCAACATCCCTCCCACCCCATCCCCCCACACCACCATCTCTCCCACACCATCTCTCCCACACCATCCCTCCCACACCATCCCTCCCAAACCATCCTTCCCACTCCACCCCTCCCACACCACCACCATCCCACTCACTCCACCACCATCCCTCCTACACCATCTCTCCCACACCTTCTCTCCCACACCATCCCTCCCACACCATCCCTCCCGCACCATCCCTCCCACACCACCACCATCCCTCTCACTCCACCACCATCCCTCCTACACCATCTCTCCCACACCTTCTCTCCCACACCATCCCTCCCACTCCACACCTCCCACACCACCACCTAACTATCACACCACCACCATCCCTCTCACACCACCACCATCCCTCCCACACCACCACCATCCCTCCCACTCCATCCCTCCCACACCACCACCATCCCTCCCACACCACCACCATCCCTCCCACACCACCACCATCCCTCTCACTCCATCCCTCCCACACCACCACCATCCCTCCCACTCCATCCCTCCCACACCACCACCATCCCTCCCACACCACCACCATCCCTCCCACACCACCACCATCCCTCTCACTCCATCCCTCCCACACCACCACCATCCCTCCCACTCCATCCCTCCCACACCACCTCCATCCCTCTCTCACCACCACCATCCCTCTCACTCCACCACCATCCCTCCCACACCATCCCTCCCACACCATCCCTCCCACACCATCCCTCCCACACCACCACCATCCCTCCCACTCCACCACCATCCCTCTCACACCACCACCATCCCTCCCACACCATCCCTCCCACACCACCACCATCTCTCTCTCACCACCACCATCCCTCCCACTCCATCCCTCCCACACCACCACCATCCCTCCCACACCACCACCATCCCTCCCACACCATCCCTCCCACACCACCACCAACCCTCCCACACCACCACCAACCCTCCCCCACCATCCCTCCCACACCACCACCATCCCTCCCACACCATCGCTCCGACACCAGCACCATCCCTCCAACTCCATCCCTCCCACACCACCATCCATCCCTCCCACACCACCACCATCCCTCCCACACCATCCCTCCCACACCACCACCATCCCTCCCACACCACCACCATCCCTCCCACTCCATCCCTCCCACACCACCACCATCCCTCCCACACCACCACCATCCCTCCCACTCCATCCCTCCCACACCACCACCATCCCTCCCACACCACCACCATCCCTCCCACACCATCCCTCCCACACCACCACCATCCCTCCCACACCATCGCTCCCACACCACCACCATCCCTCCCACACCATCCCTCCCACACCACCACCATCCCTCCCACACCATCCCTCCCACACCACCACCATCCCTCCCACACCATCCCTCCCACACCACCACCATCCCTCCCACACCACCACCATCCCTCCCACTCCATCCCTCCCACACCACCACCATCCCTCCCACACCACCACCATCCCTCCCACACCATCCCTCCCACACCACCACCATCCCTCCCACTCCATCCCTCCCACACCACCACCATCCCTCCCACTCCATCCCTCCCACACCACCACCATCCCTCCCACACCACCACCATCCCTCCCACTCCACCACCATCCCTCTCACACCACCACCATCCCTCCCACACCATCCCTCCCACACCACCACCATCTCTCTCTCACCACCACCATCCCTCCCACTCCATCCCTCCCACACCACCACCATCCCTCCCACACCACCACCATCCCTCCCACACCATCCCTCCCACACCACCACCATCCCTCCCACACCACCACCATCCCTCCCACACCATCCCTCCCACACCACCACCATCCCTCCCACACCATCGCTCCGACACCACCACCATCCCTCCCACTCCATCCCTCCCACACCACCACCATCCCTCCCACACCACCACCATCCCTCCCACACCATCCCTCCCACACCACCACCATCCCTCCCACACCACCACCATCCCTCCCACTCCATCCCTCCCACACCACCACCATCCCTCCCACACCACCACCATCCCTCCCACTCCATCCCTCCCACACCACCACCATCCCTCCCACACCACCACCATCCCTCCCACACCATCCCTCCCACACCACCACCATCCCTCCCCCACCACCACCATCCCTCCCACACCATCGCTCCCCCACCACCACCATCCCTCCCACACCATCGCTCCCACACCACCACCATCCCTCCCACACCATCCCTCCCACACCACCACCATCCCTCCCACACCATCCCTCCCACACCACCACCATCCCTCCCACACCACCACCATCCCTCCCACACCATCGCTCCCACACCACCACAATCACTCCCACACCATCTCTCCCACACCACCACCATCCCTCCCACACCATCCCTCCCACACCACCACCATCCCTCCCACACCATCCCTCCCACACCACCACCATCCCTCCCACACCACCACCATCCCTCCCACCCATCCTCCCACACCACCACCATCCCTCCCACACCATCGCTCCCACACCACCACCATCCCTCCCACACCATCCCTCCCACACCACCACCATCCCTCCCACACCATCCCTCCCACACCACCACCATCCCTCCCACACCACCACCATCCCTCCCACACCACCCTCCCACCCATCCCTCCCACACCATCCCTCCCACACCACCCTCCCACACCATCCCTCCCACACCATCCCTCCCACACCACCACCATCCCTCCCACACCATCCCTCCCACACCACCACCATCCCTCCCACACCACCACCATCCCTCCCACACCATCCCTCCCACACCACCACCATCCCTCCCACACCATCCCTCCCACACCACCACCATCCCTCCCACACCATCCCTCCCACACCACCACCATCCCTCCCACTCCATCCCTCCCACACCACCACCATCCCTCCCACACCACCACCAACCCTCCCACACCATCCCTCCCACACCACCACCATCCCTCCCACACCATCCCTCCCACACCACCACCATCCCTCCCACACCACCCCTCCCACACCACCATCCCTCCCACACCACCACCATCCCTCCCACACCATCCCTCCCACTCCCTCCCGCCCACACCACCACCATCCCTCCCACACCACCACCATCCCTCCCACACCATCGCTCCGACACCACCACCATCCCTCCCACACCATCCCTCCCACACCACCACCATCCCTCCCACACCATCCCTCCCACACCACCACCATCCCTCCCACACCATCCCTCCCACACCACCACCATCCCTCCCACACCACCACCATCCCTCCCACACCATCCCTCCCACACCACCACCATCCCTCCCACACCATCGCTCCCACACCACCACCATCCCTCCCACACCATCGCTCCCACACCACCACCATCCCTCCCACTCCATCACTCCCACAATACCACCATCTCTCCCCCTACCACCCACACCTCGTGAGCTGGAACATATCACTGATAACCTGCCATCATGGCGGCTTTATCAGCTTATCAAGCTGTCAATATATTTATCTCTCATCAGCTGTTAAAGGTCTCCCCAACACATTACACAAAACCTTCTTAAATATTATAAAAAAATGAAAATTTAGTGAAATTTTGTTTACAGATTTACAGAGAGTAAGGAAGAAATTTACAGGTTAAGAGTATGGTACAAATAACGTACTTTAGGACGTGTTTCCTTAAGACATCTGTTGTCCATTTTCACCCATCAGTGAAATGGGTACATGGATGTTAGTCGACTGCTGTGGGTCGCATCCTGGGGACAAAATTGACCTAATTTGCCTGAAATGCTGTTCAGAGACCGGGCCGCGGGGGCGTTGACCCCCGGAACTCTCTCCAGGTAAACTCCAGGTAATAACAAAGGGACTTTCTATATAGTAGTATGTCACTGACGTCAGCTATGGTCTGTATAAGTTGTATCGTGTACTTGTAGCAATAAACATTATTATATTTCACTCTGTGTAGAGCTCTATCATGATGTGATAAAAGCTCTATACTGAGCGAAACGTTGGCTCAATAAGAACTTCTATGGCACATGTCCTTACTTCGTATTGTTTCCGTATTTTGTACAACTTGCCAATTTAACATTCGTAATTAACATTTTGTTATATATTTGGTTATTATTTTAATATTCAGTAGTGTGTTCAGTGTTATATTCGCATTTAACATTTTATAGTTATATAGTTTAATAGTCTTCTTAAATGTCGTTAATCATTGTTAAATGTCGTTTAATTGTGTTACTGCTAAATATTCTTAATGTTATTTAAAATTATTAAAGGCTTATAACCACTGACAAACGTTAAATGATGTTAAATGTTGTTAAACTTTTATTGATAACCATTATTAACTCGGGTTTAATATTTCTAAATACTGTACCACATATTATATTGTATTATCTGTACCAACACTACCCGTGTTGACACTACCCGTGTTGACACTACCCGTGTTGACACTACCCGTGTTGACACTACCCGTGTTGACACTACCCGTGTTGACACTACCCGTGTTGACACTACCCGTGTTGATACTACCCGTGTTGACACTACCCGTGTTGACACTACCCGTGTTGACACTACCCGTGTTGACACTACCCGTGTTGACACTACCCGTGTTGACACTACCCGTGTTGACACTACCCGTGTTGACACTACCCGTGTTGACACTAC
This sequence comes from Cherax quadricarinatus, assembly GCF_038502225.1. Lineage (NCBI taxonomy): Eukaryota > Metazoa > Arthropoda > Malacostraca > Decapoda > Parastacidae > Cherax > Cherax quadricarinatus. Next base: position 20,201,435 of record NC_091343.1, on the reverse strand, counting down.
CCGTGTTGACACTACCCGTGTTGACACTACCCGTGTTGACACTACCCGTGTTGACACTACCCGTGTTGACACTACCCGTGTTGACACTACCCGTGTTGACACTACCCGTGTTGACACTACCCGTGTTGACACTACCCGTGTTGACACTACCCGTGTTGACACTACCCGTGTTGACACTACCCGTGTTGACACTACCCGTGTTGACACTACCCGTGTTGACACTACCCGTGTTGACACTACCCGAGTTGACACTACCCGTGTTGACACTACCCGTGTTGACACTGTTGACTACCCGTGTTGACACTACCCGTGTTGACACTACCCGTGTTGACACTACCCGTGTTGACACTACCCGTGTTGACACTACCCGTGTTGACACTACCCGTGTTGACACTACCCGTGTTGACACTACCCGTGTTGACACTACCCGTGTTGACACTACCCGTGTTGATACTACCCGTGTTGACACTACCCGTGTTGACACTACCCGTGTTGATACTACCCGTGTTGACACTACCCGTGTTGACACTACCCGTGTTGACACTACCCGTGTTGACACTACCCGTGTTGACACTACCCGTGTTGACACTACCCGTGTTGACACTACCCGTGTTGACACTACCCGTGTTGACACTACCCGTGTTGACACTACCCGTGTTGACACTACCCGTGTTGACACTACCCGTGTTGACACTACCCGTGTTGACACTACCCGTGTTGACACTACCCGTGTTGACACTACCCGTGTTGACACTACCCGTGTTGACACTACCCGTGTTGACACTACCCGTGTTGACACTACCCGTGTTGACTACCCGTGTTGAGCCTACCCGTGTTGACACTACCCGTGTTGACACTACCCGTGTTGACACTACCCGTGTTGACACTACCCGTGTTGACACTACCCGTGTTGACACTACCCGTGTTGACACTACCCGTGTTGACACTACCCGTGTTGACACTACCCGTGTTGACACTACCCGTGTTGACACTACCCGTGTTGACACTACCCGTGTTGACACTACCCGTGTTGACACTACCCGTGTTGACACTACCCGTGTTGACACTACCCGTGTTGACACTACCCGTGTTGACACTACCCGTGTTGACACTACCCGTGTTGACACTACCCGTGTTGACACTACCCGTGTTGACACTACCCGTGTTGACACTACCCGTGTTGACACTACCCGTGTTGACACTACCCGTGTTGACACTACCCGTGTTGACACTACCCGTGTTGACACTGTTGACACTACCCGTGTTGACACTACCCGTGTTGACACTACCCGTGTTGACACTACCCGTGTTGACACTACCCGTGTTGACACTACCCGTGTTGACACTACCCGTGTTGACACTACCCGTGTTGACACTACCCGTGTTGACACTACCCGTGTTGACACTACCCGTGTTGACACTACCCGTGTTGACACTACCCGTGTTGACACTACCCGTGTTGACACTACCCGTGTTGACACTACCCGTGTTGACACTACCCGTGTTGACACTACCCGTGTTGACACTACCCGTGTTGACACTACCCGTGTTGACACTACCCGTGTTGACACTACCCGTGTTGACACTACCCGTGTTGACACTACCCGTGTTGACACTACCCGTGTTGACACTACCCGTGTTGACACTACCCGTGTTGACACTACCCGTGTTGACACTGTTGACACTACCCGTGTTGACACTACCCGTGTTGACACTACCCGTGTTGACACTACCTGTGTTGACACTACCCGTGTTGACACTACCTGTGTTGACACTACCCGTGTTGACACTACCCGTGTTGACACTACCCGTGTTGACACTACCCGTGTTGACACTACCCGTGTTGACACTACCCGTGTTGACACTGTTGACTACCCGTGTTGACACTACCCGTGTTGACACTACCCGTGTTGACACTACCCGTGTTGACACTACCCGTGTTGACTACTACCCGTGTTGACACTACCCGTGTTGACACTACCCGTGTTGACACTACCCGTGTTGACACTACCCGTGTTGACACTACCCGTGTTGACACTACCCGTGTTGACACTACCCGTGTTGACACTACCCGTGTTGACACTACCCGTGTTGACACTACCCGTGTTGACACTACCCGTGTTGACACTACCCGTGTTGACACTACCCGTGTTGACACTACCCGTGTTGACACTACCCGTGTTGACACTACCCGTGTTGACACTACCCGTGTTGACACTACCCGTGTTGACACTACCCGTGTTGACACTACCCGTGTTGACACTACCCGTGTTGACACTACCCGTGTTGACACTACCCGTGTTGACACTACCCGTGTTGACACTACCCGTGTTGACACTACCCGTGTTGACACTACCCGTGTTGACACTACCCGTGTTGACACTACCCGTGTTGACACTACCCGTGTTGACACTACCCGTGTTGACACTACCCGTGTTGACACTACCCGTGTTGACACTACCCGTGTTGACACTACCCGTGTTGACACTACCCGTGTTGACACTACCCGTGTTGACACTACCCGTGTTGACACTACCCGTGTTGACACTACCCGTGTTGACACTACCCGTGTTGACACTACCCGTGTTGACACTACCCGTGTTGACACTACCCGTGTTGACACCCGTGTTGACCCGTGTTGACACTACCCGTGTTGACACTACCCGTGTTGACACTACCCGTGTTGACACTACCCGTGTTGACACTACCCGTGTTGACACTACCCGTGTTGACACTACCCGTGTTGACACTACCCGTGTTGACACTACCCGTGTTGACACTACCCGTGTTGACACTACCCGTGTTGACACTACCCGTGTTGACACTACCCGTGTTGACACTACCCGTGTTGACACTACCCGTGTTGACACTACCCGTGTTGACACTACCCGTGTTGACACTACCCGTGTTGACACTACCCGTGTTGACACTACCCGTGTTGACACTACCCGTGTTGACACTACCCGTGTTGACACTACCCGTGTTGACACTACCCGTGTTGACACTACCCGTGTTGACACTACCCGTGTTGACACTACCCGTGTTGACACTACCCGTGTTGACACTACCCGTGTTGACACTACCCGTGTTGACACTACCCGTGTTGACACTACCCGTGTTGACACTACCCGTGTTGACACTACCCGTGTTGACACTACCCGTGTTGACACTACCCGTGTTGACACTACCCGTGTTGACACTACCCGTGTTGACACTACCCGTGTTGACACTACCCGTGTTGACACTACCCGTGTTGACACTACCCGTGTTGACACTACCCGTGTTGACACTACCCGTGTTGACACTACCCGTGTTGACACTACCCGTGTTGATACTACCCGTGTTGACACTACCCGTGTTGACACTACCCGTGTTGACACTACCCGTGTTGACACTACCCGTGTTGACACTACCCGTGTTGACACTACCCGTGTTGACACTACCCGTGTTGACACTACCCGTGTTGACACTACCCGTGTTGACACTACCCGTGTTGACACTACCCGTGTTGACACTACCCGTGTTGACACTACCCGTGTTGACACTACCCGTGTTGACACTACCCGTGTTGACACTACCCGTGTTGACACTACCCGTGTTGACACTACTACCTACCCGTGTTGACACTACCCGTGTTGATACTACCCGTGTTGACACTACCCGTGTTGACACTACCCGTGTTGACACTACCCGTGTTGACACTACCCGTGTTGACACTACCCGTGTTGACACTACCCGTGTTGACACTACCCGTGTTGACACTACCCGTGTTGACACTACCCGTGTTGACACTACCCGTGTTGACACTACCCGTGTTGACACTACCCGTGTTGACACTACCCGTGTTGACACTACCCGTGTTGACACTACTGTTGACCCGCGTTGACACTACCCGTGTTGACACTACCCGTGTTGACACTACCCGTGTTGACACTACCCGTGTTGACACTACCCGTGTTGACACTACCCGTGTTGACACTACCCGTGTTGACACTACCCGTGTTGACACTACCCGTGTTGACACTACCCGTGTTGACACTACCCGTGTTGACACCCGTGTTGACACTACCCGTGTTGACACTGTTGACCCGTGTTGACACTACCCTACCCGTGTTGACACTACCCGTGTTGACACTACCCGTGTTGACACTACCCGTGTTGACACTACCCGTGTTGACACTACCCGTGTTGACACTACCCGTGTTGACACTACCCGTGTTGACACTACCCGTGTTGACACTACCCGTGTTGACACTACCCGTGTTGACACTACCCGTGTTGACACTACCCGTGTTGACACTACCCGTGTTGACACTACCCGTGTTGACACTACCCGTGTTGACACTACCCGTGTTGACACTACCCGTGTTGACACTACCCGTGTTGACACTACCCGTGTTGACACTACCCGTGTTGACACTACCCGTGTTGACACTACCCGTGTTGACACTACCCGTGTTGACAGTACCCGTGTTGACTCTACCCGTGTTGACACTACCCGTGTTGACACTACCCGTGTTGACACTACCCGTGTTGACACTACCCGTGTTGACACTACCCGTGTTGACACTACCCGTGTTGACACTACCCGTGTTGACACTACCCGTGTTGACACTACCCGTGTTGACACTACCCGTGTTGACTACTACTACCGTGTTGACACTACCCGTGTTGACACTACCCGTGTTGACTACTACACTACCCGTGTTGACTACCCGTGTTGACTACCCGTGTTGACACTACCCGTGTTGACACTACCCGTGTTGACACTACTACCCGTGTTGACACTACCCGTGTTGACACTACCCGTGTTGACACTACCCGTGTTGACACTACCCGTGTTGACACTACCCGTGTTGACACTACCCGTGTTGACACTACCCGTGTTGACACTACCCGTGTTGACACTACCCGTGTTGACACTACCCGTGTTGACACTACCCGTGTTGACACTACCCGTGTTGACACTACCCGTGTTGACACTACCCGTGTTGACACTACCCGTGTTGACACTACCCGTGTTGACACTACCCGTGTTGACACTACCCGTGTTGACACTACCCGTGTTGACACTACCCGTGTTGACACTACCCGTGTTGACACTACCCGTGTTGACACTACCCGTGTTGACACTACCCGTGTTGACACTACCCGTGTTGACACTACCCGTGTTGACACTACTACCCGTGTTGACACTACCCGTGTTGACACTACCCGTGTTGACACTACTACCCGTGTTGACACTACCCGTGTTGACACTACCCGTGTTGACATTACCCGTGTTGACACTACCCGTGTTGACACTACCCGTGTTGACACTACCCGTGTTGACACTACCCGTGTTGACACTACCCGTGTTGACACTACCCGTGTTGACACTACCCGTGTTGACACTACCCGTGTTGACACTACCCGTGTTGACACTACCCGTGTTGACACTACCCGTGTTGACACTACCCGTGTTGACACTACCCGTGTTGACACTACCCGTGTTGACACTACCCGTGTTGACACTACCCGTGTTGACACTACCCGTGTTGACACTACCCGTGTTGACACTACCTGTGTTGACACTACCCGTGTTGACACTACCTGTGTTGACACTACCCGTGTTGACACTACCCGTGTTGACACTACCCGTGTTGACACTACCCGTGTTGACACTACCCGTGTTGACACTACCCGTGTTGACACTACCCGTGTTGACACTACCCGTGTTGACACTACCCGTGTTGACACTACCCGTGGTGACACTACCCGTGTTGACACTACCCGTGTTGACACTACTACCCGTGTTGACACTACCCGTGTTGACACCCGTGTTGACCCGTGTTGACACTACCCGTGTTGACACTACCCGTGTTGACACTACCCGTTTTGACACTACCCGTGTTGACACTACCCGTGTTGACACTACCCGTGTTGACACTACCCGTGTTGACACTACCCGTGTTGACACTACCCGTGTTGACACTACCCGTGTTGACACTACCCGTGTTGACACTACCCGTGTTGACACTACCCGTGTTGACACTACCCGTGTTGACACTACCCGTGTTGACTACCCGTGTTGACACTACCCGTGTTGACACTACCCGTGTTGACACTACCCGTGTTGACACTACCCGTGTTGACACTACCCGTGTTGACACTACCCGTGTTGACACTACCCGTGTTGACACTACCCGTGTTGACTACTACCCGTGTTGACACTACCCGTGTTGACACTACCCGTGTTGACACTACCCGTGTTGACACTACCCGTGTTGACACTACCCGTGTTGACACTACCCGTGTTGACACTACCCGTGTTGACACTACCCGTGTTGACACTACCCGTGTTGACACTACCCGTGTTGACACTACCCGTGTTGACACTACCCGTGTTGACACTACCCGTGTTGACACTACCCGTGTTGACACTACCCGTGTTGACACTACCCGTGTTGACACTACCCGTGTTGACACTACCCGTGTTGACACTACCCGTGTTGACACTACCCGTGTTGACACTACCCGTGTTGACACTACCCGTGTTGACACTACCCGTGTTGACACTACCCGTGTTGACACTACCCGTGTTGACACTACCCGTGTTGACACTACCCGTGTTGACACTACCCGTGTTGACACTACCCGTGTTGACACTACCCGTGTTGACACTACCCGTGTTGACACTACCCGTGTTGACACTACCCGTGTTGACACTACCCGTGTTGACACTACCCGTGTTGACACTACCCGTGTTGACACTACCCGTGTTGACACTACCCGTGTTGACACTACCCGTGTTGACACTACCCGTGTTGACACTACCCGTGTTGACACTACCCGTGTTGACACTACCCGTGTTGACACTACCCGTGTTGACACTACCCGTGTTGACACTACCCGTGTTGACACTACCCGTGTTGACACTACCCGTGTTGACACTACCCGTGTTGACACTACCCGTGTTGACACTACCCGTGTTGACACTACCCGTGTTGACACTACCCGTGTTGACACTACCCGTGTTGACACTACCCGTGTTGACACTACCCGTGTTGACACTACCCGTGTTGACACTACCCGTGTTGACACTACCCGTGTTGACACTACCCGTGTTGACACTACCCGTGTTGACACTACCCGTGTTGACACTACCCGTGTTGACACTACCCGTGTTGACACTACCCGTGTTGACACTACCCGTGTTGACACTACCCGTGTTGACACTACCCGTGTTGACACTACCCGTGTTGACACTACCCGTGTTGACACTACCCGTGTTGACACTACCCGTGTTGACACTACCCGTGTTGACACTACCCGTGTTGACACTACCCGTGTTGACACTACCCGTGTTGACACTACCCGTGTTGACACTACCCGTGTTGACACTACCCGTGTTGACACTACCCGTGTTGACACTACCCGTGTTGACACTACCCGTGTTGACACTACCCGTGTTGACACTACCCGTGTTGACACTACCCGTGTTGACACTACCCGTGTTGACACTACCCGTGTTGACACTACCCGTGTTGACACTACCCGTGTTGACACTACCCGTGTTGACACTACCCGTGTTGACACTACCCGTGTTGACACTACCCGTGTTGACACTACCCGTGTTGACACTACCCGTGTTGACACTACCCGTGTTGACACTACCCGTGTTGACACTACCCGTGTTGACACTACCCGTGTTGACACTACCCGTGTTGACACTACCCGTGTTGACACTACCCGTGTTGACACTACCCGTGTTGACACTACCCGTGTTGACACTACCCGTGTTGACACTACCCGTGTTGACACTACCCGTGTTGACACTACCCGTGTTGACACTACCCGTGTTGACACTACCCGTGTTGACACTACCCGTGTTGACACTACCCGTGTTGACACTACCCGTGTTGACACTACCCGTGTTGACACTACCCGTGTTGACACTACCCGTGTTGACACTACCCGTGTTGACACTACCCGTGTTGACACTACCCGTGTTGACACTACCCGTGTTGACACTACCCGTGTTGACACTACCCGTGTTGACACTACCCGTGTTGACACTACCCGTGTTGACACTACCCGTGTTGACACTACCCGTGTTGACACTACCCGTGTTGACACTACCCGTGTTGACACTACCCGTGTTGACACTACTGTTGACACTACCCGTGTTGACACTACCCGTGTTGACACTACCCGTGTTGACACTACCCGTGTTGACACTACCCGTGTTGACACTACCCGTGTTGACACTACCCGTGTTGACACTACCCGTGTTGACACTACCCGTGTTGACACTACCCGTGTTGACACTACCCGTGTTGACACTACCCGTGTTGACTACCCGTGTTGACACTACCCGTGTTGACACTACCCGTGTTGACACTACCCGTGTTGACACTACTACCCGTGTTGACTACTACACCGTGTTGACACTACCCGTGTTGACACTACCCGTGTTGACACTACCCGTGTTGACACTACCCGTGTTGACACTACCCGTGTTGACACTACCCGTGTTGACACTACCCGTGTTGACACTACCCGTGTTGACACTACCCACTACCCGTGTTGACACTACCCGTGTTGACACTACCCGTGTTGACACTACCCGTGTTGACACTACCCGTGTTGACACTACCCGTGTTGACACTACCCGTGTTGATACTACCCGTGTTGACACTACCCGTGTTGACACTACCCGTGTTGACACTACCCGTGTTGACACTACCCGTGTTGACACTACCCGTGTTGACACTACCCGTGTTGACACTACCCGTGTTGACACTACCCGTGTTGACACTACCCGTGTTGACTGTTGACACTACGTGTTGACACTACCCGTGTTGACACTACCCGTGTTGACACTACCCGTGTTGACACTACCCGTGTTGACACTACCCGTGTTGACACTACCCGTGTTGACACTACCCGTGTTGACACTACCCGTGTTGACACTACCCGTGTTGACACTACCCGTGTTGACACTACCCGTGTTGACACTACCCGTGTTGACACTACCCGTGTTGACACTACCCGTGTTGACACTACCCGTGTTGACACTACCCGTGTTGACACTACCCGTGTTGACACTACCCGTGTTGACACTACCCGTGTTGACACTACCCGTGTTGACACTACCCGTGTTGACACTACCCGTGTTGACACTACCCGTGTTGACACTACCCGTGTTGACACTACCCGTGTTGACACTACCCGTGTTGACACTACCCGTGTTGACACTACCCGTGTTGACACTACCCGTGTTGACACTACCCGTGTTGACACTACCCGTGTTGACACTACCCGTGTTGACACTACCCGTGTTGACACTACCCGTGTTGACACTACCCGTGTTGACACTACCCGTGTTGACACTACCCGTGTTGACACTACCCGTGTTGACACTACCCGTGTTGACACTACCCGTGTTGACACTACCCGTGTTGACACTACCCGTGTTGACACTACCCGTGTTGACACTACCCGTGTTGACACTACCCGTGTTGACACTACCCGTGTTGAAACTACCCGTGTTGACACTACCCGTGTTGACACTACCCGTGTTGACACTACCCGTGTTGACACTACCCGTGTTGACACTACCCGTGTTGACACTACCCGTGTTGACACTACCCGTGTTGACACTACCCGTGTTGACACTACCCGTGTTGACACTACCCGTGTTGACACTACCCGTGTTGACACTACCCGTGTTGACACTACCCGTGTTGACTACTACCCGTGTTGACACTACCCGTGTTGACACTACCCGTGTTGACACTACCCGTGTTGACACTACCCGTGTTGACACTACCCGTGTTGACACTACCCGTGTTGACACTACCCGTGTTGACACTACCCGTGTTGACACTACCCGTGTTGACACTACCCGTGTTGACACTACCCGTGTTGACACTACCCGTGTTGACACTACCCGTGTTGACACTACCCGTGTTGACACTACCCGTGTTGACACTACCCGTGTTGACACTACCCGTGTTGACACTACCCGTGTTGACACTACCCGTGTTGACACTACCCGTGTTGACACTACCCGTGTTGACACTACCCGTGTTGACACTACCCGTGTTGACACTACCCGTGTTGACACTACCCGTGTTGACTACCCGTACTACCCGTGTTTACACTACCCGTGTTGACACTACCCGTGTTGACACTACCCGTGTTGACACTACCCGTGTTGACACTACCCGTGTTGACACTACCCGTGTTGACACTACCCGTGTTGACACTACCCGTGTTGACACTACCCGTGTTGACACTACCCGTGTTGACACTACCCGTGTTGACACTACCCGTGTTGACACTACCCGTGTTGACACTACCCGTGTTGACACTACCCGTGTTGACACTACCCGTGTTGACACTACCCGTGTTGACACTACCCGTGTTGACACTACCCGTGTTGACACTACCCGTGTTGACACTACCCGTGTTGACACTACCCGTGTTGACACTACCCGTGTTGACACTACCCGTGTTGACACTACCCGTGTTGACACTACCCGTGTTGACACTACCCGTGTTGACACTACCCGTGTTGACACTACCCGTGTTGACACTACCCGTGTTGACACTACCCGTGTTGACACTACCCGTGTTGACACTACCCGTGTTGACACTACCCGTGTTGACACTACCCGTGTTGACACTACCCGTGTTGACACTACCCGTGTTGACACTACCCGTGTTGACACTACCCGTGTTGACACTACCCGTGTTGACACTACCCGTGTTGACACTACCCGTGTTGACACTACCCGTGTTGACACTACCCGTGTTGACACTACCCGTGTTGACACTACCCGTGTTGACACTACCCGTGTTGACACTACCCGTGTTGACACTACCCGTGTTGACACTACCCGTGTTGACACTACCCGTGTTGACACTACCCGTGTTGACCCGTGTTGATTCTACCCGTGTTGACACTACCCGTGTTGACACTACCCGTGTTGATACTACCCGTGTTGACACTACCCGTGTTGACACTACCCGTGTTGACACTACCCGTGTTGACACTACCCGTGTTGACACTACCCGTGTTGACACTACCCGTGTTGACACTACCCGTGTTGACACTACCCGTGTTGACACTACCCGTGTTGACACTACCCGTGTTGACACTACCCGTGTTGACACTACCCGTGTTGACACTACCCGTGTTGACACTACCCGTGTTGACACTACCCGTGTTGACACTACCCGTGTTGACACTACCCGTGTTGACACTACCCGTGTTGACACTACCCGTGTTGACACTACCCGTGTTGACACTACCCGTGTTGACACTACCCGTGTTGACACTACCCGTGTTGACACTACCCGTGTTGACACTACCCGTGTTGACACTACCCGTGTTGACACTACCCGTGTTGACACTACCCGTGTTGACACTACCCGTGTTGACACTACCCGTGTTGACACTACCCGTGTTGACACTACCCGTGTTGACACTACCCGTGTTGATACTACCCGTGTTGACACTACCCGTGTTGACACTACCCGTGTTGACACTACCCGTGTTGACACTACCCGTGTTGACACTACCCGTGTTGACACTACCCGTGTTGACACTACCCGTGTTGACACTACCCGTGTTGACACTACCCATGTTGACACTTACAAAAAACGCGATTCTAAAAGCTTAGAGATCTCCAGGTAATACTAGAAAGGACTGCCCTTCTAGCATCCAGCCTGTTACTGGGTTTTCGTAACAAGTAGTCAGTATCCTTGTCCAATTATCCATTAAAATTCAGTATGATTCAATAGTGCTTCAGGATTACAACTGGTAGGCTACTAACTAGAGAAATTAAAATTTAATAAATTTATTAAGTCTAGAGGTATATTATCAAATTAAATTAAATTAATCACAGTAATCAAAATAATATCACTTCTCTCGAGTACAATATTATTGTGCTGAAAGCACATATCACATTTATAATTCTTAAGTACCGTCTGGTACATTAACATTTAATAAGATATTGCAAATATGTACAAGTAAGTTTGTGTATGTGTGTAAGTGCTCCAAGTAGTTCGCTATGTCTCAAGACTCGACTAGACTTAAACAAGTGACTGACAAAGTCCTCAAATGAACTAACTTCTTGACCAACTGGCAATCAGAACAGTCTGCTTGAACATTAAAACGACTGATAAGCCAAACAACAATATAACAAGTAACTGCGACACAATCAGGAACAAGGAGATAATATAAAGACAGCTAGTAGGGACCATCTGCAGATCCTCCACAAAAGTCACAAAACTCCCATACTACTGAATCTAAGTTCAGCATAAGAAAATCCCCGACTGTGATAATACACAGATACCAGTACAAATTAGGTCAGAAGCTACAGCTTAGGACCTGAGTTACTCAGAGTGTCTATGAGAGACACAACCTCAGTACAAAGTCGAAAATCACTAAGTCTATACAATGTTCTGTGAACAGAGTTCTACAGAACTAACAAGAATAATGAGACAGACAATCTATCCAACCACCAAGAGAGTCTAGACCAGACTGAATACTTCAGGCGAGGTGAGGACAACCCCCCTCGATCACGTGATAGCTCCGTGGACAGCTGCAGCTCAGAAACAGAAGCCGGCAGAGTAACAAGCAAAGAGCGATAATTACAGTAGTTAGACAATCAAGACTTGAACTGAGCACATAATATGTTACATCCTACCTAACCAAAGGAAGCTAAGTCAAATAATAATATAAAGCAATGCATTTACGATTTATCTATTATCGCAAATATAAGCAATATAAAATTATATGAAAAGATAATAATTATATATATATACATATTAATCATTGCAACCCATTCAGGGGTTGCAGCAACACTACCCGTGTTGTTGACACTACCCGTGTTGACACTACCCATGTTGACACTACCAATGTTGACACTACCCGTGTCGACACTACCTATGTTGTTGACACTACCCGTGTTGACATTACCTGTGTTGACACTACCTGTGTTGTTGACACTACCCGTGTTGACATTACCCGTGTCGACACTACCCGTGTTGACACTACCCGTGTTGTTGACACTACCCATGTTGACACTACCCATGTTGACATTACCCGTGTTGACACTACCCGTGTTGACACAACCCGTGTTGACACTACCCGTGTTGTTGACACTATCCGTGTTGACACTACCCGTGTTGACACTACCTGTGTTGTTGACACTACCTGTATTGTTGAAACTACCCGTGTTGACACTACCCGTGTTGTTGACACTACTCATGTTGACACTACCCGTGTTGTTGACACTACCTGTGTTGCCACTACCCGTGTTGACACTGCCCATGTTGTTGACACTACCCGTGTTGACACTACCCGTGTTGACACTACCCGTGTTGTTGGCACTACCCGTGTTGTTGACGCTACCTGTGTTGACACTACCTGTGTTGACACTACCCGTGTTGACACTACCCGTGTTGCTGGCACTACCCGTGTTGTTGACACTACCCATGTTGACACTACCCGTGTTGGCACTACCCGTGTTGTTGGCACTACCCGTGTTGGCACTACCCGTGTTGTTGACACTACCTGTGTTGACACTACCCGTGTTGACACTACCCGTGTTGTTGACACTACCCGTGTTGACACTACCCGTGTTGACACTACCCGTGTTGGCACTACCCGTGTTGTTGACACTACCTGTGTTGACACTACCCGTGTTGACACTACCCGTGTTGGCACTACCCGTGTTGTTGACACTACTCGTGTTGACACTATCCGTGTTGGCACTACCCGTGTTGTTGACACTACCCTTGTTGACTACCCGTATTGTTGACACTACCCGTGTTGTTGACACTACCCATGTTGACACTACCTGTGTTGACACTACCCGTGTTGTTGACACTACCCGTGTTGAAGCTACCCGTGTTGTTGACACTACCCGTGTTGTTGACAGTAACGATGTTGACACTACCCGTGTTGTTCGCACTACCCATGTTGACAATACCTGTGTTGTTGACACTATCCATGTTGTTGACACTACCCATGTTGACACTACCCATGTTGTTGACACTACCTGTGTTGACACTACCTGTGTTGTTGACACTACCCGTGTTGTTGGCACTACCCATGTTGACACTACCCATATTGACAATACCTGTGTTGTTGGCACTACCAATGTTGATGACACTACTCGTGTTGACACTACCTGTGTTGACACTACCTGTGTTGTTGACACTACCCATGTTGTTGACACTACCCATGTTGTTGGCACTACCCATGTTATTGACACTACCCGTGTTGACACTACCCGTGTTGTTGACACTATCTGTGTTGACACTACCCGTGTTGTTGACACTACCCGTGTTGACACTACCTGTGTTGTTGACACTACCCGTGTTGACACTACCCGTGTTGTTGACACTACCCGTGTTGACACTACCCGTGTTGTTGACTCTACCCGTGTTGACACTACCCGTGTTGTTGACACTACCCGTGTTGACACTACCCGTGTTGTTGACACTACCCGTGTTGTTGAAACTACCCATGTTGACAATACCTGTGTTGTTGACACTATCCATGTTGTTGACACTACCCATGTTGACACTACCCATGTTGTTGACACTACCTGTGTTGACACTACCTGTGTTGTTGACACTACCCGTGTTGTTGGCACTACCCATGTTGACACTACCCATATTGACAATAACTGTGTTGTTGGCACTACCCATGTTGATGACACTACTCGTGTTGACACTACCCGTGTTGACACTACCTGTGTTGACACTACCTGTGTTGTTGACACTACCCATGTTGTTGACACTACCCATGTTGTTGGCACTACCCATGTTGACACTACCAGTGTTGTTGAAACTATCCGTGTTGACACTACCCGTGTTGTTGACACTACCCATGTTGACAATACCTGTGTTGTTGGCAATATCCATGTTGTTGACACTACCCATGTTGACACTACTCATGTTGACACTACCCATGTTGTTGACACTACCTGTGTTGTTGACGCTACCCGTGTTGTTGGCACTACCCATGTTGACACTACCCATGTTGACAATACCTGTGTTGTTGGCACTATCCATGTTGTTGACACTACCCATGTTGACACTACTCATGTTGTTGGCACTACCCATGTTGACACTACCCGTGTTGACACTACCCGTGTTGTCGATACTATCCGTGTTGACACTACCAGTGTTGTTGACACTACCCGTGTTGACACTACCTGTGTTGTTGGCACTACCCATGTTGACAATACCTGTGTTGTTGACACTATCCATGTTGTTGACACTACCCATGTTGACACTACCCATGTTGTTGACACTACCTGTGTTTACACTACCTGTGTTGTTGACACTACCCGTGTTGTTGGCACTACCCATGTTGACACTACCCATATTGACAATACCTGTGTTGTTGCGACTACCCATGTTGATGACACTACTCGTGTTGACACTACCCGTGTTGACACTACCTGTGTTGACACTACCTGTGTTGTTGACACTACCCATGTTGTTGACACTACCCATGTTGTTGGCACTACCCATGTTGTTGACACTACCCGTGTTGACACTACCCGTGTTGTTGACACTATCCGTGTTGACACTACCCGTGTTGTTGACACTACCTGTGTTGACACTACCTGTGTTGTTGACACTACCCGTGTTGACACTACCCGTGTTGTTGACACTACCAGTGTTGTTGACACTACCCGTGTTGACACTACCCGTGTTGTTGACACTACCCGTGTTGACACTACCCGTGTTGACACTACCCGTGTTGTTGACATTACCCGTGTTGTTGAAACTACCCGTGTTGTTGACACTACCCGTGTTGACACTACCCGTGTTGTTGACACTACCCGTGTTGTTGAAACTACCCGTGTTGTTGACACTACCCGTGTTGTTGACAGTAACGATGTTGACACTACCCGTGTTGTTGGCACTACCCATGTTAACAATACCTGTGTTGTTGACACTATCCATGTTGTTGACACTACCCATGTTGACACTACCCATGTTGTTGAAACTACCTGTGTTGACACTACCTGTGTTGTTGACACTACCCGTGTTGTTGGCACTACCCATGTTGACACTACACATATTGACAATACCTGTGTTGTTGGCACTACCCATGTTGATGACACTACTCGTGTTGACACTACCCATGTTGTTGGCACTACCCATGTTGACACTACCCGTGTTGACACTACCCGTGTTGTCGACACTATCCGTGTTGACACTACCCGTGTTGTTGACACTACCCGTGTTGACACTACCTGTGCTGTTGACACTACCCGTGTTGACACTACCCGTGTTGTTGACACTACCCGTGTTGACACTACCCGTGTTGTTGACACTACCCGTGTTGTTGACACTACCCGTGCTGTTGACACAACCCGTGTTGACACTACCCGTGTTGTTGACACTACCCGTGTTGTTTACACTACCCGTGTTGACACTACCCGTGTTGTTGACACTACCCGTGTTGACACTACACGTGTTGTTGAAACTAACCGCGTTATTGACACTACCCATGTTGACACTACCCATGTTGTTGACACTACCTGTGTTGTTGACAGTAACGATGTTGACACTACCCGTGATGTTGGCACTACCCATGTTGACACCACCCATGTTGTTGACACTACCTGTGTTGTTGACAGTAACGATGTTGACACTACCCGTGTTGTTGGCACTACCCATGTTGACACTACCCATGTTGACAATACCTGTGTTGTTGGCACTACACATGTTGATGACACTACTCGTGTTGACACTACCCTTGTTGACACTACCCGTGTTGACACTACCCGTGTTGTTGACACTACCCATGTTGTTGACACTACCCATGTTGTTGACACTACCCGTGTTTTTGGCACTACCCATGTTGACAATACCTGTGTTGTTGGCACTATCCATGTTGACACTACTCGTGTTGACACTACCCGTGTTGACACTACCCGTGTTGTTGACACTGCCCATGTTGTTGACACTACCCATGTTGACACTACCCATGTTGACACTACCCGTGTTGTTGGCACTACCCGTGTTGGCACTACCCATGTTGTTGACACTGCCCGTGTTGACACTACCCGTGTTGACACTACCCGTGTTGTTGTCACTACCCATGTTGTTGACACTACCCGTGTTGTTGACACTACCCGTGTTGACACAACCCGTGTTGTTGACACTACCGGTGTTGACACTACCCGTGTTGTTGACACTACCCGTGTTGACACTACTCGTGTTGTTGACACTACCCGTGTTGTTGACACAACCCGTGTTGACACTACCCGTGTTGTTGACACTACCCGTGTTGTTGACACTACCCGTGTTGACACTACCCGTGTTGACACTACCCATGTTGACACTACCCGTGTTGTTGACACTACCCGTGTTGTTGACACTACCGGTGTTGACACTACCCGTGTTGTTGACACTACCCGTGTTGTTGACACTACCCGTGTTGACACTACTCGTGTTGTTGACACTACCCGTGTTGTTGACACAACCCGTGTTGACACTACCCGTGTTGTTGACACTACCCGTGTTGTTGACACTACCCAGGTTGACACTACCCGTGTTGTTGGCACTACCCGTGTTGTTGACACTACCCGTGTTGACACTACCCGTGTTGACAATACCCGTGTTGACACTACCCGTGTTGACACTCCCCGTGTTGTTGACACTACCCGTGTTGTTGACACTACCCGTGTAGTTGACACTACCCGTGTTGACACTACCCGTGTTGTGACACTACCCGTGTTGTTGACACTACCCGTGTTGACACTACTTGTGTTGTTGACACTACCCGTGTTGTTGACGCAACCCGTGTTGACACTACCCGTGTTGTTGACACTACCCGTGTTGACACTACCCGTGTTGACACTACCCGTGTTGTTGACACTACCCGTGTTGTTGAAACTACCCATGTTGACAATACCTGTGTTGTTGGCACTATCCATGTTGTAAAGTAAAAGGACACAAGTGCAACTAATGTGACATTTATTGTTGCAACGTTTCGCTCTCCAGGAGCTTTATCAAGCCATTACAAACAATACACGGACACAGAGGGTATATAAAGGCTCAGAGTGAGGTGCAATACTAGTGAGGTACCATTTAGATGTTCGCTAGTGGTAGTGGTAGTAGTAGTAGTAGTAGTGGTAGTAGTAGTAGTAGTAGTAGTAACAAAAATAATACAATATGGAAGAGCAAATAATTCGTACATGAGTAAAAGGATATAAAAGCTATTACTTGGGTAACATAAAAATAGGTTGGACAAATATAGACTGGAAAGAGGCAGGTTTTTTTCGGTGTTCACTCTCTGTAATGTGCTTTGTGTAGTATAACAGGAGAGACTATGTGATGGCAGGGTTTACTGTTTTCAGGAGGATTCTTGCTAAGACTTCGGAGATGGTGAAGCTGCCGTTGTTTTGTTTAATTGTATTCGAAACAGCGATCAGTGCTGATTCGAGGCTTCACCATCTCTTAAGTCTTAGCAAGAATCCTCCTGAAAACAGTAAACCCTGCCATCACATAGTCTCTCCTGTTATACTACACAAGCACATTACAGAGAGTGAACACCGAAAAAAACCTGCCTCTTTCCAGTCTATATTTGTCCAACCTATTTTTATGTTACCCAAGTAATAGCTTTTATATCCTTTTACTCATGTACGAATTATTTGCTCTTCCATATTGTATTATTTTTGTTACTACTACTACTACTACTACTACTACTACTACTACTACTACTACTACTACTACTACTACTAGTGAACATCTAAATGGTACCTCACTAGTATTGCACCTCACTCAGAGCCTTTATATACCCTCTGTGTCCATGTATTGTTTGTAACGGCTTGATAAAGCTCCTGGAGAGCGAAACGTTGCCACAATAAATGTCACATTAGTTGCACTTGTGTCCTTTTACTTTACATATTGTCGGTAATTCTACCAACTTTATTACACTATCCATGTTGTTGACACTACCCATGTTGACACTACCCATGTTGACACTACCCATGTTGACACTACCCATGTTGACACTACCCATTTTGTTGACACTACCTGTGTTGTTGACACTACCCGTGTTGTTGGCACTACTCATGTTGACACTACCCTTGTTGTTGACACTACCCATGTTGACACTACCCGTGTTGTTGACACTACCCATGTTGACACTACCCGTGTTGTTGACACTACCCGTGTTGTTGACACTACCCATGTTGACACTACCCGTGTTGTTGACACGGCAAGTACAGTCTACTCACATGCAAAACAAATATTGATTTGGGAAATATTTACCAGTTTAGTAAGCATCATTGTTGTTGCATACAACTCGTGGTATTGTGGAGCATCTGGGTATTGCCACATGGAAACAAAAGCAGCAATAGCAGCAGCAGTAGAAGCATAACAGCATCAGTAACAGCATCATCCTAAACAGTAACAGAAGTAGCAGCAGCACAAGCAGCAGCATCTGTAGCAACAGCAGCATCACCAATATCAGCAGTTAAAAACAACAGGAGAAACAGCAACAGTACCACCAACAAAACTATCAGTAACAGTCACAACCCTCCTACGAATACTAATAACACTAAATAATTATCAAAATAATAATGGCATTCGTAATGAGTGTATACTAATGATGGGTTTCGTGCTTTTACACACGTATAATTACTACACAGAAATCTTAAGACGAATTGATAGGGCAGATAGGGACCGACTCTGAATTAAGAGGATCATGATCAAGGGGTCACAGTTGGAAGCTGAAGACACGGATGAGCCATAGGAATGTAAGGAAGTATTTCTTTTAGCCTAAGGCTGGAAATATAAACACATATGCAGTATAGTGTGATCCTTTATTGACAACGTTTCGCCCACACAGTGGGCTTTTTCAAGTCACAAACAGATCTACCTGGGGTGGAAGGTATGCGAGTATTTATAGTCAGGTTCAGAATGCTGAGGTCAGGTGGAGAATGCTGCATCTGATGATGTACCGAGTGGGGTTATAGAGTCTAAAATCTTGGGTAGCTTGGCAGGGAGAATGGATAAGTTTGTGAGCAGACCTAAGGCTGGTTGAAAAGTGGAATGACTTGGATGAGGCAGTGGTGGAGGCAAACTCAATACACAGCTTCCAGAGTGGATATGATAAGGTGGAAGAGGTTAAAAGTCAGTGATGCCCGTCTAAGTAGTCTAGGAGGCGGGAGCCAGGAGCCTAGTCTCGATCCCAAAGGAAATCAGTCAATGTGACTTATGTCTATTGACATAAGTCACATTGACTTTTTGGGGAGGTTATCCTAGGCAACTTACACATGTACTATGTGTAATAATTTATGTAATGATATTTATTAGTACCTGTGCCTAAATAAACCTCAATGAGTACATCTTTGGAGGAATTAGATTCTCTAATGCCGTGTGTAAATTCCTGAAAACCCTCAGATATTTGTTTTTATTGTGGTATTCTGGTCATATTTACATTCGGGTGTTTAAAAGGTTTTTTTTTTTTTTACAAATATAAATTTAGTTAGATGTTTACCTTGCATGTTTTCAAGGGAAAAGATGGACGTTCCTTGAAGTGTAGCAGCTTAGCACTCAGTAGCCTGATGCTTGATCCATCCGCCTTTGGCAGCTACAGTGCATATTACTCCTTCACATCTTCAGAGTGCCTAGGCTATTTTTTATATTTTAATATTTTGCGTCTTCATATGGCCTAAATAACTCTCACCGTTATAACCCTCCCTTACCGTTATAACCCTCCCTTACCGTTATAACCTTCCCTTATCGTTATAACCCTCCCTTACCGTTATAACCCTCCCTTACCGTTATAACCTTCCCTTATCGTTATAACCCTCCCTTACCGTTATAACCCTTCTTTACCGTTGTGTTTTTGTTGCAGGTATGTTTGTTCACCGTTATCCTGGCATAGGACATCAGCAGGTAAGTTCTTGTGTGTTGTGTGTACTGTACGCCGTGGCGTACATATGTATATTCATCAAGAGGCGGGTTTTACGCAGCATACGTCGTGGTGTACATATATACAGGTGTCACTACTGGATTTAGCGTAATATACGCTGCGGTGTGCAGCTGGAGGCGTCGGGTGAGCAGGTGTACAGTAGTTTAAGATGTATACCACGGTGTTCAGTATACCTTACCGGAATGGTACCTTCGATATACCTTGATGAGTTTCGAGAGTCTCTCTTCTCTCGGAGCCCGGCCAGGGGCCAGGCTCGTCTGGTGCTTGCCTGGTCAATCAGGCTGTTGCTGCTGGAGGCCCGCTGCTCTACATATCCATCACAGCCTGGTTGATCTTGTAATGACAGGGGAACAGAAGCAGAAGGAAAAGGAGTAGTTATAAAGGAACGGAAGTTCATTAGAAGGGATAGTGGCAGTGAGAATGATAGTAGCAAAGGGAGAGTTAGTAGCACGGGAAGTAGCAGTGGAGAGGTAGTGGCAGTAGAAGGATAGTAGCAGAGGGAAGGTTAGTAGCACGGGAAGTAGCAGTGGAGAGGTAGTGGCAGTAGAAGGATAGTAGCAGAGGGAAGGGGTTAGTACTACAGGAAGTTCACGAGAGTAGCAGCAGTACTGATGTTAGTGATACTCCAGTGTTATTATTGATGATAATATCAGTGTTATGTTGCATTGATGATGGTTACCCTGGAGGGAGGGAAGGAAGAGTGAAGGGTAGGAGGGGCGAAGGAAGGGCAAGAGGAGACAAAGAAGGAAGCGAGGGAGAATAGGAAAGGAAGAGGATGATATAGACAGACAAACTGTATCTTGAAATATTTTTCTTTATTCTCTTGCTACCTGTCCCTTACTCTCCCCTCCTCTTCCTCTGTACCTCTCCTCTTTGTTCCCCTCCTCTTCCTCTTATCCTCCCTTCCTCTTAGCCTACTCCAGTTCCTCCTGTTCATCTTATTCATCCTCCTCATTTTCCTTCCATACACTAATATATAAACAAAATAATTATATACCTGTGATAAAGGATTTAATAAAGATAAAAAATAACATTTACCCAAACCTTTATTATGAGAATTATTTAATTATTTAATTATTTAATCATTGATAATATCGGTAAAAATACCAGAAACATCCATTACAGTTCGACAGGTTGTTCCTACGAGGACGGAAAGTTAGCTACCCAGAAGGATCTCTGTATCTCGGCCTCAATCACAGGCCCTCTTCAGCAGACAGGAAGCGAAGTATACAACTTTTTTCCTTCTCAGTGATTGATTTTCGTCCATATTGGATTTACCTCTTAAGTGGTCAGTGTTTCACACACACACACACACACACACACACACACACACACACACACACACACACACACACACACACACACACACACACACCTGGTCAAGCACGTCAAGAACTTAGAGAAAGTACAAAGGTTTGCAACAAGGCTAGTCCCAGAGCTCAGGGTAATGTCGTACGAGGAAAGGTTGAGGGAAATCGGACTGATGACACTGGAGGACAGAAGGGTCAGGGGAGACATGATAACGACATACAAGGTACTGCGGGGAATAGACAAGGTGGACAGAGACAAGATGTTCCAGAGACGGGACACAGAAACAAGGGGTCACAGTTGGAAGCTGAAGACTCAGATGAGTCACAGGGATGTTAGGAAGTATTTCTTCAGTCATAGAGTCGTCAGGAAGTGGAATAGCCTAGCAAGTGAAGTAGTGGAGGCAGGAACCATACAAAGTTTTAAGAAGAGGTATGACAAAGCTCAGGAAGCAGAGAGGGAGAGGACCTAGTAGCGATCAGTAAAGAGGCGGGGCCAGGAGCTATGACTCGACCCCTGCAACCACAAATAGGTGAGTACAAATAGGTGAGTACACACACACACACATACACACACACATATATATATACACACATATATATATACACACACACACATATATATATATATATATATATATATATATATATATATATATATATATATATATATATATATTGCATTCATGCTAAATGATTATGTAAATAAAACCTTATGTTAAAATTTTAAAACTTGAATTAGTAAGGTCGGATCTTTCCTGAAAGAACACCAGGTGGGAGTGGTTTATTCCCGTGGGTGTGGGAGTGACTTTAGACGTGGGTGGAGGTCTGGCTGTGGGTGTAGCGGGGGTGTAGATCTTGGGAACGGAGGCCTGGATATGGGTGAGGCGTAGGTTCGAGTTACACTACTCGATGAGGCGGTGGTAGCTAGCAGCATCCCTGATGATGATACACACCCAACTGATGCTCAGAATCTGTGTGTGGGAGATGAAAAAAATATATTCATATATATATTTATAAAAAGCCAGTATAACCTCTTCCACTCATCTCATTTATTCAGAAATAATAATAATATTAATAATAATCATTATTTTTACAAGTACATGTACAAAGTATATAGATCAGTGACATACTATTGAAAACAGTAAACCCTGCCATCACATAGTCTCTCCTGTTAATACTATACAAGAACATTACAGGGAATGAACGTTGAAATAGGCTGCCTCTATCCACCCTTCAATAAATATTTGTCTATCCTATTTTTGTTTCCCAAGTAATAGCCTTTATATCCTTTTACTCATGTGTAAGTTAATTGTTCTAACATATTGTACTACTACTACTACTACTACTACTACTACTACTACTACTACTACTACTACTACTACTACTACTACTACTACTACTACTACTACTACTACTACTACTTCTACTACTATTACTATTACTACTACTACTACTACTACTATTACTACTACTACTACTACTACTACTACTACTACTACTTATATCACTACTACTACTACCACCACTAGTATTGCACCTCACTCTAAGCCTATATATACCTTCTGTGTCCTTGTACTATTTGTAACGGCTTGACAAAATTCCTGGAGAGCGAAACGTTGCCGCAATAAAATGTCGCATTAGTTGCACTTGTGTCCTTTTACTTTACATAGAAAGCACCTGTTATGCAGAACATTTCGGGCAAATTGGGTCAGTTTTGTCCCCAGGATGCGACCCACGCCAGTCGACTAACAGCCAGGTACCGCACCGGGGATTGAACCCCGGACATAATCATCGTTAACGTCATTCATCGCTTGGTGAATGGGAGACAAACTGTTAAATGTATTAATTTGTTCACTCTCGTACTGAGCGAATGTATCTTCACTGGGGATTTAGAGATCTTTGGGGTTGAGCTCCACCTCTTGGGTCCGCTCTTAATGAGATTTTGCCGTAGTACTTTTGTAACCTTTGTACTCTAAGTCAGTCTCTAATATATTGGGATTTAATTCTTTCCACGTTGCTGTTACCTTGTACGGAAAAAATGCGTATATTTTGTGTTAATATACGCCTTTGGTTCTTCTAGTTTAGTGCGTTTACCAGTGGAGAAACATCACAGGTTGCAAAACAAGCTTTACACAGAGCAAAACGTCAGCCCAGTTAAAGCTAGTTTTGAAACGTGTGGCTTTGCATCATTACTGTTGGCAGTACATTTGCATCCAGTGTATTTTTTTGTGGGTGTTAAGCTCCAGCTCTTGAGCCTGACCCTTTTGATTGAAGCCGTAAATGAAATTAGCTTGTGTGTGTGTGTGTTATGTCTTTAATCATTGGAATATGCTACCTTAAGTGTAAATGGAACCTCTGTGTGGTAACTCTTCAGTTTAATGCACTCTGTGTTTGTGGTAATCGTGATAGTGACTCCAGAGCCGGTGAGGGAAACTACTCGTAAATATGTCACTCAGGTCCAGTGGTACAAATATAATTTAAAATACAGGAATATTATACGTGTATACACTAACCCGCAATTAGGAGACTGGAGCATAGGACAACGTTTCGGTCCGACTAGCACCGTTAACTAGTGACTAGTTGAAAATTAGACACATGTGCAACATCTGGGTATCTTTATTGTAGACGTTTCGCCATCCAGTGGCTTTATCAATACAGATTCTAGGACATAACTGGAAGACAGTAGAACTATATACAAAAGGTGAGGTAATCAGTCCCTCAGCCTTGGAGTTGGTGTGAAGAACACCTGACGACAGTATATAAGCGCCAGCCTTCTTGCCTGTGCTCCAGATTCTTCCCGACTACGGTGATCTTCACACTAATTCCAAGGCTGAGGGACTGATTACCTCTTCTTCTGTATATAGTTCTACTGTCTTCCAATTATGTCCTAGAATCTGTATTGATAAAGCCACTGGATGGCGAAACGTCTACAATAAAGATACCCAGATGTTGCACATGTGTCTAATTTTCATTTGGTCGGTATTGTATACCATTCATATTGATAAATTAGACACATGTGCAACACTTGGGTATCTTTAATGAGGAAACGTTTCGTCACACAGTGGCTTCATCAGTCCATACAAAGGAGAATGGTGAAGAACAGGAGGCATTTTGAGGCAATCAGTCCCTCAGCCTTGAGTCTATGTAATCAGTCCATCAACTTGTCGGTTCTCTGAACCATTCATTTATATTCATAGTGACTAGTTAATGGTGTTAGTCGGACCGGAACGTCGTCATACGTTGCTGTCTCTTATGTGTGGGTTATATGTGTATTTTTCCGGTCACTGTATGGTGCTTTTTAATTTTATACGTCTATATTCTGGCTTAATACAGAGGCTGGGATGGTATGAACCTTGGTAATAGATACCGACAAATTGGTATAGAAAGACACGTGAGCTGCCGGGTCACCATCTGGAGAAAACCCGAGCCGGAAGTACCGGCGAATCAACATGAATGAATGAATGACATGTGAGTGAACAATGGGACGTTTTTATCAGAAAACGTTAAATTGGCAGGTTTTCAGATATGGTCTAGTGTTGGCTCAAGTTAGTTTAGGTTAGGTAAGGTTCGTCAGAAAACAGAACAAGTGTTTCCTGACGTGGGTCTTAGTCATGCGATGACCCGCCTTTGGAGCTTTTGGTCATCTGACCGAGGCTCTCCGCTGGCTTACCAGTCCACCTCTTTAAAAAATTATGGTCATAGTTATAACCATTTAGTTATTTGGCTCACGTGTCTTTTTAAACCAGAGTCTGGGATATACAGCTCTAATACGTAAAGCTTCCGTTGCGCGCGGTGTGGATTCGCTTGCGTCAGTGACCCGAGTTCGCTGCGCTCTTGCGTTAGTACACCGGTGTGGAAGATCATTCTGAACTCACCTGGATGCCGGCCAGGATGAGAGTGATGACACCCAGAGCAATGCACACGCTGTTGAAGGCGCTAGTGAGAAAGACGAGGCAGCCCGCGGTGTATACCAGATCCTCCACATTTGGGTTTTCCAGTAGGTCCACGCCGCAGCCCACAGTCTCGTTCTTGCAACACCCGTCCGCAACGCTGGTCCCGTTTCCGTAGTTGAAGTCGACCCAATCTTTGTAGCCGTAGATACCGCAACAGTGAGTCTGTTACAACCACGAAGCGAAAATCAATTACAGTCTTTTACCGGCATATAAGGCGCACTACAGACGTATTACAACTGTAAATCAATATATTCAAGAGTTAATGTCTCCCCCCCCTTACTTTACTCTAAAGTGTAACCCTAAAGTCTACCCTTGTCCCTGAACTTGAGCATATAAGGCGCAGGCTGATTTTCCAAGACCTTTTTTTTATGGGGAAAAAATACGCTTCTTATATGCCGGAAAATGCGGTATTTGGTATAATCGGAACTAATACCGAAAGTTAGTTAGTTTTTGATAATCTTACATTGCCACTCATCATTATTACGAGGCAGATTTTTTTTAATATCAAACTAGTTATACTATATTTTTTTGTTGCTACTCTGATATATATAACATTTTTCAAGGTTACATCTTATGAACTAAATACATCTAGTTATTATCATTATTTTATAATTACTATTATTATTATTATTATTATTATTATTATTATTATTATTATTATTACTATTATTATTATTATTATTATAATATAATATTATTATACTATTAGTAGTAGTATTATATTATTATTATTAATCTCTGACTGGAACCTTAAAGTGGCTGCCCGACTTTTTTTCATTCTTCCCCCCCCACACACACTTTTTATTTTTCTTTCGCTGATAATTCGAGAACGCCTCATCCGATCAGCTTCAGATTTTCAACGCCGGTGTAGGGTCACTAGGGCCAGATTCTTGGAACAGTTGGCTTGTCCAGGTGCCCCGTGACCAAAATTATTGAACCCATTCTCAGGTTTAAATAATATATAAGTTATTCTGACTTTTTTCGGGGGGTTATCCTAGATAATTTACACTATGTATGATAATTGTACTTGTGTCTACCTGTGCCTGAATAAAGTTAGTTATCCTGGTATGGCTGGGATAACCTCCACAATGCTCTGCAGCCTGGCTTCAAACTTTCAAGAAAGTTGCCTCTTAATTCTACTACGGTGGAGAGTGAAATACAGTGTTATAAATGCACACCTGCCAATTTTAAATGTAAAATAAAGTGATATTTTTATTCCCGTTAAATCCGTCTTCAGAATGACGTTAGTGTTTAATGGCTGATTTATCTCAGGGCCAGAATAGCGCACAATTAAATTTTGCGTATCTGAGGGAAAATTTGTCAACGTGTTGAAAGTAGATGAGAAAAAAATGGAATCTTTGGATTCTTTGTATTAGATTTTTCGTCATATTTTTTTTTTAATCCAAATATTAATTTTTAATAGATATTTTCTTTAATGCTCGGGATGTTAAATTATGTAATACCAGGTACTAAAAATAATACCTTGATATAAACTTCTTTAATACCTTGGTATAAAGTTTTTAACTCCCGGGTATTGAATCTGTTAAAACTTACGTTATGTTGGATGAAGTCGATATCGTTAGTTATGTGTTCGTCTTCTCCGCCATACTCGTTGAAGATGATCTTCATGTTACTGATGAGGAAGGCAGCAGTGCCAGCAGTGAACACCAGCAGCATCACCCCCACCGTCACCACCAGCAGCAGCAACATAGCCACGATCACAGCGTACTGCTCACACACACACACACACACACGCCAGCAACACCAGGAACACGTGGAAAAAAAACAGAAATTATATGACTTAGATTCCTGCGGAAGTATACGCGCGCACCTTCACTGACGAAAGCGCTGCGATATTTCTGTGTGTACTCGCCTAATTGTGGTTGCAGGGGTCGAGACTCAGCTCCTGGCCCCGCCTCTTCACCGACCGCTACTAGGTCCTCTGTCCCCCTGTTCCATGAGCTTTATCATACCTCGTCTTAAAACTACGTATAGTTCCTGCCTCCACTACATCGTGTGTGTGTGTGTGTGTGTGTGTGTGTGTGTGTGTGTGTGTGTGTGTGTGTGTGTGTGTATGTATGTATGTATGTATGTATGCATGTATGTGTGTGTGTGTGTGTGTGTGTGTGTTACCATTTTGTCCTAGCACATGTCGATTAGACACTAGGCCTGTTGTATATGCGTGTGTGTACTCACCTATTTGTGGTTGCAGGGGTCGATTCATAGCTCCTGGTTCCCGCCTATTCACCGTTTGCTACTAGGTCCTCTCTCTCTCCCTGCTCCATGAGCCTTATCAAACCTTGTCTTAGAACTATGTATGGTTCCCGCCTCCACTACGTTGCTTTCTAGGCTATTTCACTTTCTTACAACTCTGTGACTAAAGAAATATTTCCTAACATGCCTTTGACTCATAGGAGTCTTCAACTTCCAATTATGACCTCTTGTTTCTGTGTCCCATCTCTGGAACATTCTGTCTTTGTCCACCTTCTCAATTCCTCGTAGCATTTTATATGTCGTTTCCATGTCTCTTCTGACCCTCATGTCCTCCAGTGTCGTCAGGCTGATTTCCGTTAGCCTTTCTTCATAGGCCAATCCCCTTAGCTCTGGGACTAGTCTTGTTACAAACCTTTGCACTTTCTCTAATTTCTTGACGTGCTTGTGTGTGTGTGTGTGTGCGTGTGTGTGTGTGTGTGTGTGTGTGTGTGTGTGTGTGTGTGTGTGTGTGTGTGTGTGTGTGTGTGTGTGTGTGTGTGTGTGTGTGTGTGTGTGTGTGTGTGTGTGTGTGCGTGCGTGTGTGTGTGTGTGTGTGTGTGTGTGTGTGTGTGTGTGTGTTTTAATACGTTTTTTTCTTAAGTCGAAAAGACAAAACAGTTTACTACATTTTAAAAACTCCTTTATTATTATTCAAACAATTAATTAATATGTACTTTTGGCTTCCTGGATTATTTAACACAATTGTTCTTAAGTACACGCGAATTTTGTTATCTGATTACACATTTATACCCCATCATATATAATGCAAAATTAATCAGTGTATTGTATAGAAAGCTGAGAGAATTTCTAGATCTAGATGTGTCCAGTATTTATCTCTCTTAATGAGGCAGAAATGGAGAACTCTTGCAACACTGAAGAGGATATTGGATCAGTTGGATCGTTGGAACAATTGTCACGTGTATAATGTACCCAGGAAAAATATCTAAAAGTAAACACCGAAGTAAAGGACAAAAAGGCACAATACCGTGACTGGAACAATACATAACCCACACACAGGAGAGAGGAGCTCATGACGACGTTTCGTTCTGACCTAGACTATTTACAATGTGACTTGTGAATAGTCCAAGTCGGACCGAAATGTCGTGATGAGCTTTTCTCTCTTCCGTGTTCGAGTTATTTGTGTCTACAACGAAGTAGTAATTTACGTATAAACTCACAGATTTGTCACCTTCAACGATAAATTCGTGTGGGTTTGTGTATAAACTGGAGGAGGCTCGATCCTCCGTCATAACTCTTGATTCCTGGAAAAGAAAAATGGCAAAAGAGAGTGGGTTCTCACGAGTTTGAGGATGCAGGTGTCTTCCTTGAGGGCTCCCCAGCATCCCAGCACCCCAAGGAAGGTCAGGAAGAGACCAGCGATGAGAGCACTCAGTGGCACACTGTAAAACACTTTACTGAGTAGCACTCCGAAGAGCGTGTCCTGCTGAAGGATGGCTGCTGCCACCCCCACCACAGTCACCCCCATGAACTGTTCGGGGGAGAGAGGGAAGGTTACCACCCCCACCACAGTAACCCCAAGGTAATATTGGGGAGATAGAGGGAAGATACAGAGGAAAGGTTACCACCCCCACCACAGTCATCCCTAGGGAACTGTTGGGGAGACAGAGGGAAAATACAGAGGGAAGGTTACCACCCCACCACAGTCACTATTGGGAGGGAGGGGAGAAAGAGGGAGGTGCATGATATAGTTTGCTACGAGGGTCACAAAAACATTAGACATTGAAAAATTGGATATCAGATTGGAAGGAAGGTTGTATGGAGAGAGTGAATATATTTAACTATTTGGGAGTGGACGCGTTGCAGATGAGTGTATGAAAGAGAAGGCGAACCATATAATAGATAAGGGGAAAAGGTTGAAATGTTAAGGCGTCTGTGGAATAAAATAAGTTTATGGAAGCAAAAAGTGGAATGTGCCTGAGTACAGAGGTACCAACACTTTTATATAGGTGTGAGGGATGGGTTGTAAATGTTGCAGCAAGAAGGCTGGAGATAGTAGAGATGTCATATTTGAGAACAGTGTGTGGTGTGAATATTATGCAAAGAATTCGAAGCATGGAAAACAGAAGACTGCATGCTGCTGCTGCTGCTGTTGTAGATTCGCCGGTATAATCGCCCTGCCCCAGCCTTTTCCAAGAGGTGGCCCCGGCCTTGGCTCCCTGTCGTGTGTCAGACAAATGTCTGCCAAGGGAGGAGGTATAAGTACCTCCTCATCATCTTAGACTGT
This sequence comes from Cherax quadricarinatus, assembly GCF_038502225.1. Classification (NCBI taxonomy): domain Eukaryota; kingdom Metazoa; phylum Arthropoda; class Malacostraca; order Decapoda; family Parastacidae; genus Cherax; species Cherax quadricarinatus. The sequence goes on along the minus strand of NC_091343.1, from coordinate 20,170,703 downwards.
GTGTAGTTACTGAAGGTATTAAAAAAGAGAAGAGGCTGTAGAGATGGTTTGGTTATTTAGAAAGAATGGAGCAGAATAGGATGACCAACAGTGTGTGGAAGGAAGGGATTCAGAGAAACTGATAAGCTGGGCTTGAGTCCTAGAGGTGTAAAGTACAATCCCTGCGCGCGCGCGCACACACACACACACACACACACACACACACACACACACACACACACACACACACACACACACACACACACACACACACACACACACACACACACACAAATATATATATATATATATATATATATATATATATATATATATATATATATATATATATACTATATACATAAGGTACACAGCAATACCTAGACGAAGGAATTTACATATTGCACTTATTTTGTTATTAGTTATCAGCTCTTGTCTTATCTTTATCAGTTATAGGTTATCTTTAAATTTTTTTTTAAGAAAGAAGATGGAGTCATTAAGCAGTATTAGTAAGTATAAACTGTTTAATTTTTCTTACAAATTTTTTGGGTCCTAGAATAAACTTTATAATATACTGTTGGCAATAGCAGTAATGTTGGCACTAGTGGTAATGTAGGCACTAGTGGTAATGCTGGCACTAGTTTTAATGTTGGCACTAGATAATGTTGGTATTTAGAAAAACTGTTGGCACTTACTATGATGGCAGAGTTGACGAGGAAGAGACCGTATTTGCTGATACAACCCATCTTGTTGACTAGGCCTTTGTGAACAAGCAGTTTGATGTGGCTCAACCAACACTTGTAGTCGTTTATTGCTTGTCGTAGTGTAACTGTTTGTTTTGGTCGTTTATCGGTTAGCTACGACCTGTATTCGTTTACTTTCACCTTGTCACCGTTAAACAATAGCTTGAGTTATTTAACGACCGGTAATGTTTGTTTAATTACTGAATGTGGTCGTTAACTATTGCTTGTAGCTGTTAAGCTACTGTTTGTAATCGTTTATATACAGCATGTAGGTGATTAATACCATCTATAGTCATTTAACTATCGATCTTAGTCATTAAATCACCGCTTGTAGTCGTTAACCACTTGTCGTTAAACCACTGTTTGTAGTTATATGTTTTTATTAAACTGAAACAGTTCCAGTCATTATTCCCACCTTCAACCCCACACACACACGCACACACACACACAAACAATTTGACACGTGTCAGAGACGCAAGCAAGTATTATTGAGGTGAGAAACTGTGCCTTAGTGCATGTGTGAGTTACACAGCTGGTGTTGGGGCTGCAGATGGCACTAACTTGGAAGATGGCTAGGATACTTGCGAATACGTGGGGTAGATAGTGGCCGAGTTGAAGAGGTGCGCAGGAGTGGGGTGGCTGCAGCGAAGGTGGTAGTCTGCTGATAAGACTGGGAGGCAGGGAGGAAGGGAGAGAGAGAGAGGGGGGGAGATGAAGAGAGAGAGGGAGATGGAGAGAGAGAGAGGGAGATGAAGAGAGAGAGAGGGGGAGATGAAGAGAGAGAGAGGGGGAGATGAAGAGAGAGAGAGAGAGGGGGAGATGAAGAGAGAGAGAGAGAGGGGGAGATGAAGAGAGAGAGAGGGAGTGGCATTGCGTCTCCCTCCACTCTTTCGAGACTTAGTAGTTACTATCACTATGCTAATAGAGACATTGATATTCAGGATAAAATTATCGCGTTCACTGCTGATACAAGGATTTTTTTTAATTTGTTTAATTATGATTATTATGCATTCCTAAGGGACACTTTCGAGTGGTTGCTCGAATTGTTTATTTTTCCTCAGAATTTTCGTTTATAAAATTATCTTATCATGGGGGAGCGCTAAACCCGTAGGGATTATACAGCGCCGGTAGGGAAGGGGGTTGTTGAAGGCTCAGTTCAAGGAACTAGAGCACAGATCCATTTCCTGAAATTAAGAGCCCTTCAGCATCATGAGGGGCTTTTTTTTTTCTTTAGGACTTGAGAACGCCTCATTCGATCAGCTTCAAACTTTAAAGAGTGGTTTTACTGTACCGTAGGGGTCGAGGGCTCATGCAAATATTGACCCTCGCAGGAGCCCTGTGATCAACATTATATAGTCCATTCCTGAAATTGTCATTACTCACGATAACTTCATATCTTCTGATTGGCCTCAAAAAAATATAAAAAAATATAAAACTTATAAAAAAGGTGTGACCTTAATTAGATCACACCTTTTTTTATGTTTTATATTGTTATTGAGTCTGCACGACTCATTTTTGAAAATTTTATGCGCGAAAACAAGGTGAAATTTTTTTTAAATTACATCATGTATAATTGAGTGTGCCATTTTTTATTACAGTCATAACTAGGCGCTAAACCCACTAGGGTCATAAGGAGCTGCTGTGCCTTTGTGAATGGAATCCATACGTAATAGTTTATGCATCTTATAGATAGGATTCTACTAATTTTATTTAAATTTCCCAATATACCAGAATAGCCAAAAATTTCCCAATACAGTATACCAGAATAGCCAAGAATTTCCCAATATTCCAGAATAGCCAAAAATTTCCCAATATACCAGAATAGCCAAAAGTTTCCCAATATACCAGAATAGCCAAAAAAATTTCCCAATATTCCAGAATAGCCAAAAATTTCCCAATATACCAGAATTGTGGAAAATACTGTATATATTTTCCAGAAATTCAGTATTTATATGTAAATAGATGGCCATACTGTATTTAATAAAATTTATGTGATGGAAAATGGGAAACTGAGCCTGCGCCTACGCAGGAGGGGATTCGCCATCTTGGTTTTGAATTGGATACAACGTTAATATAATGGGAAGAATTTTTCGTGCTCTAGAGGTTAAAATTGGATTGACACCTCTCAGATAGGAGGCGAAATTGTTGGATGTGCATTCCTGCTTAACTTGAGATATCAGACGACTAGACAAGACAGCTCCATGAACCTCAGATAAGCTCTCTAGATTTGTGTATAATTCTGGCCAGTGTTTTCAGAAATTTAGTTAGTGAGGTTTTTCTGAGTATGATACAACTTAATATCCAGTCAAACTGGTGAGTGATATTAAGATATCTTTTCCTTCTGTTATGTATATGTGAATTTATATGTAATCATTTTTTAATATACAGTCCACAAATTTATATATTTACCAGAATCCCTGATGTATAATTCATTTAATTAATAGGCCCAGAGCAACTTGTGGATATGACAGTGGTAGGTATCGAAGGGGGACATTTTTTGCGACCTAGGTGTCCCAAATTCCTACTTGTCTAACTGATAAATAATAATTATCTATGTTCATTTACTGTTATGTACATAATTATACATACAGATAAATGCAATTTTCCACAAGAATAGTCAAAAATTTCCAAATATACCAGAGTAATCAAAAATTTCCCAATATACCAGAATAGCTAAAAATTTCCAAGTTTACCAAAATAGCTTAAAAATGAAAACTTAGAATCGATGTAATTTTTGCTGTAACTGTACAGTTCTTTTGATTGGCTTATCATTTCCTCCCCCTGATGCGTTTTCCAGAATGCAAGTTTTGCATTGTTATTGGGCTGCATAAGTTTTATTTTGACAATGCATGTATATATAAATAGTTATAATCATAACCATAATTTTTAAAAGGGTAGAGGAGTAAGCCGGTGGAAGGCGTTGGTCAGATGACCAAAAGCTTCATCTGCAAGTCATCATTGAAGTTGAAATTGAAATGTTTATTTCTCTGTAAAGATTGTAATAGGTGGTTTATATATAAAACAACACTTCCGGTGGTTTACATATAAAACAACACTTCCAAAGAAGACCACTAGCATGCCTAGCAAGCCTAGGCATTTCAGGCACTATTAATAATAATTCTTATTCTATATTACAAATTACAAATGATTAAATGGATTTACGTACAATAATAAGGTAGTTCAGAACATTTAAGAATATAACAAACTGCAAAATTAATAATGAGAATGGTTTTGTCTTGGCATGATACACAGTTTCTATTTAAGCTCTTATACTGGAGTATCTCAGGCAAACTTAGCACTAGCTGGAGATTTGTTAGGCAATTTTATGTTCATAGTCATTTTGGTCAGGAGGAGGATGTGTGTGTGTGTGTGTGTGTGTGTGTGTGTGTGTGTGTGTGTGTGTGTGTGTGTGTGTGTGTGCGTGTGTGTGTGTGTACTCACCAAATTGTACTCACCTAATTGGGGTTGCAGAGGTCGAGACTCAGCTCCTGGCCCCGCCTCTTCACTGATCGCTACTAGGTCCTCTCTCTCTGCTTCCTGAGCTTTATCATACCTCTTCTTAAAACTATGTGTGGTTCCTGCCTCCACTACTTCACTTGCTAGGCTATTCCACTTCCTGACAACTCTATGACTGAAGAAATACTTCCTAACGTTGATAAATTAGACACATGTGCAACTCTTGGGTATCTTTATTGAGGAAACGTTTCGCCACACAGTGGCTTCATCAGTCCATACAAAGGAGAATCTTGAAGAACAGGAGGAGAATGAGGTAATCAGTCCCTCAACCTTGAGTCGATGTGGTTAGTCCATCAACCTGTCAGACACTGCAACTTCTTGGGATCTTAATATGTACTTGGGAATTCTTCGCTTGCCTAATTCTTGGGCACGACCTACTTCCACATTGAACAAATGTGACACCACCTATGACTGCTGCACCTCTCCTACCAACGGTTTATAAGCTCCTTCTCCGCACGTATGCCGTATTCTATTCAAAATTGATAGACTGACCACATCGACTCAAGGTTGAGGGACTGATTACCTCATTCTCCTCCTGTTCTTCAAGATTCTCCTTTGTATGGACTGATGAAGCCACTGTGTGGCGAAACGTTTCCTCAATAAAGATACCCAAGAGTTGCACATGTGTCTAATTTATCAACACGTCGGTTCTCTGAACCATTCATCTACAAACACACTTCCTAACGTCCCTGTGACTCGTCTGAGTCTTCAGCTTCTAGTTGTGACCCCTTGTTTCTGTGTCCCCTCTCTGGAACATCCTATCTCTGTCCACCTTGTCTATTCCCCGCAGTATCTTGTATGTCGTTATCATGTCTCCCCTGGCCCTTTTTTCCTCCAGTGTCGTCAGTCCGATTTCCCTCAACCTTTCCTCGTACGACATTCCCCTGAGCTCTGGGACTAGCCTTGTTGCAAACCTTTGTACTTTCTCTAACTTCTTGACGTGCTTGACCAGGTGTGGGTTCCAGACTGGTGCTGCATACTCCAGTATGGGCCTAACATACAGTGTACAGTGTCTTGAACGATTCCTTATTAAGGTATCGGAACGCTATTCTCAGGTTTGCCAGGCGCCCGTATGCTGCAGCAGTTATTTGGTTGATGTGTGCCTCCAGTGATGTGCTCGGTGTTATGGTCACCCCAAGGTCTTTCTCCCTGAGTGAGGTCTGTAGTCTTTGTCCACCTAGCCTATACTCTGTCTGCGGTCTTCTTTGCCCCTCCCCAATCTTCATGACTTTGCATTTGGCTGGATTGAATTAGAGAAGCCAGTTACTGGACCACATGTCCAGCCTGTCCAGGTCTCTTTGCAGTCCTGCCTCATCCTCATCTGATTTAATTCTTCTCATCAACTTCACATCATCTGCGAACAGGGACACTTCAGAGTCTATTCCTTCCATCATGTCGTTCACATATATCAAAAATAGCACTGGTCCTAGAACTGGCCCCTGTGGGACCCCGCTCGTCACAGGCACCCACTGTGATACCTCTTCACGTACCATGACTCGTTGCTGCCTCCCTGTCAGGTATTCCCTGATCCATTGCAGTGCCCTCCCTGTTACATGCGCCTGATCCTCCAGCTTCTGCACTAATCTCTTGTGGGGAACTGTGTCAAAGGCCTTCCTGCAGTCTAGGAAAACGCAATCTACCCACCCCTCTCTCTCGTGTCTTACTTCTGTTACCTTGTCATAAAACTCCAGGAGGTTTGTGATACAGGATTTGCCTTCCATGAACCCATGCTGGTTTTCATTTATAATCTTGTTCCTTTCCAGGTGTTCGACCACTCTCCTCCTGATAATCTTCTCCATGACTTTGCACACAATACATGTCAGAGACACAGGTCTGTAGTTTAGTGCCTCGTTTCTGTTTCCTTTCTTATATATGGGGATTACATTAGCTGTCTTCCATTTCTCAGGTAGTTGCCCAGTTTCAAGGGATGTGTTGAAGATTGTGGTTAGAGGCACGCACAGCATCTCTGCTCCTTCTCTAAGGACCCAGGGGGAGATGTTGTCCGGTCCCATCGCCTTTGAGGTGTCAAGGTCACTTAGGAGCTTCTTCACCTCCTCCTCAGTTGTTCGTATGTCATCCAACACTTGTTGGTATATTCCCTCTTGATGTTCCCTTCTGTGCTGTCTTCCCACAGCCCTTCCTGTCTCTACTGTGAAAACTTCCTTAAATCTCCTGTTCAGCTCCTCACATACCTCCTGATAATTTCTCGTGAGTTCTCCACCTTCTGTCCTTAATCTGATCACCTGGTCTTTGACTGTTGTCTTCCTCCTGATGTGGCTATACAACAGTTTCGGGTCAGTCTTGATTCTCGATGCTATGTCATTTTCATACTGTCGCTGGGCCTCTCTCCTTACCTGTGCATACTCATTCCTGGCTCTGCGGCTGATCTCCCTATTTTCGTGTGTTCTCTGCCTTCTGTACTTTTTCCATTCTCTATTGCACTTTGTTTTTGCCTCCTTACACCGTCGGGTAAACCAGGGGCTCGTTCTGGTCTTCCCGTTGTTACTGTTGCCCTTGGGAATAAACCTTTCCACTGCCTCCTTGCATTTTGTTGTTACATATTCCATCATTTCATTTACTGGCTTTCCTGCCAGTTCTCTGTCCCACTGGACCTCCCGCAGGAAGTTCTTCAACCCTATGTAGTCCCCTCTTTATAGTCAGGCTTTTCCCATTCAACTCCTGTTATTCTCTCCACTTGCAGCTCTACTATGTATTCAAAGCACAGAACCACGTGGTCGCTAGCTCCTAGGGGACTCTCGTACTTGATGTCCTCAATATCTGAGCTGCCCAGGGTAAACACAAGGTCCAATCTTGCTGGTTCATCCTCCCCTCTCACTCTGGTAGTGTCCTTAACATGTTGGTGCATGAGGTTTTCCAGCACCACGTCCAACATCTTGGCTCTCCATGTTTCGGGACCCCTATGTGGCTCCAGGTTTTCCCAGTCAATCTCCCTGTGGTTGAAGTCCCCCATAACCAGCAACTTTGCTCTGCTGGAGTGAGCTCTTCTTGCCACCTCAGCAAGTGTGTCCACCATTGCTCTGTTGCTCTCTTCATGTTCCTCTCTTGGCCTCCTGCAGTTCTGTGGTGGATTATACATCACTACAATGACCACTTTGTGTTCCCCAGACTGAAGTGTACCTACTATGTAGTCTCTTTCTCCCGTCTCATCTATGCCTTTCATTTTCTCGAATTTCCATCTGTGTTTTACGAGCAGAGCAACCCCCCCTCCCCCCCTGCCCCTTCTATCTTTCCTCATGATCTGGTATCCTGGTGGGAAGATTGCATCTGTTATTGTCTCCGTGAGTTTTGTTTCTGTAACTGTTATGATGTCTGGGGACTTCTCATTGATTCTTTCTTTCCATTCCTCATGTTTATTCGTTAATCCATCTGCATTTGTGTACCAAACCTTCAACTTCTGTTCTAATACTGTAACTGTGTGTGTGTGTATGTGTGTGTGTGTATGTGCGTGTATGTGCGTATGCGTGTGTGTGTGTGTGTGTGTATGTGCGTGTATGTGCATGTGCATGTGTGTGTGTGTGTACTCACCTAATTGTACTCACCTAATTGTGGTTGCAGCTCCTGGCCCCGCCTTTTCACTGATCGCTACTGGGTCCTCTCTCTCTCTGCTTCCTGAGCTTTGTCATACCTCTTCTTAAAACTATGTATGGTTCCTGCCTCCACTACTTCACTTGCTAGGCTATTCCACTTCCTGACAACTCTATGACTGAAGAAATACTTCCTAACGTCCCTGTGACTCGTCTGAGTCTTCAGCTTCCAGTTGTGACCCCTTGTCCCTGTGTCCCCTCTCTGGAACATCCAATCTCTGTCCACCTTGTCTATTCCCCGCAGTATCTTGTATGTCGTTATCATGTCTCCCCTGACCCTTCTGTCCTCCAGTGTCGTCAGTCCGATTTCCCTTAACCTTTCCTCGTACGACATTCCCTTGAGCTCTGGGACTAGCCTTGTTGCAAACCTTTGTACTTTCTCTAACTTCTTGACGTGCTTGACCAGGTGTGGGTTCCAGACTGGTGCTGAATACTCCAGTATGGGCCTAACATACACAGTGTACAGTGTCTTGAACGATTCCTTATTAAGGTATTGGAACGCTATTCTCAGGTTTGCCAGGCGCCCGTATGCTGCAGCAGTTATTTGGTTGATGTGTGCCTCCGGTGATGTGCTCGGTGTTATGGTCACCCCAAGGTCTTTCTTCCTGAGCGAGGTCTGTAGTCTTTGTCCACCTAGCCTATACTCTGTCTGCGGTCTTCTTTGCCCCTCCCCAATCTTCATGATTTTGCATTTGGCTGGATTGAATTCGAGAAGCCAGTTACTGGACCACATGTCCAGCCTGTCCAGGTCTCTTTGCAGTCCTGCCTCATCCTCGTCCGATTTAATTCTTCTCATCAACTTCACGTCATTTGCGAACAGGGACACTTCAGAGTCTATTCCTTCCATCATGTTGTTCACATATATCAAAAATAGCACTGGTCCTAGAACTGACCCCTGTGGGACCCCGCTCGTAACAGGCGCCCACTGTGATACCTCTTCACGTACCATGACTCGTTGCTGCCTCCCTGTCAGGTATTCCCTTATCCATTGCAGTGCCCTCCCTTTTACATGCGCCTGATCCTCCAGCTTCTGCACTAATCTCTTGTGGGGAACTGTGTCAAAGGCCTTCCTGCAGTCTAGGAAAATGCAATCTACCCACCCCTCTCTCTCGTGTCTTACTTCTGTTACTTTGTCATAAAGCTCCAGGAGGTTTGTGATACAGGATTTGCCTTCCATGAACCCATGCTGGTTTTCATTTATAATCTTGTTCCTTTCCAGGTGTTCGACCACTCTCCTCCTGATAATCTTCTCCATGACTTTGCACACAATACATGTCAGAGACACAGGTCTGTAGTTTAGTGCCTCGTTTCTGTTTCCTTTCTTAAATATGGGGACTACATTAGCTGTCTTCCACTTCTCAGGTAGTTGCCCAGTTTCAAGGGATGTGTTGAAGATTGTGGTTAGAGGCACGCACAGCATCTCTGCTCCTTCTCTAAGGACCCATGGGGAGATGTTGTCCGGTCCCATGGCCTTTGAGGTGTCAAGGTCACTTAAGAGCTTCTTCACCTCCTTCTCAGTTGTTCGTATGTCATCCAACACTTGTTGGTATATTCCCTCTTGATGTTCCCTTCTGTGCTGTCTTCCCACAGCCCTTCCTGTCTCTACTGTAAAAACTTCCTTAAATCTCCTGTTCAGCTCCTCACATACCTCCTGACCATTTCTTGTGAGTTCTCCACCTTCTGTCCTTAATCTGATCACCTGGTCTTTGACTGCTGTCTTCCTCCTGATGTGGCTATACAACAGTTTCGGGTCAGTCTTGATTCTCGATGCTATGTCATTTTCATACTGTCGCTGGGCCTCCCTCCTTACCTGTGCGTACTCATTCCTGGCTCTGCGACTGATCTCCCTATTTTCGTGTGTTCTCTGCCTTCTGTACTTTTTCCATTCTCTATTGCACTTTGTTTTTGCCTCCTTACACCGTCAGGTAAACCAGGGGCTCTTTCTGGTCTTCCCGTTGTTACTGTTGCCCTTGGGAATAAACCTTTCCACTGTCTCCTTGCATTTTGTTGTTACATATTCCATCATTTCATTTACTGGCTTTCCTGCCAGTTCTCTGTCCCACTGGACCTCCCGCAGGAAGTTCTTCAACCCTGTGTAGTCCCCTCTTTTATAGTCAGGCTTTTCCCATTCAACTCCTGTTATTCTCTCCACTTGCAGCTCTACCATGTATTCAAAGCACAGAACCACGTGGTCGCTAGCTCCTAGGGGACTCTCATACTTGATGTCCTCAATATCTGAGCTGCCCGGGGTGAACACAGGGTCCAATCTTGCTGGTTCATCCTCCCCTCTCACTCTGGTAGTGTCCTTAACATGTTGGTGCATGAGGTTTTCCAGCACCACGTCCAACATCCTGGCTCTCCATGTTTCGGGACCCCCATGTGGCTCCAGGTTTTCCCAGTCAATCTCCCTGTGGTTGAAATCCCCCATAACCAGCAACTTTGCTCTGCTGGAGTGAGCTCTTCTTGCCACCTCAGCAAGTGTGTCCACCATTGTTCTGTTGCTCTCTTCATATTCCTCTCTTGGCCTCCTGCAGTTCTGTGGTGGATTATACATCACTGCAATGACCACTTTGTGTTCCCCAGACTGAAGTGTACCTGCTATGTAGTCTCTTTCTCCCGTCTCATCTATTCCTTCCATTTTCTCGAATTTCCATCTGGTTTTTACGAGCAGAGCAACCCCACCTCCCCCCCTGCCCCTTCTATCTTTCCTCATGATCTGGTATCCTGGTGGGAAGATTGCATCTGTTATTGTCTCCATGAGTTTTGTTTCTGTAACTGCTATGATGTCTGGGGACTTCTCGTTCATTCTTTCTTGCCATTCCTCATGTTTATTCGTTAATCCATCTGCATTTGTGTACCAAACCTTCAGCTTCTGTTCTAATAATGTAACTGTGGTGCGGGGGGTGGAAACAGAGGGATCGGTGTGTGATGGTTGGTTTGGATTGTTCAGTTGCCTTGGGGGTGTCGTGGCTGGAGTCCTTCTGCAGGTGTTTCTGGGGGGTGCGCTTGTCCTTCCATTTGATCCTGGGCTATTCTGCTCTCCTTTTTCATTTCCTCCCATTTCTCCTTTCGTTTTTGAACTCTCTCTTTCATTGTCTTCCTTTCGTCCTGTGTTCTGTCTCGATCGAGGTACACACTCCGGAACTCCTGCTTGCCTCTCAGCCGTGCTTTCTCCTGCAGGATCATGGTTCGGGTTGATTCTGCCTTGAAAATTACTTTTAGAGGCCGATTCCTTTTCTTTGTGAACCACCCAATTCTCCGAAAATTTGCCACCTGGGTCATGTCCCCCTCGCCTATCACCTTCATGATATCTTCAATCGCTTTTTTGTCCTCCTGCTTTCTTTCATCATAAGTTTCCCCTTTAGCTAGCTTTAGCTAGCCCATAGACAAACACGGATCTTTCCCTTTCCACCTCCCACTGTGACTCCCATTGCATCCTCTGATTTGTTTTAGTTCCTTCCCGTGGAGTGTTCCTTCCTTCAGTCCCTTCCCTAGTTATGGCCCCTATGCTTCTTGGTTTATCCTTCCTGCTCACCTGCTCCTGGCCTCCACAGGTATCTGGTAAGGTCCTTGCACATGTCCTAGTTCCTTCAATGTCTTCCAACCTCTCATTTTGTCCTAGTGTGCTCCCTGTCTTTGTTTTGGCCCCATGTGGGTTTGACAGGACCTCTGCATACAGTTTAGTTTCCATGCTTCCTTCAGACCTGTTGTCTGTGTTTGATGTAGCCATTGCCGATGCTACTTCTGTAATATCTTTGTCTCTGTGCTGTTTCAGATGTCTCAGCTCCTCTTCTAATCTCTCTATCTTGATTTCTGCTGCTGTGGCCTGTTGCTTCCACCTTCTGCATTCTGCTGCTAACCTCTCTTCCATCTTCCTTTCCAGCTCATCTAGTCTCCTTCCCCAGTCTTCCTCCCTTTTTTTGAGCTCTACCTCCCATTCCTCCCTCCCAGATTTGTCCTTGGAGCCCCTTGTCCTCATCCTGGTTAGGGGGAGGGGAATAGATGGTTAGGAGAGGGGATGGATGGTTGTGGGGGAGGGGGAGGATGGTTATTGGAGGGGTAGAGATAGTTGGGGGAGGGGGTTAGATGGTTTAGGGGAGAGAGGGGATGGATGGTTATGGGGGAGGGGGAGGATGGTTATTGGAGGGGGGGAGGTAGTTGGGGGGGTTAGACGGTTTGGGGAGGGGTTAGGTGGTTTGGGGGAGGGGTAGGTGGCTAAGGTGAGGTGGTTAGGGAAGGGGGAGAGGTGGTTAGGGGAGGGGGGGTATGTGTTTGTGTCAAGTGTTTGTGTCAAGTGGTGGATGGTGTTTGGGTGTGTGTGTGTGTGTGTGTGTGTGTGTGTGTGTGTGCGTGTGTGTGTGCATGTGTGTGTGGTGTGTGTGTGTGGTGTGTGTGTGTGGTGTGTGTGTGTGTGGGGTATGTGTGGTGTGTGTGTGTGTGGTGTGTGTGTGTGTGGTGTGTGTGTGGTGTGTGTGTGGGGTGTGTGTGTGTGGCATATGTGTGGTGTGTGTGTGTGGTGTGTGTGTGTATATGTGTGTGTTTGTGTTTGTGTTTGTGTGTGTGTGTGTGTATGTGTTTATGCATGTATGTATGTGTGTGTATGTGTGTGTATGTATGTGTGTGTGTGTGTGTGTGTGTGTGTGTGTGAGTGTGTGAGTGTCTACCCTTGTGTGTGTGTGCTTGTGTGTGAGGGAGGGAGGGTTAGGGGGGGTAGGTTGTGTGGTTGAAAGATCCGTCGTGTAGGCACAAATTTAGTCTCATTTATCTTTCCCAATTATCTACTCTCTCCACTTATTGCCCTTTCTGGATTTACGTATTAATTGTTGCTGGTTATTATCATTTTCTTTGTTCACATTGAGAGACGACTTCCTAGCTTCCTAAGTATTCTTACTGCTAATAACTTCCGGTAGTAACACTGCCTGTGTACGTGTGTGCATGTGTGTGTGTGTGTGTGTGTGTGTGTGTGTGAGAGAGAATCTTGTGCGGTTTAATGACTGGCCGCAACTTCTTGTGACCTGACACAACCCTCCTGGGACCTGACCCTAGCACTGTCTTACAATGTTGCCCTTAAAAGCTTGTCCCACCTACCTTCTCACACTCGTCAACACTATATTCTCTATGTCTATGCTATTTCTATTCTAATTCTGATAATAGCTTGCAGGAGTGAGTGACCAGTATCAAACAGTATGCAAGGCCAGCCAGGGCCGTCAACATGCAAACCACAAATAGGCGAATAAACTTGCAGTGACAGTTGCCAGCTGCTGATGACGAAGTCGTCGTTGTAGGCCTTAAATCCCTATTTTGGAGATCCTTCACCCGTGATGATTATAATCATATATTCTCATACATCCCGCTTCCTCACGCGATTTCACTCTTCACATTATATACACTTCACTTTATATGTATAATGGCACACAACTTGTCGTGACGTCACTTCTTCAGGCCTACCGCTGCCAATGTGGCAACAGCGCCTAAGACCCCCAACGGTTTGCACTTTGAAATATTATGATTTCAGCTTTCCTCTCACTTTCTTTAACTAATAACTTTAATTATCACTCATAGTATTGTTCACTGACGTTCCACTACCACTGATTACTGCTAACTGTTATTGCATGCCATACAATGCTAAGGATCTCGGAGCCTTGTTACCCACGTGTGTGTGTGTGTGTGTGTGTGTGTGTGTGTGTGTGTGTGTGTGTGTGTGTGTGCACGTGCATGAATGGTTGGTTTTCATGTAGATAGTTGATGGTGGGGTGTGCTAGGAAGATAAGTTTTTTTTTTTTGACAGTAGTTTTGAAAATGGTGGCTGAGTCTGCAGTTCTACAGTTTTCAGGTAGGGAATTCCAGATTTTAGGCCCTCTAATGTACATTGAACATTTGTATAGATTTAGCCGGACACGGGAAATGTCAGAGATTTTTGTGTCTGGTACTGTGCCTATGGGTGCTGTCACAACTATCAAAAAAGCATTTTAGTTCAGGGTTAATATTGGAATTTATGGTTCTGTAAATGTAGTTTGCAAAGTATTAAGTGTGGAAGTTCTGTACAGTGAGTAAGTTTAGGTCTTTGCTGGGGGTGTCGCTTGGGATTGGATTGTGTGATAATTCTTACTGCGGCTGTTTGTTGGGTTATTATTGGTTTTAGGTGGGTTGCTGCTGTTGATCCCCAGGCATAAATGGCATAGGTGAGGTAAGGATAGACGAGTGAATAGTATAGTGTGAGTAGGGCTGATTATGGTACATAATAACGTATCTTAGAGAGGATCCCAACCGTTTTGGATACTTTTTTTTGCTATGTGTTGGATATGGGTGCTGAAATTCAGGTTGCTGTCAAGGTGTAGGCCCAGGAATTTGCCCTCATTATGTTTAGCAATGAAAGTGTTGTCAATCATAATGTTCAGTTGTGCAACACTTGTTCTGTTACCAAACATAATATAGAAGGTTTTGTCAGTATAAAGTGTGACCCGCATCAGGAAACACTTGTCCTGTTTCCTCATGAACATTATGCCTGTCCATTTTGACAATTTTATAAGAATGATGCTGATTTCCTTTCAGTAAGTAAATGCCTTTTCTTATTTTCAAAATATTCACGACAGTGCTAGTACCTGAGTCACAGTTATTACAATCAGAAGTAAAAGCTAAACCCACAAGGGTCATACAGCACCCGAGCCATGAGCCAGGTTGATCTGGCACAGCAGACCTACATTTTTGGGGCCCTGAAGCTTGAACCGTTATGGAGGCCCCCTTCACAACCGCTCGTACAGTAGACTCAAAATTTTTAAGCAATGTGGACTACAGTCACTTCTGGGGCCCCTCCGGGATTAGGGCCTTGAAGCTTAAGATTTATAATAGATCTACCCCTGATTAGCACTCCAGTATTACATATATTCTTTGGGAATATATGTATACGTGGTAATCAAGTTTGATCTGGGGAAGAGGAGGGTAGCACCAGTTGCTCAGATCAAGAGTTCTTCAGTAGCATCATGGCAAAACTTCAACTCTCGTGTGCAGGAGTGTTAATTCCTTTAACTGGCAATGGTTAGATTGCTGCATTCATGAGGGGAAGGTGGGGAGAGGGGAGTGCTAAACCAACAGCAATTGTTGAAAATACTGTATATATTTTCCGGAAATACGGTAATTTATAGGTAAATAGATGCCCTATATTGTATTTTTAAAAGAAGTATGTTATCAAAAAAAAGAAGAGACTCACCATCTTGGTTTTGAATTTTGTACAAACGTTGGTGTAATGGGAAGAATTTTTCATGCTCTAGAGGTTAAAATTGTGTTGACACCTCTCAAATAGGAGGCGAAATTGGTGGATGTGCATTCCTGCATAACTTGAGATATCAGACGACTGGACAAGACAGCTCCAGGAACCTCAGATAAGCTCTCTAGATTTGTGTGTAATTCTGGCCAGCATTATTTTCATAGATTTAGTTAGAGTGAGGTTTTCTGAGTATGATACACATTAATCTCCAGTCAAATTGGTGAGTGATATTAAGATATATTTTCCTTCTGTTATGTAATTGTGTATATATATAACCATTTATTATTTTTAATGTACAGTCCACAAATTTATATATTTACCAGTATTCCTGGTGTATGTATATTTCATTTAATTATTAGGTCCAGAGCAACTTGTGGTTATGACAGTGGTAGGTATCGAAGGGGGACATTTTTTGTGACCTAGGTGTCCCAAATTCCTACTTGTCTATGTAACATTGATAAATAATAATTATCTTTGTTATCATTTACTGTTATGTACATAATTAGTTACATTCAGATAAATGCAATTTTCCACATTTAATTTGCCCGTTGGTCCTTCGAACCGGATGTAATTAGTGAAGTCATTAATTAGTTAATTACTTAATAATTATATGTGAAATGACAGAAGGAGGTGGATGTTAAGTTCACAAATTTACTTAATGTGTAGTGGATTATAATTATTACAATACTAATTTGGATAAGTCAAGTGTGGCTAAAGATTATATTAATGTGTATAAGTGTATGTGTAATTGATAAGCCAAGTGTAGCTGATTATATTAATGTGTATATTAATTTTGCAAAGCCAAAGTGGCTAGGATTTATATTAATGTATTTGTATAATATTAATTTGATAAGATAATTCTATGCTAAATTCTGGCAAGGATTTATTAATTTGTATAATATTAATTTTGCTAAGCCAAGGCTGGCTAAAGGTTTGTATTAATGTACATTTAAAATTTATATAATTTTCTTACATATAATTGCTAAG
This sequence comes from Cherax quadricarinatus, assembly GCF_038502225.1. Taxonomy (NCBI): domain Eukaryota; kingdom Metazoa; phylum Arthropoda; class Malacostraca; order Decapoda; family Parastacidae; genus Cherax; species Cherax quadricarinatus. Next base: position 20,154,609 of record NC_091343.1, on the reverse strand, counting down.
CTCAGGTAGCTAGGATTTATTCAAAGGTAAGTTGTACTATTTACCTTTATAAGTGCATAATTTAGTACATAATCAGTGTTATTAAGTTGAATTTAATACATTGCATCATGGCTGAAAATGAGGAAATTAATATAGAAGACAAACATATGGAATATAGAGCAAAGAAAGCGCCATTGCAAGCTAGAAAGGGCCATGTAACCAAGGCATATAATAAATGTTTGGAATTAATGAATCAAGAAACTGTGAATACTGATGATTTAAAATTGTATTTAGATGCTTTAGGTAATAGATATGATTCATACAAATTATATTACAACAAATATGAAGGAGATCTGTTAGTAAACTGTGTAGATGAGACTGAAGTAGATCTCATGATTAATCAGTATTATGAATTAGAGGAAAAGATTCTTGTAAAAGTCAGGCCTTGAATAAATTAAAATGTGTAAACCAGGCAGTTAATCAGTCTGCTCCAACAAATAAGATGTCTTTGCCAAAACTCCCAGAACTATGTTTACCTGTATTTCATCCTGGTGAAAATTGGGAGGAATTTTGGTAAATTTTTAAAGCAGCTGTGCATGACAGGAATGACCTAGCCTGTGTAACTAAATTATTTTACCTCAAAGGACAGGTAAGAGGAGATGCTCACATACTCATACAAGCCTTTCCCAATGTAGATGACTCTTAAAAGGAAGCAGTTGACTTGTTGAAGGTCACTTATGGTAATATAGAACAAAGGTTGGATCTAGTGAATATCATCATTAATTTAAAATCTCCAGATCATACTTACAAAGGTTTACAGCAGTTTAGAGTTAAACCGGAGAGCACTCTCAAAACATTAAGTAATAAATATAATCTGAAGGAATCAGACTGGTTATTGAGTGCCATTGTACAGAATAAATTAAACTATAAAACACTTGAATGGTTCTCCAACAAATATCACAAGGGTTATTTTGGTCTGGAGGAAATAAGACTAGGTCTACAAGAATTAATTGTGCAGTTGCAGACCAGCCAACCAACTCATTTTAAAGATGCAACACATAATAACTCTGAGGTATCTGTCAAGTATCACAAAGGGAAAAATTATCCCAATGTTAATAATCAAAATTCATTTCCTAAAATGAGTTGCATAGGTGCATATCAAGTAGCAGGAATCAGAAATAATGATTCTCCACAAGGTAAGAAGAAAAAGTACCCTCCTAAGAGTAGCACAGTTAATAGGAAACCAGACAAAAAAAGAGAGATTGTCTTTTCTGCAAGGGTACTCATTTTTCTAAAAATTGCAATGCATACAATTCATGGAATGATAAAGTTGAAAGATTGGAGGAACTTGACAGATGTATCAGGTGTTTGGGTAATCACAATGTAAAGGATTGTTATGCCAAATTAAACTTCTGTTATCAATGTCACAAAGGAAGACACCATATAGTCATGTGTAAGGGTCTATATGTTAATGTTGATAATAATGATAATGTTGACAATCCTGACACAACAGTGGCTAATGTAAAAATTGCTGCTAATCTTAATAATGATGAGTTTGCTGAAGTAGCCTTACCTGTGTTACAGGTAAAAATTGATGATAAAAGGCATAAATCAAAAAATGTAAATGCATTATTGGACCAGGGATCCCAGCGTACTTTCATTAAACGTAAATGTCTTGATGGTATGAAAGTACAGATGGGAGATCCTACAACTCTAAAATTATCTGGTTTTCTCTCAGATAAAAGGGCTCAATTGTATGACACAGTTTATGTAACTGTCAGGTTGGGCAATGAGAAAAAATGTGTTAATGTAGTAATTGTAGATAGACTTCCAGAGAAAATATCTACAGTAGGGCTTAGTAAAGCTACAGAAAGACTTTCACATAATGTAAATTTAACAACTTCTGGTGTAAGTGATGATTCTGTAGGCCCAATAAATATTTTGATAGGTAGTGACTATTATGCCTCCTTTGTAAAGGGTATGGTAAAGAAATGTGGTGTCACCCTTTTGAATACTGCTGGAGGCCATGTAATGTATGGTAGGATTCCTCGTAATAATAATTCATGACTAGAGGAAACTACAAATACCATAACTGTGTGTCTTACTCATGAAGTCGCGCCCCAGTATAATTCTTCCATAGAGGATGGTGTTGAGCCAGTGCATAAATTGTGGGAATTAGACAGCATTGGAATAAATGTAAATGAAGAAAGTCCAGACGATTCTTTTACTCAGGAGCAATACCTGAGAGATGTAAAATTTGAATCTGGACAATACTGGGTGCGACTTCCGTGGAGACTGAACCATCCAGAATTGCCCACTAATTACAGAATGACATATGGACAGTTAAAGGCTCAGCTCCGCGAACTGAGTAAGACACCAGAATTATTAACTTCCTATAATGATATAATTGCTGAGCAATTAATTAATAAATTTATAGAAGAGGTACCTCCTGAGCAAGCCAAAATTTATGGTCACTATTTGCCACATCATGGAGTGAAGAAGGATTCTAAGACCACTCCTCTGAGAACTGTGTTTAATTGTAGTGCCAGGAGTAACAAAAATGTACCTAGTTTAAATGACTGTTTGATGACAGGTCCGTCGTTGACGGAAAAATTAGATGTCTTATTAAATTTCAGAGTGAAGCCTTATGCCTTTACGGCTGACATAAGTAAAGCTTTCCTAAGAGTGGGTTTACAAGAGGCTGACCGGGATTGTACCCGCTTCTTATGGCCTGAGAATCCTATTGAAACACTTAGCCCTCTGAAAACCTTTCGCTTTAGGAGTGTATTATTTGGTGCTACATCCAGCCCGTTCCTACTTCAAGTGACGATAAATGCACACCCTAAATGTATGGAAAGTCCATTGAGTAAAGTAATGAGCAAACAATTTTATGTGGACAATTTCCTGGGTGTGACGTCAACTGAAGAGGAACTGTTAATGACTTATGGAGAGGCTAATAAAATAATGCAAAGTGCAAATATGCCTCTGAGGGAATGGACTAGTAATTCGTCCAAATTAAAGGACAAAATAAGTAAAGATTACCCTGGAGATGAAGTGCCAAAATGTAGTAATGTATTGGGTTTAACTTGGGATACTGAGAGAGATTTGTTAATGTTAAAACCTAATAATTACAGTATGCCCAACAAATTAACTAAGAGAGTTTTGCTTGCTGAAGTTTCCAAATGTTTTGATCCACTAGGTTTAGTGTCACCCCTTACTATAAGAGGGAAATTATTAATTCAGGAAGCATGGAAACTTAAATTTGCTTGGGATGAAATTCTACCTGAGGAATTCATTAACAGGTGGGACGAATTAATTGGTGATTATGAAAAAATTCCAATGTTGGAGTTCTCATGCCAGGTGGCCAATCCAAATGGGAAAAATGTACTCCAAATTTTTTGTGATGCTTCAAAATTGGCATATGGAGCAGTTGCTTACCTTCAATGTAATAGTGTTATTTCTCTTGTTATGTCTAAGGCTAAAGTGTCTCCAATTAAATCACGTACCTTGCCTCATTTGGAATTAACAGCCATTTATGTAGGTGTCAAATTAGCTAATTATATAAGAAATAAGTTGCAGGAGATAAATATTAGTGACACTGTAATTTGGTCTGATAATGAGGTATCCTTACAATGGATTTGTAATGGAAACAGTAAAATTGTGTACGTACAAAACAGAGTCGCTGAAATTAACCAGATGCAAGAGAAGTATAATAGTTTGGGTCAGCATATGTTAACATTTAATCATATACCTGGTTAGGAGAATACAGCTGATTTCTTGTCTCAAGGTTTATCTTATGCTAAATTTGTAAATGCTGTATCATGGTTTAAAAGACCGAGCTGGTTGGTAAATAAAGCTAATTGGCCTGTACATAAGGCATATATTGCTCCTGTTGAAATTACTGTGACCACCACTCCAATAGTTTGTCCTTCCTTAGCCATTGATATAAATAGGTATTCTTCTTTACCCAAACTAATCAATGTAACTAAGTTGGTGTTTAAATTTCTAAACAAGATGAATATTTCATATAAGTTTTCACATCCTCTTGAATTTTGGATAAAGAGGGTACAGGAGGAAATCTATGTAAATGAGATTAAATTGATGATGGAAAGAAAAATTGTGAAAGGTTCCATAATAGAGAAATTAGGGCTGTATTTAGAGAACAGTGTAATTAGGTGCAGAGGTAGGTTACAAAATGCTGAATTGGGTGATTATGCTAAACACCCTATCTTACTGCCCAAAACTCATCATCTAACAAATTTGATTGTTCTAAATGCCCATAAAAATGTAATGCATGGTGGGGTACAAGATACCTTAAATTGTATTAGGGAAACTTTCTGGATTCCACAAGGACGGCAAAGTGTAAAAAGGGTGATTAAATCTTGTGTAATATGTCGCCATGTGGATGCCAGATCCTATATGTACCCAGGTCCTCGACCATTGCCAAAGGAGCATGTACAATTAGTGAAACCATTTGATGTAACAGGTGTAGACTATAGTGGTCCAATAATTTTAACAGGTACTTCAGATGGTGTTCCACTGAAAGTGTATGTTTGTTTGTTCACCTGTAGTGCTACTAGGGCAGTCCATTTAGAAGTGGCACAGGACTTGTCTGCAGAACAGTTTATACAGCTGTTTCGAAAATTTGCAGCTAGGAGATCCTGTCTGAGGTTGATGATTTCGGATAATGCCACAAATTTTGTAGCAGGTGCTCAACACTTGATAGAATTAAATAATAGTAACGATGTTCAATCTCTGTTAACCCAGCGAGGGTGTACCTGGAAATTTATTACTCCTAGAGCCCCTTGGCGGGGGGGGGGCTGTACGAAAGACTGATAGGCACAGTGAAGAGGTGTCTCCGCAAAGTACTACACCGGAAGAGAATTAATTTGGAAGAATTCCGTGCAGTGTTAGTGGAGGCAGAAAATCGTATAAATAATAGGCCTCTCTCATACATGAGTGATACACCTGATGCAGATGTATTAACACCTTCTCACCTAATATGTGGAAGGAAATTGGAAGCTGCCCCTGTCTATAGAGATAATCCCGAAGAAAGTGATGAAGATTACAATGATGCGGCAGTGTTGTGTGATAAATTTAAAATGTTAAATAAAGTAATTGATCATTGGTCTAATGTGTGGCATAAGGAATATCTTCTTACACTGCATGAACACTTTTATGGTGCGACAGAGGCAGTAAATCGACAGAACATTCAACCAGGTGACATTGTGTTGATTGATACTGAACAAAATCGAACATTGTGGCCTTTGGGCAAAGTATTGACATTGTACCCAGATGCACAAGGTGTTGTCAGGAATGTCAAAATGTTGTGTCGTGGCCAGGAAAGTTTACGCACAATTAATAAATTGATTCCCTTGGAATTAGGTGTTCAATCAAATGTAAATGAAAACCTGAGGGAAAGTGACACGAGTGATATGGAAGATAACGCTGACCAAGTGATGCCGGAAAATGAAATCGTGGTAAGACCTACTAGGAGAACAGCCACTCAAGCCAGAACCGGCTGGAATTGTCTCCTAAAGGAAGTAGTAATTTGAGTCGTTTAGCAACGAACTCCGGCCGGCCAAAGTGTGGAAAATACTGTATATATTTTCCAGAAATACGGTAATTTATAGGTAAATAGATGCCCTATATTGTATTTTTAAAAGAAGTATGTTATCGAAAAAAAGAAGAGACTCGCCATCTTGGTTTTGAATTTTGTACAAACGTTGGTGTAATGGTAAGAATTTTTCGTGCTCTAGAGGTTAAAATTATGTTGACACCTCTCAAATAGGAGGTGAAATTGGTGGATGTGCATTCCTGCATAACTTGAGATATCAGACGACTGGACAAGACAGCTCCAGGAACCTCAGATGAGCTCTCTAGATTTGTGTGTAATTCTGGCCAGCATTATTTTCATAGATTTAGTTAGAGTGAGGTTTTCTGAGTATGATGCACATTAATCTCCAGTCAAATTGGTGAGTGATATTAAGATATATTTTCCTTCTGTTATGTAATTGTGTATATATATAACCATTTATTATTTTTAATATACAGTCCACAAATTTATATATTTACCAGTATTCCTGGTGTATGTATATTTCATTTAATTAATAGGTCCAGAGCAACTTGTGGTTATGACAGTGGTAGGTATCGAAGGGGGACATTTTTTGCGACCTAGGTCACCCAAATTCCTACTTGTCTATGTAACATTGATAAATAATAATTATCTTTGTTATCATTTACTGTTATGTACATAATTAGTTACATTCAGATAAATGCAATTTTCCACAGCAATCATACAATGCCAATTAATTTGATCCAAGATGTTTCTGGAAAGAAAAGTAATTTTTGAGTCGAAGCGATACTGCCAGAGATCTTCCAGTGCCAAGTTAGGCTCGAAATTATTAGTTATTACAGTATTTACAGAACGTGCCAAATCTGTGTGTGTGTGTGTGTGTGTGTGTGTATGGGTGGATGTATATGTTATTCAGTACTGCTATTATATTCAAAACAAATACTTGACTTTTATTTTCTTAGTTTAGTGTTAAATCCATCAAGGTGGTACAGCATCTGAGGAGGGGAAAGATGAAGGGATAATCAAGATTAATCCATGGAGGAGAAACTAAAATCCATTGGTTCACCTCACGTTGACAGTCATGAAAGAGCCACTGAAACCACATCTGTTCAGAGACAAGTTCAGATAAATTTATGGGTGAACTCTTAATCCATTAGGTAATACAGCACACAAAAGGGAGGGATAATCAGGTTTCACCCGAGGAAGTTGAGGATAGCTCAAATTCTTTGGATCATGAATCCTTCAGCTTCAGGAAAATGATTGTGTGGATAATGAAAACTTCCAGAAGTGGAGAAATAATGCTAAAGGTGCCATTATTCAAATTACAAATTACTTGTACTCTCTCACTTGTACTGTCAGGTGTTGATGCCTCTATTCAAGGCAGGAGAGAGATCAGAGCTGGAATGGATACAAAGACCATTTACTGCCTGCATAGAGCCAGTAAAACTAATAGATGCATTTCCTGCTACAATAAAAGTTCTCACCAGTAGTCATAAAGCCAACAACACACTTACTCTTTACTGATGGGCCAAAGACCTTTGCCCCTATTATTATTATAATCAAAAAGAAGCGCTAAGCCACAAGGGCTATACAGCGCTGCAGGGTAGGGAAGGAAGCGAGGGTATTGGATGGCAGAAGGGAGGAGGGATGATCAGTAGGTTACAGAAAACAGCGGGGCAGGGGATAGTACGGGGGTAGAGGGTAGCAAGAGATTGAAGTAGAAAGGGCGGAAGGTATAAGAATTTGTGAAGTAAGTCAGTTGTTGTCAAAAAGTCAATGAGAGAGTCTGGATGAAAGGTGGGTCCATCAGCAAGAAGGGAAGGTAAAGAGAGAGCAGAGGAGCGAAGATGACGACGGAGGTAAATTCTGCGTGCTCGTTGATAAAGTGGGCAGTCCAACAGAATGTGGCTGACTGATAATGGAGCTTGGCAATTCTCACAGAGAGGAGCAGGGTGCCTCTCCATGAGATATCCATGAGTAAGACGAGTATGGCCAATGCGAAGACGGGAGAGAGTAGTCTCCCAACCTCGACACTGGTGATAAGAAGACGGCCAGTAACCTATACTCGGTTTAATAGATTGAAGTTTGTTGCCGAGCATAGTAGACCAATGTTGTTGCCAACGGGTGTGAAGGTGGGAAGATATTGCAGCAAAATAGTCCATAAATGGAATACCTCTATATGAAACTGGTAGGTCATGTACTGCTGACTGCGCAGCAGTGTCTGCCTGTTCATTGCCCTGTACGTCAACATGACCAGGGACCCAACAAAAAACAATATCTTTATGCTTGGTAAAGATGCGGCGTAGCCAAAGTTGGATACGGAGGACTAAGGGGTGAGGTGTATCAAATTTCTGTATAGCCTGTAAAGCACTAAGGGAGTCTGAGACAACCACAAATGATGACACAGGCATAGATGCAATACGGATAAGTGCTGTAAGGATGGCATACAATTCAGCAGTAAAAATACTAGCCGAAGATAATAAATGCCCTTGTACGATGCTGTCCGGAAACACTGCTGCGAATCCTATGCCGTCAGAAGACTTAGAGCCATCTGTGTACACAGCAATGGCATAAGAATGAGAGTGAAAGTGGTCAAGAAAAAGAGAGCGGGAAGCGACCGTAGACAGTTGGGCTTTCGAGCAAGGGAGAGAGAAAGAACAGACTCGAACAGCTGGAACTTCCCAGGGGGGTAGGGAAAAGTGAGATGCTACATGTACATAGAAAGGTGGTAATTGAAGAGAAGACAAGAGCGAATGAAGGCAAAGAGAGAAGGGACGGAGTAAACAGGGGCGGCGAACAAATAAAGAATGTCTACTATCATCAGTGACCATTCTATAAATGGAAGGATTGCGGAGATCATGAGAGCATACATAGTAGCGAAGGCAATGGGCATCACGGCGATCAGATAAGGATGGAACATTCGCTTCTGCATAGAGGCTCTCGACAGGGGAAGAGCGAAAAGCACCAAGGCATAAACGTAATCCTTGGTGATGAATGGGGTTAAGGCTAGAGAGAGTAGCAGGAGATGCCGCTGAATAGATCTGGTCACCATAACCAAGTTTCGATAAAATGAGGGCAGAATGTAGGCGAAGGAGGGTTCGACGATCAGCTCCCCATGAAAGATGAGCAAGGGTTTTAAGAAGGTTCAGCCGGCTGTGACAGGTTGCCTCCAGAGAGGTAATGTGAGGTTTCCAGGATAACCTACTGTCAAAGAGGAGGCCCAGAAACTTGACTGTATCACGTTCAGGGATACAGGAGCCATAGAGGTACAAAGGATGATCGGAGATGACAGAGCGTCTAGTGAAAGTAATTTGGTGGGTTTTTGTGCTGGAAAATTTAAACCCATGTGTGGTGGCCCAATTGGAAACACGGTCGACTGCATGCTGGAGAGAAACTGTAATGAGGTGACAGTCAGCGCCTGCACAGGCAATAGCGAAGTCATCAACATAGAGTGATGACCATATATTTGATGGAAGACAAGAGGCCAAATCATTAATAGCAAGGAGAAAAAGTGTTGTGCTCAGAACAAATCCCTGGGGGACACCTTCAGCTTGGATAAGTCCCGGGAGAGCACATTATTAACCCTAACACGGAAATGCCTGTCAGTTAAAAAGTTCTTAAGGAAGGATGGTAGATTGCCTCGAAGGCCTAAGGAGTGGGCTTGGGCTAAAATATTATACCTCCAAGTTGTGTCATATGCCTTCTCAAGGTCAAAAAATATGGCAATAACTGAGTGGTTATTCGCAAAGGCATTACGAACATACATATCCAAGCGTAGTAAGGGGTCTATGGTAGAACGTCCCTTACGAAAGCCATATTGACGAGTGGAGAGACTGTTATGTGTCTCTAAATACCACACTAAACGTCTATTTACTAGGCATTCCATCACTTTGCAAACTCCACTGGTAAGTGCAATGGGACGATAGCGGGAGGCTTCATGTCCCGTAGTGCCTGGTTTGCAGAAAGGGAGAACAATGGTGGATTTCTACAGCTGTGGAACAACTCCTTGTGACCAAATAAGATTGTAAAGGCGTAATAGGACTGCAAGGGCTGACTGATGTAAATGTTGTAGCATACGAATATGAATGTCATCGGGCCCAGCTGCCGATGATCGGCAAGCTGAGAGTGTTGCCTCCAGTTCTTGAAGTGTAAAAGGCACATTATACTGTTCTTCTCTGAGAGAAGAAAAGTCCAAGGGTGCTAACTCTCTGGCAGACTTTGAGGAAAGAAAGGAGGGGCATAGATGGAGTCCCTGAGAAATACGGACCAGATGATTGCCAATTTCATTGGCAACATCTAGTGGGTTTGCTATATCAACACCGGCAACCCGCAGAACAGGAGCCGGGTCAGGAGAATATTTACCACTCAGTTTTCGTACTTTTTTCCAGACTGCACTGATAGAGGAAGCAGAGGTGATGGTGGAGACATAATCTTGCCAGTAAGTGCGTTTAGCGTCACGGATGACACGGCGAGCGATTGCATGCTTCTGCTTAAAATCAAGAAGTCTCTCTGTGGTTCTATTGTACTGGTACCTGCCCCATGCAGCGCGTTTCAAACGTACTGCACGAGCACAAGCAGGAGACCACCAAGGCACGCATTTCTGAGAATGCCTGCCCGAAGTTTGGGGTATACAATTAGAAGCTGCGGTTAAAACAGAGGACGAGAAGAGGTGTAAAAGCTCATCGATGGAGGACGAAGAAGGAACCTTTCTAAAAACAGTTAGGTGTGAGCAAAGGTTCCAATTTGCCTGATCAAATTGCCAGCGTGGGATGCGAAGAGGTGGTGAATATGGAGGGGAAGTAAGAATGATTGGGAAATGATCGCTGTCATGTAAGTCCGGGAGAACAGACCAAGTGAAGTCTAATGCGGCGGAGGAAGAGCAGACTGAGAGATCGATGCAAGAGAGAGTGAGAGTCTGAGGATCAAAATGGGTGTGAGTACCTGTATTTAAAACATGGAGGGGGTGGGTGGCAAGAAAAGCCTCTAATTGAATGCCACGGGAATCACAGTGAGACCCCCCCAGAGGAAATGGTGGGCATTAAAATCGCCAAGTAACAGAATTGGTGGCGGTAATGACATAACAAGAAAGGCAATATCCGGAATAGATAATGCCCGAGGAGAGAGATATAAAGAACAGAGCATATACCACCTATGCAAGTGGATACGGGCTGCTGTGTAATGCAGCGAAGTACGAACAAATAGCTGATGGTACGGAATATCAGTGTGTAGAAGAAGGGCACTTTCATTAAAGGTCCCATCAGGAAAAGGATCTGAAGAATACAATAAATTATAGCCTGAGATGGGAGAGATAACAGCAGATTGTAATTTTGGTTCCTGTAAGCAAACACCAATAGGGAAAAACTGGGAGAGTAACATCTGAAACTCACCCCGATTACCCCTGAGGCCGCGTATATTCCACTGTAAATAGGCCATGATTGGCAATGATAAAGATACCTGAAATCCGCAGGTAAGGGTTCCTATGGACTAGAGGGGTTAGAAAAATCCACATGTGGAGGCAGTGGAAAACGTTCAAGCAGCGAAGGAACGGTGCGCTGTGAAGAAAGGAGTTGCGCAGATGGAGCAGAGGAGAGAGAAGGAGCGGAGGGTGGATCAGTGTCCATTGATGGTTTGGTCTCTGCAATATATTCAGAGATTGCTTCAGGTGTTTTGGAATTCAGAGACGTCGTATGGGAGACAATATTGGAAATGGTAGGGGGAGGATGAGTAAAGATTGGAACTGTATTGGACTGTACCAAGGTAGGGGGGGGCGAAAGGGTGGAGGGAACTGGAGAAGCGTGGAAGGGGACAGAAGAGGCAGAAACCTGGGAGGTGGCAGAAGAGGAAGAAACTTGGGAGGGAACAGGGGAGGAAGGTACAGTATGAGGAGGGTGAACCTCTACACTTGTAACAGAGCCAGTGAGAGGGGGAGAACCAGGTACAGCGACAGGGAAGGTAAAATGAGGAGGTGGAAGATGGGTAGGAGGTGTTAACGGACCTTTTTTTGACTTTTGAGAAGTAGAGGGACGATTGGGAGGAGGTGTCATACGAGATCTCGTCGCTACTGAGGCTTGTGAGAGAGAACACGAAGAAGCGAGATCAGACTGAGGCATTGAAGTAGGGACGTCTGAGCCGAGGACAGCAAAAGAATTAGATACAGGAGTGACTATGGGAGAGGTAACCACAGAGGTAGGTGCAGAAGATGGGCTACCAGAAGTGGGGGGACGTTTTGAAACACGGGAATAAGAAACACGAGTTAGTCTCCCTTGGAGGTGGAGATGAGAAACTGCCATGGCATAAGGGAGACCTTCTGCCTCTTTGAGGTAACGGATTTCCCGCTCATTTAAGTAGACTTGACAACGGCGAGAGTACGAAGGGTGAGCCTCATGACAAGAGGGAGGTCGATTGCAAGACGTATTAGAATGGTCATTGGCACCACAAACTGGGCATTCGGCGATAGATCTGCAATATTTCGCTGGATGGCCAAATCGCCAGCAATTTCTACACTGTTGCGGTGTAGGGATCACCTTTCGAACTTGTAACCGATGTCCTGCTACATAAACTGAGGATGGGAGTTCACGGCTGTCAAAAGTTAAACGAGCTACATTGCTAGGGTATCGTCTCCGCCCGCGGGCAGGAAGAACGTAAGTGTCTACCTTGAGGATTGGGAGATCTTGGAGTTCCAGCTGTTCAAGAATGTCGGTGCCACATGTCTGGAAATTTTGTTGAACTATGGTATGGGGCAGAATGACGGTACCACTACAAGAATTGAGGGAATGATGTTTTTCAAGAGTGACAGGAACAGTATCGATATGGGAAAGACGAGAAAGCTCATGAGCCTGGGTAGCATTCTGTACCGTGATGATGCACGTACCGCTCTTAAGAGCATGAAAAGAAATATCTTTACCAACATGGTGTAGGAGCTTGCCAATACTGTGGTCAGAAAGATAGGCAGTAGAGGAAGTCGGTCGTAAAGTGAAGAATTTAGTCCATTGTGCAGTCTGAAACCGAGCGTGGAAAGGTAGTGAAGGACATGTTGATCTTTTCTGAGAAGAACGAGAAGGTGGAGAAGTATCATCAGCAGGTAATTGTCGTTGGCGTTTAGGCGTGGGACCAGAGTTGGTCCGACGTGGAATGGGTCGGCGATTCGAAAATTGCCGCACCGTAGAGGGAGAGGCCGGAAGCATAGTCAGAGGAGAGCGAAGGTCAGATAAATCGAAGGAGTCAGTCGAGGCCTCAGTACCTGAAGCGGGTGAGGAAACAGCACTGGCAAGAGGCACGAGGAGTGTTCCAAAGACGAGGCGGGGTCAGAACGGGGTGCGGTATCAAGAAAGGGCCCGGGGGTAGCAGGTTCATGGACTAGGGCTGCCATGGGTAGGTTACTTCTTTCTTTTTAAGAAAAAAAAAGAAAATAAAAATAAAAAAAAGAAAAAAAGGGGGGACCAGGGAGGGATAGTTCCTAGGAGGAATGAAAGGGCCAGAAATCTCCCTCAGTGCCCAAGAGGACCTCAGCACCGCAAGTATCGCAGATGCAGCATGGAACCCGTGCCATACCCTACCTATCATGCCAGTAAACTGGCAATCCGGGATAGCAACCTCACATCTGCCGAGTTACCTCGGTGGACAAAAGAGAGGGCGGCCGGAAATCTGCCACAAAGCATACCTCCTTTGGCCACCACCCCCGGAATCCGAAAGGTGGCTTCCAGAGATACACCCGTCGCCCGAGAGACACCCTCCGGCATACTGGAGAGGGATTGGGACATCCCCAGGCAATCCAGATTCCACGGCAAACTACGCCACCACCAAGAACCTCAACGGAATGGGATGGACCCAGGTACCCTTTCCCCTACCTAGGAACTAGCGTGCCTGTGGGAAAAAAAAAAAACCCAAAGGCCAAAAGGAAGGGCAAAAGGGAGGGGTGGGGAGGAGGAAAGGAAAAAGGGGAGGATGGGATAGGGAACGGGGGATTGGGGGGTAATTAGGTTCGGTCTGAGGAAGGAGACCGACAGGTCTAATTCCTCAGACCAAGAGCCTCTTCACCACGCCAAGGAGCCCCCCTTGATGAGGCCTTTGCCCCTGAAGGATGAGCAATCATGCCACAAGGTCATCACTGAGGGATGCCCATCCACTCAAGAAAACCCTCAGGCACTGTCCAAGTAAGGCAGAGGTACCAACCTTTAACTGAAAGGAATATTTCCACTTTAAGTCCATGAAAAGCTGCAGTAAAAGCCATTCATTTTTTTTTTTTTTTACAGGAGCGGCCATCTGGTCAGCTTTATTAATTGCTATCTGTTGCACAAATTTTCCTGCTTCTCCCATAAATTCACAATCAAACTAAGCACTAAACCCACAAGGGTCATGCAGCTCATATTTATAGTATCTAGGTTCTGTTAAAGCACACCCATTTTTTTTCCCCCTCCCCAACAAGTCGGCCGTCTCCCACCGAGGCAGGGTGACCCAAAAAAGAAAGAAAATCCCCAAAAAGAAAATACTTTCATCATCATTCAACACTTTCACCACACTCACACATTATCACTGCTTTTGCAGAGGTGCTCAGGATACAACAGTTTAGAAGCATATACGTATAAAGATACACAACACAGTTTCATATTAAATGTAATATGGTGTTAGACCCACAAGCAGCGTACACCACTTGAAAAATGGGAAATTATCCGATTTGATAAGAGATGGTAGGTCCAGTTTCTTGGATAAAGAGACCTTTATCAATACCAAGGAACTGTGAAGCAAATTCAGTTTTATTAAACACCCTCTTTACTTCTCTTTTGAAAGTATTAAGATAAAAAGCAAAGAACTGAACCCACAAGGATTGTATAGTGCTGTCTTCTGAAGTGTTGTGTGCTTTTGACTTTCATATTTATCAGCTTAAACATTGCCAACTAAATTATTAGATACAACTTAATGCAGCCTCTCCTTGCTAACGACATTGTTCTGTTCCTAAGACCACGTTGGTAAACGATTTCGTTGCGAAATGAGGAGCATACTATAATGGTAATGGGTTTATATCAGCCATCTTTGATAATGTTTTAATGTCACCTTTGCACCCTTTATAACATTTCTGGTATATTTTTAAATGTTTATACAACTGTACTGTACATATATTGTAATAAACAGAATAGAGGAAATCAGCTCTAAATGCATTATTTAGGTATGCATACTGGTCAGAGAGCCTGTCGTAAGTCCGAGTAGTCAGTAAATGAGTACATAACCAAGTGAAGAGAGGCTGTCCACTACATGTGTGTACATATATAAGAGGTGACTAAAATGCCAGGAGCAAGGGACTAGTAACTCCTGTATAAATTACTAAATTTAAAAAGAAAAAACTTTAGTTTTTCTTTAGGTTACCCTGCCTCGGTGCCATACGACCAGGTCATTGAAAAAAAATATATATATATACATATATAATTTGTGTGTGAAACTGTAATGGAAGGACAGTCAGTCAAAAAAGTTTTCTTAGAAAAAACTTTAATAATCTGCATACATAATTTTTTTTTTTTTTTACTAAAAATGACCATTCATACAATACTAGATGATCTGCTGGTAAAACAAGACCACTGGAATGCACATATATACACAAAATCAAATTTACACACATTCAAAGTAATCAACTTGCATGGCAAGAGCATATATTTTACAGAAGTTATGTATATCCAGATAAAGCTATAAAATTTGAGACTAATTTTTCAATATATATTATAAATACAGCTGTTAGTTGTGAAAATGCACTTCATTATTCAAATAAGATGCGTGTGAACTAATAAAAATTTAATACAGTACACCAAAAAATAAAAAAGAGCCTTTTAGAAAATAAATAAATTTGCTTAGGCACAAAAATTAAATCCTAAATAACCAAATTAATACATAAATATTTGGCATAGTCATTACTAGTTGCACTTTTACAAACATGGCTCTGGTCAGTAGAGCCATTTGAAGAAAGATCACTGAAGAGAATAATTAAATTTTCAAATGTGTGGACTATCTTCTGACAAACTTAAGGATACACAGCTGGTGATTAAGCATAATGCTTAGATTTTTTGGCAATTCCACAAGCACAACTAATGCTCATCACCTGAAAAAGAATTTTTTTTTTTTTTAGGAAAACTGATACCTGGTCACTTAAGGCATTAGTAACTTTTTTAAGTGCCTCTATAAACAAAAATAATTACAGCTAACATTGTAATTAAAGTTACATATGTATTTCATTGATTTAACTAAGAAACAAGATAACAGCAACAGGAATACATTATAGTTTCACATAAGACAATCCAACTCACCAAAGGCAAAGCATGTAATAAATATAAATAGAATTGAGAGTATCTTACAATCAATATGTCCACTATTAGTAAAGCAGTATGTACTGACCTCAACTGCAGCTAGGATGAGACAGGCAACACCAAGTCCAATAGTGATACTCTGGATATCTTCCTTAATGGCATAAAAACACCCTTCAGTGTAGATAGTTTTGGTGGCTACCAATGGGGGCTTGGTGACCATACCTATAAAGCACTCATCAGTTTGATTCTTACAGCAGCCTATGGTCACATCATTGCCTTGACCTAACTCTCTCCAATCAGTGTAATTACTCACACCGCAGCACTTCAGCTGTTGAAAATATTATTTGTTTAATGTTCAATGTGTATTGAGGTAGTGGCAAGTAGTCATTGGAATTTTGATTAAATTTTAAACTTTTAAATTCAGAAGAGTATAATTCTGTCCTAAATACTAATACAGCATTTAAGCATACAAAGCATTTCAAAATTAATCAAACATGTATATTTGAGAGGGAGTGAGAAAATAAATGAATTTGTTTCAAATGGATACTGCCTCAAGACAGGCCTGTGATAATACAATGGGAGCACACAACAATGTATATATGTGCTCAAGTTATGAGGCTGGAGAAACAAGTGTCCATTATTAATTTTATGGGAAGCACTAAATGTGGAGGTCATACAGCAACTGCATAAATATGAATGCAAGTATAGAACGTATTATGTTATGTTATTAAATACTTTTAGCTACACTAACAGAGCCATGCTCGTAGTGTCACCTTGTGAGTTTGTCACCAAAACATACACTAAAATTAAGGGTCAAAGGGCTGATTGTAGAGAGATAGTGTATGCACACAAACATGAAAATTGTACGAGTTAATCCACATCCCAGCTGACTGGATGTAACCAGTTGTTCATTCACTATCTTATTCATTAACTTGAAATCATTTTAAAGGTTTTAAATTTGTTTAACTTACATCATGTTGAATCTGGTCAATGCTTTTTGTAAGAGCTAAATCTTCTTTACCATACCCCTCAAAAACTTCTTCCATACCATCCTTTATTACATCTTCAGCCTTTTGAGAGTATACGAGGAGGAGGATCCCCAGGACAATTTGCGAGATGAGAAGCACAGCCACAATGAATGCATACTGTTGATGTAAAATCAGTAAACGTTATCAGTAATCAGTGCCAAGTTTTTTTTTTTTTCTACATATGGTACATCTTTGGTAACAAGTGCTACACATCAGTCTCATGGTTTCCAGTACAATGATTTTCTAAATGTATTAGCAAACCAAAATAAGGGTACCTGTATTAAGATGAAAAATTAAAAGCAGTTGAAAAATGTATATGACCAAATGTTTAATAAAAAAAATTTATTTAGAACCAAACACTGATAAGGTAGAGAATTATTACACTACTGAATTATTATCAAAGCCATGTAGCATTACCTGATAGAGTATTAAATTCTTTTGTACTCATTGTAACTCGTCTAATGACCATCTGAACTATTATTGCCTTCCTAATCTGAAGTTAATCTTTAAGTTTGCCTGAAATGCTCTGCATACAAAGGGGCTTTTGGCATGTACACCCAACTATTATATTCCTCTGTACAACCATGTATCATGTCAAAATAAACATCTTAATCTTAATAACTGTTGCAATTAAGAAAGCATAATTCCCATAAAACCACAGCATTTAATACTACACTTTAAGAGTAATGAATGTCCATTTATCTGCCTCAACATTATCTGCATTTCAATTCCTCATGCTAAATGGGTAGTGAATTCAGATTTTATAAAAGGAAGCTTAAGTAAAAGTATTTTGCACACGAGATTTTTCTGTGCGTGTCCTGTGAAATCTACATCTTTCACTTGTACCTACTACTAATAGGCTGCAAGATTTTAAAAATTCCAGTAGCAAATTATGTTGTAGCATACTTTCAAAAAAACACTACCCCACCTTTTCTGTCAGTCATTACCACCATACAGTATAGTATTTCTAGGGCACTCATTGCTGCTATTTAATAGCAGACAAAAAACTATCAACCCCTCTGTCTGTTACACATCCAATGGATCATCCACAAGATGTACAGTAACTACCTTATATATCTATGTAAAGAGGTAAACTACAATTTCTTGGTTTAGTCATGTAAAGAACAATAGCTATGTAGAAAATAGCTGGAATTATTTTTAACCATTTTATAAATGGTACACTACTATAAATGTGCAAGACAACAGGACTGATTATCAGCTTCATTCTGGTACAATAAAGAATTGTATACAGACTGCTAATAAGGGTGTCTTAGCTGAGGTGCAAATAAATCTTTCATACTGTCCTTGTGTTCCAGGTCTATCACTGATTTTCACACTTTACACTAATCAGTATTAATGATGCTAATCCAAAAACTACGAACACTGACATAAGAAAGGACTATCAACCTGGAGCACATAAATCATTCGACTCGAGCAGCCAGTTCAAAGCAGAGAGTGGGTTACCATTAAAGATTGTGCTGGATATAGAAAAGCTTGTTTTGCAGTTAGACAATTCTGTAACCAACAGGCTTGGTTCATCATTTCTGAATCAACTGACCCAACAGATACTTTTCAATTTTTTCAAAGTCAAGGGTTTACTATTGCTTACTAAATTCACAAGCACTGATCCCATGGGTTAATTAAGTCCTTGCATGGTCAAAAAAATCCATAATGCTTCTATGTAACAGTACTGGTGTATCTAATCTCTTTGGGATTTTATACAATACCTACCCAGTGGTTACAGAAGTTTAGCCCCAATAAAATAAATTAAATTATCAGATGCAGAAAGTGCCCTAAGACAGGTGTCTTTCTTGGAAGGGAAATTATGTAAATTATCTAGGAAAATCAGAACACTACTAGCAAGACAGCAAAAGTGAATGATGGTGAATGTTTATTCTTAAAGGTCACCCTACCTTGGTTGGTGAC
This sequence comes from Cherax quadricarinatus, assembly GCF_038502225.1. Taxonomy (NCBI): domain Eukaryota; kingdom Metazoa; phylum Arthropoda; class Malacostraca; order Decapoda; family Parastacidae; genus Cherax; species Cherax quadricarinatus. The sequence continues at coordinate 20,135,812 of NC_091343.1, read as the reverse complement.
CTATTTCATTAATGTTAAATAATGAAAACCAAGTTTAAGCTGAATTTCAAAAGATTACACAGAATTAAGTTATATTATGCAGTTTTAGGAAGATCACCTTGGACTGCAAGGTTGGTTTTAGTGCAAAATTGAGAATTTGTACATTAACTACGACATAACGGCTAAATTCATTTAGCACAAAATCTTTAAATGTATTTCCAACAATTTTGAGTCAATTTTTGGGAACAGCACCTGTCTGCCATTAATACTAGTAATGTATTATAAGCACTCAAAATAATGAAATTAAAGGAATTGCAATTACTTTGTTTATAACGACAGTAAATGCTCATTTTAATGTTATATTGAAGGGAAGGCAAGCAGTTGGCCAGTAGTATTGTGATTACTTTTTTTTTAACCTGTAATTGGTCCACTAAACCATGGGTTTACTGTCTTGTCTGGTGGCAAAAAGCTCTCGCTTCACACTGAGGGTCCGGGTTCAATTCCCGGTGAAGGGGTGGAAATATTGGACGTGTTTCCTTACACCAGTTGTCTATGTTCACCCATCAGTAAAATGGGTATCTGGGTGTTAGTCGACTGGTGTGGGTTTCATCCTGGGACAAAACTGACCTAATATGCCCAAATGCTCAGAATAACAAGGGGGCTTTCTATATAGTAGTATGTCACTGATGTCAGCTAGGCCTGTATACTGTGTACATGTATTTGTAGTAAATAAAGATATGATAAATCAAAATGTTAATAAACAAAAATTCTACACTAATACAAATTATTTTTGTGGGTCAATGAAAAAATGGTTTACATTATCAAAACTAATTATTGGCATGAACTTACTGATGGGATCACAAATTAAATTTAGGACATCACTTAATATCCTTTATGAAATACCAGATTAAATACTAGTATGATAGTGCAAAAAGACTTAGAAATTTGTTTTGCAGTATGTTAGATTAAATAATATTACAGCACTTTCAAAAGGTATCTTGTGTACAGTAATTTTTATTATATGTGGTCATAAGAGAAATTTATATGCAAACCAGAATTTTATTTTGTGTATATACCTACAGTATTTTAATGTCACTAGGTTAAGTAGTGGCAGGATAATTCGTTCACGAATAGGACCTTTGGGAATAGCTAAACTGATTACAGTATTAGTAAATAGTACTATTAGAAGTATCATACCGTCTTCAGCATGCAGGAATTCTCCTTCAGTGCACCGCAGCATCCCAGGAAGCCAATGATGACGATGATAAGACCAATGATGAGGACAATGACAGGCACTGTAAACATGCCCTTTGACAACAGCAAATTTCCATAGTCGCTGTCCTTGTTGATGATGATGGAGGCTAGAGCAACTATAGCCACACCCACTGCCTGTAAGGATGCTCTAGTTAGGAAAATTATGTAATACAATATTTTAACTGAAAATGTATGTGCACTCCACTGGAAAGCTCAAGGAAGGTAATGTTAAGGTAAATAGCATAAAATTATAAAAATGCAGATTCTGAAATTGCTATATAGAGTTACTTAAAATTGTCACTCAAGATTTTTAATATTCATTTGAATTAGTATCAATAAAGCTAAACAAATTACTTTACAATTTTAACAGTTTCTCTATGTACAAACATTCATAATAACTTGAAACATGTATAAAAAACTAAAGCAATTCTGATTTCATTATGGTCTGGATAAGGAAGATATCACTGGTCTCGGGGAGTTGGTTATGGACAATGAAGCCACTGGATACAAATGCAAATTGCCAGCAGTATTGAAGAGAAAGGTGCAGAGTACGCTTTGTGACATTTTGCTCTATGCAGAACTATCAAATTACGACTGACTAATGCTCTAAAGATAAAAGTCACAAACGCTTTCTCTAGCACCTGCTTTTTTTCTTCAGTAAAGCCACTACCTAATGAAAATTATGTTTAATTACGGTAAGATTGACTAGTGACAAAGTTAACCAATATGGAAAAAAAAAAGAAATATGCAGGCAAGGATCAGTCTAGCCGGCACAAATTTTTCTTGCACACCAAAGAGCTGGTTTAAACTATCATTAATCAGTTTCCTTATACAATATAAATGGAGTTATACCATTTCAGCCCTTGTAATAGATGAATGGTTCAGAGAACCGACATGTTGATAAATTAGACACATGTGCAACTCTTGGGTATCTTTGTTGAGGAAACGTTTCGCCACACAGTGGCTTCATCAGTCCATACATGGGAGAAACTTGAAGAACAGGAGGAGAATGAGGTAATCAGTCCCTCAACCTTGAGTCGATGTGTTCAGTCCATCAGTCTTGAGTAGAATACGGCAGATGAGCGGAGAAGCAGCTAATAAACACCTCTCCTGCCATACGGTTTATAAGCTGCTTCTCCGCTCATCTGCCGTATTCTACTCAAGATTGATGGACTGAACACATCGACTCAAGGTTGAGGGACTGATTACCTCATTCTCCTCCTGTTCAAGTTTCTCCTATGTATGGACTGATGAAGCCACTGTGTGGCGAAACATTTCCTCAACAAAGATACCCAAGAGTTGCACATGTGTCTAATTTATCAGCCCTTGTAATAGTTTCATATTTTCTAAATGGTGGCATCCTGCGATTAATAAATTTATGAAGCAAAAACACTGAAAAATGTTATGTGGAACAAGAGGATGTAATTGGGGCATTACCCTATTATATACAATATAATTATACACCGTTAAAGTGTCAGAATACTTGCATTTGCAGGTATTCCGACACTTTCCGGTGTCACTTCTGCCAGCACATTTAATGTATAGCAGTAATTAAAAATTTAGTAAATAACTTAAAAAATGAAAGCACAGCATAAACAAAGGAGCAGTGTGAATCTGAAATTAACGAAATAAAATTACTGCCAGTCTTGCTAAGCAGCACTAGTCAGTCACCCAAGTAGCAGTGAGGTTTCAGACTAGTTTCATATTAATCAATATTTTTTTTAGTGTAGATAGCACGATTTCGTAAATTATATAAATTACAGCTAAAAATTACAATTTTACACTTTCTTTATTAACTATTATTATAATCATGGAGCGCTAATTATTATTATTATAATCAAAAAGAAGCGCTAAGCCACAAGGGCTATACAGCGCTGCAGGGTAGGGAAGGAAGCAAGGGAATTGGATGGCAGAAGGGAGGGGGGGGGATCAGCAGGTTACAGAAAACAGCGGGGCAGGGGATAGTACAGGGGTAGAGGGTAGCAAGAGATTGAAGTAGAAAGGGCTGAAGGTATCAGAATTTGTGAAGTAAGTCAGTCGTTGTCAAAAAGTCAATGAGAGAGTCCGGATGAAAGGTGGGTCCATCAGCGAGAAGGGAAGGTAAAGAGAGAGCAGCGGAGCGAAGACGACGACAGAGGTAAATTCTGCGTGCTCGTTGATAAAGTGGGCAGTCCAACAGAATGTGGCTGACTGATAATGGAGCTTGGCAATTCTCACAGAGAGGAGCAAGACGCCTCTCCATGAGATATCCATGAGTAAGACGAGTATGGCCAATGCAAAAACGGGAGAGAGTAGTCTCCCAACCTCGACACTGGTGATAAGAAGACGGCCAGTAACCTATACTCGGTTTAATAGATTGAAGTTTGTTGCCGAGCATAGTAGACCAACGTTGTTGCCAACGGGTGTGAAGGTGGGAAGATATTGCAGCAAAATAGTCCGTAAATGGAATACCTCTATAAGAAACTGGTAGGTCATGTACTGCTGACCGCGCAGCAGTGTCTGCCTGTTCATTGCCCTGTACGTCAACATGACCAGGGACCCAACAAAAAACAATATCTTTATGCTTGGTAAAGATGCGGCGTAGCCAAAGTTGGATACGGAGGACTAAGGGGTGAGGTGTATCAAATTTTTGTATAGCCTGTAAAGCACTAAGGGAGTCAGACAACCACAAATGATGACACAGGCATAGATGCAATACGGATAAGTGCTGTAAGGATGGCATATAATTCAGCAGTAAAAATACTAGCCGAAGATAGCAAATGCCCTCGTACGACGCTGTCCGGAAACACTGCTGCGAATCCTACACCGTCAGAAGACTTAGAGCCATCTGTGTACACAGCAATGGCATGAGAATGAGAGTGAAAGTGGTCAAGAAAAAGAGAGCGGGAAGCGACCGTGGACAGTTGGGCTTTCGAGCAAGGGAGGGAGAAAGAACAGACTCGAACAGCTGGAACTTCCCAGGGGGGTAGGGAAAAGTGAGATGCTACATGTACATAGAAAGGTGGTAGTTGAAGAGAAGACAAGAGCGAATGAAGGCGAAGAGTGAAGGGACGGAGTAAACAGGGGCGGTGAACAAATAAAGAATGTCTACTAATATCAGTGACCATTCTATAAATGGAAGGATTGCGGAGATCATGAGAGCGTACATAGTAGCGCAGGCAATGGGCATCACGGCGATCGGATAAGGATGGAACGTTCGCTTCTGCATAGAGGCTCTCGACAGGGGAAGAGCGGAAAGCACCAAGGCATAAACGTAATCCTTGGTGATGAATGGGGTTAAGGCTAGAGAGAGTAGCAGGAGATGCCGCTGAATAGATCTGGTCACCATAATCAAGTTTCAATAAAATAAGGGTGGAATGTAGGCGAAGGAGGGTTCGACGATCAGCTCCCCACGAAAGATGAGCAAGGGTTTTAAGAAGGTTCAGCCGGCTGTGACAAGTTGCCTTCAGAGAGGTAATGTGAGGTTTCCAGGATAACCTACGATCAAAGAGGAGGCCCAGAAACTTGACTGTATCACGTTCAGGGATACGGGAGCCATAGAGGTACAAAGGATGATCGGAGATGACAGAGCGTCTAGTGAAAGTGATTTGGTGGGTTTTAGTGCTGGAAAATTTAAACCCACGTGTGGTGGCCCAATTGGAAACACGGTCGACTGCATGTTGGAGAGAAACTGTAAGGAGGTGACAGTCAGCGCCTGCACAGGCAATAGCAAAGTCATCAACATAGAGTGATGACCAAATATTTGATGGAAGACTAGAGGCCAAATCATTAATAGCAAGGAGAAAAAGTGTTGTGCTCAGAACACATCCCTGGGGGACACCTTCAGCTTGGATAAAGTCCGGGGAGAGCACATTATTAACCCGAACACGGAAATGCCTGTCAGTTAAAAAGTTCTTAAGGAAGGATGGTAGATTGCCTCGAAGGCCTAAGGAGTGGGCTTGGGCTAAAATATTATACCTCCAAGTTGTGTCATATGCCTTCTCAAGGTCAAAAAATATGGCAATAACCGAGTGGTTATTCGCAAAGGCATTACGAACATACGTATCCAAGCGTAGTAAGGGGTCTATGGTAGAACGTCCCTTACGAAAGCCATATTGACGAGTGGAGAGACTGTTGTGTGTCTCTAAATACCACACTAAACGTCTATTTACTAGGCGTTCCATTACTTTGCAAACTGCACTGGTAAGAGCAATGGGACGATAGTGGGAGGTTTCATGTCCCGTAGTGCCTGGTTTGCGGAAAGGGAGAACAATGGCGGATTTCCACAGCTGTGGAAGAACTCCTTGTGACCAAATAAGATTGTAAAGGCGTAATAGGACTGCAAGGGCTGACTGATGTAAATGTTGTAGCATACGAATATGAATGTCGTCGGGCCCAGCTGCCGATGATCGACAAGCTGAGTGTGTTGCCTCCAGTTCTTGAAGTGTAAAAGGCACATTATACTGTTCTTCTCTGAGAGAAGAAAAGTCCAAGGGTGCTAACTCTCTGGCAGACTTTGAGGAAAGAAATGAGGGGCATAGATGGAGTCCCTGAGAAATACGGACCAGATGATTGCCAATTTCATTGGCAACATCTAGTGGGTTTGCTATATCAACACCGGCAACCCGCAGAACAGGAGCCGGGTCGGGAGAATATTTACCACTCAGTTTTCGTCCTTTTTTCCAGACTGCACTCAGAGGAAGCAGAGGTGATGGTGGAGACATAATCTTGCCAGCAAGTGCATTTAGCGTCACGGATGACACGGCGAGCGATCGCACGCTTCTGTTTAAAATCAAGGAGTCGCTCTGTGGTTCTATTGTACCGGTACCTGCCCCATGCAGCGCGTTTCAAACGTACTGCACGAGCACAAGCAGGAGACCACCAAGGCACGCATTTCTGAGAATGCCTGCCCGAAGTTTGGGGTATAGAATGAGAAGCTGCGATGAAAACGGAGGACGAGAAGAGGTGTAAAAGCTCATCGATGGAGGACGAAGAAGGAACCTCTTTAAAAACAGTTAGGTGTGAGTAAAGGTTCCAATTTGCCCGATTAAATTGCCAGCGTGGGGTGCGAAGAGGTGGCGAATATGAAGGGGAAGTAAGAATGATTGGGAAATGATCACTGTCATGTAAGTCCGGGAGAACAGACCAAGTGAAGTCTAATGCGGCGGAGGAAGAGCAAACTGAGAGATTGATGCAAGAGAGAGTATGAGTCCGAGGATCAAAATGGGTGCGAGTACCTGTATTTAAAACATGGAGGGGGTGGGTGGCAAGAAAAGCCTCTAACTGAATTCCACGGGAATCACAGTGAGACCCCCCCCCCCAGAGGAAATGGTGGGCATTAAAATCACCAAGTAACAGAATCGGTGGCGGTAATGACATAACAAGGAAGGCAAAATCCGGAATAGATAATGCCCGAGAAGGAGAGAGATATAAAGAACAGAGCGTATACCACCTATGTAAGTGGATACGGGCTGCTGTGTAATGCAGCGAAGTATGAACAAATAGCTGATGGTACGGAATATCAGTGCGGAGAAGAAGGGCACTTTCATTAAAGGTCCCATCAGGAAAAGGATCTGAAGAATACAATAAATTATAGCCTGAGATGTGAGAAATAACAGCAGAGTGTAATTTTGGTTCCTGTAAGCAAACACCAACAGGGGCAAACTGGGAGAGTAACATCTGAAGCTCACCCCGATTACCCCTGAGGCCGCGTATATTCCACTGTAAATAGGCCATGATTGGCAATGATAAAGATACTTGAAATCCGCAGGTAAGGGTTCCTACGGACTAGAAGGGTTAGAAAAGTCCACATGCGGAGGCAGTGGAAAATGTTCAAGCAGCGAAGGAACGGTGCGCTGTGAAGAAAGGAGTTGCGCAGATGGAGCAGAGGAGAGAGAAAGAGCGGAAGGTGGATCAGTGTCCATTGATGGTTTGGTCTCTGCAATATATTCAGAGATTGCTTCAAGTGTTTCGGAATTCAGAGATGTCGTATGGGAGACAATATTGGGAATGGTAGGGGGAGGATGAGTAAAGATTGGAACTGTATTGGACTGTACCAAGGTAGGGGGGGGGGCGAAAGGGTGGAGGGAACTGGAGAAGCGTGGCAGGGGACAGAAGAGGCAGGAACCTGGGAGGTGGCAGAAGAGGAAGAAACTTGGGAGGGAACAGGGGAGGAAGGTACATTACGAGGAGGAGGGTGAACCTCTGCACTTGTAACTGAGCCAGTGAGAGGGGAATTATTATTATTATTATAATCAAAAAGAAGCGCTAAGCCACAAGGGCTATACAGCGCTGCAGGGTAGGGAAGGAAGCAAGGGAATTGGATGGCAGAAGGGAGGGGGGATGATCAGCAGGTTACAGAAAACAGCGGGGCAGGGGATAGTACGGGGGTAGAGGGTAGCAAGAGATACAAGTAGAAAGGGCTGAAAGTATCAGAATTTGTGAAGTAAGTCAGTCGTTGTCAAAAAGTCAATGAGAGAGTCCGGATGAAAGGTGGGTCCATCAGCGAGAAGGGAAGGTAAAGAGAGAGCAGCGGGGCGAAGACGACGACAGAGGTAAATTCTGCGTGCTCGATGATAAAGTGGGCAGTCCAACAGAATGTGGCTGACTGATAATGGAGCTTGGCAATTCTCACAGAGAGGAGCAAGACGCCTCTCCATGAGATATCCATGAGTAAGACGAGTATGGCCAATGCGAAGACGGGAGAGAGTAGTCTCCCAACCTCGACACTGGTGATAAGAAGACGGCCAGTAACCTATACTCGGTTTAATGGACTGAAGTTTGTTGCCGAGCATAGTAGACCAACGTTGTTGCCAACGGGTGTGAAGGTGGGAAGATATTACAGCAAAATAGTCCGTACATGGAATACCTCTATAAGAAACTGGTAGGTCATGTACTGCTGACCGCGCAGCAGTGTCTGCCTGTTCATTGCCCTGTACGTCAACATGACCAGGGACCCAACAAAAAACAATATCTTTATGCTTAGTAAAGATGCGGCGTAGCCAAAGTTGGATACGGAGGACTAAGGGGTGAGGTGTATCAAATTTTTGTATAGCCTGTAAAGCACTAAGGGAGTCTGAGACAACCACAAATGATGACACAGGCATAGATGCAATACGGATAAGTGCTGTAAGGATGGCATATAATTCAGCAGTAAAAATACTAGCTGAAGATAGTAAATGCCCTTGTACGACGCTGTCCGGAAACACTGCTGCGAATCCTACGCCGTCAGAAGACTTAGAGCCATCTGTGTACACAGCAATGGCATGAGAATGAGAGTGAAAGTGGTCAAGAAAAAGAGAGCGGGAAGCGACCGTAGACAGTTGGGCTTTCGAGCAAGGGAGGGAGAAAGAACAGACTCGAACAGCTGGAACTTCCCAGGGGGGTAGGGAAAAGTGAGATGCTACATGTACATAGAAAGGTGGTAGTTGAAGAGAAGACAAGAGCGAATGAAGGCGAAGAGAGAAGGGACGGAGTAAGCAGGGGCGGCGAACAAATAAAGAATGTCTACTAATATCAGTGACCATTCTATAAATGGAAGGATTGCGGAGATCATGAGAGCGTACATAGTATCGCAGGCAATGGGCATCACGGCGATCGGATAAGGATGGAACGTTCGCTTCTGCATAGAGGCTTTCGACAGGGGAAGAGCGAAAAGCACCAAGGCATAAACGTAATCCTTGGTGATGAATGGGGTTAAGGCTAGAGAGAGTAGCAGGAGATGCCGCTGAATAGATCTGGTCACCATAATCAAGTTTCGATAAAATAAGGGTGGAATGTAGGTGAAGGAGGGTTCGACGATCAGCTCCCCACGAAAGATGAGCAAGGGTTTTAAGAAGGTTCAGCCGGCTGTGACAAGTTGCCTTCAGAGAGGTAATGTGAGGTTTCCAGGATAACCTACGATCAAAGAGGAGGCCCAGAAACTTGACTGTATCACGTTCAGGGATACGTGAGCCATAGAGGTACAAAGGATGATCAGAGATGACAGAGCGTCTAGTGAAAGTGATTTGGTGGGTTTTAGTGCTGGAAAATTTAAACCCATGTGTGGTGGCCCAATTGGAAACACGGTCGACTGCATGCTGGAGAGAAACTGTAAGGAGGTGACAGTCAGCGCCTGCACAGGCAATAGCGAAGTCATCAACATAGAGTGATGACCAAATATTTGATGGAAGACTAGAGGCCAAATCATTAATAGCAAGGAGAAAAAGTGTTGTGCTCAGAACACATCCCTGGGGGACACCTTCAGCTTGGACAAAGTCCGGGGAGAGCACATTATTAACCCGAACACGGAAATGCCTGTCAGTTAAAAAGTTCTTAAGGAAGGATGGTAGATTGCCTCGAAGGCCTAAGGAGTGGGCTTGGGCTAAAATATTATACCTCCAAGTTGTGTCATATGCCTTCTCAAGGTCAAAAAATATGGCAATAACTGAGTGGTTATTCGCAAAGGCATTACGAACATACGTATCCAAGCGCAGTAAGGGGTCTATGGTAGAACGTCCCTTACGAAAGCCATATTGACGAGTGGAGAGACTGTTGTGTGTCTCTAAATACCACACTAAACGTCTATTTACTAGACGTTCCATTACTTTGCAAACTGCACTGGTAAGAGCAATGGGACGATAGTGGGAGGTTTCATGTCCCGTAGTGCCTGGTTTGCGGAAAGGGAGAACAATGGCGGATTTCCACAGCTGTGGAAGAACTCCTTGTGACCAAATAAGATTGTAAAGGCGTAATAGGACTGCAAGGGCTGACTGATGTAAATGTTGTAGCATACGAATATGAATGTCGTCGGGCCCAGCTGCCGATGATCGACAAGCTGAGAGTGTTGCCTCCAGTTCTTGAAGTGTAAAAGGCACATTATACTGTTCTTCTCTGAGAGAAGAAAAGTCCAAGGGTGCTAACTCTCTGGCAGACTTTGAGGAAAGAAATGAGGGGCATAGATGGAGTCCCTGAGAAATACGGACCAGATGATTGCCAATTTCATTGGCAACATCTAGTGGGTTTGCTATATCAACACCGGCAACCCGCAGAACAGGAGCCGGGTCAGGAGAATATTTACCACTCAGTTTTCGTACTTTTTTCCAGACTGCACTCATAGAGGAAGCAGAGGTGATGGTGGAGACATAATCTCGCCAGCAAGTGCGTTTAGCGTCACGGATGACACGGCGAGCGATCGCACGCTTCTGTTTAAAATCAAGGAGTCGCTCTGTGGTTCTATTGTACCGGTACCTGCCCCATGCAGCGCGTTTCAAACGTACTGCACGAGCACAAGCAGGAGACCACCAAGGCACGCATTTCTGAGAATGCCTGCCCGAAGTTTGGGGTATAGAATGAGAAGCTGCGGTGAAAACGGAGGACGAGAAGAGGTGTAAAAGCTCATCGATGGAGGACGAAGAAGGAACCTCTTTAAAAACAGTCAGGTGTGAGTAAAGGTTCCAATTTGCCCGATTAAATTGCCAGCGTGGGGTGCGAAGAGGTGGCGAATATGAAGGGGAAGTAAGAATGATTGGGAAATGATCACTGTCATGCAAGTCCGGGAGAACAGACCAAGTAAAGTCTAATGCGGCGGAGGAAGAGCAAACTGAGAGATCGATGCAAGAGAGAGTATGAGTCCGAGGATCAAAATGGGTGTGAGTACCTGTATTTAAAACATGGAGGGGGTGGGTGGCAAGAAAAGCCTCTAACTGAATTCCACGGGAATCACAGTGAGACCCTCCCCAGAGGAAATGGTGGGCATTAAAATCACCAAGTAACAGAATCGGTGGCGGTAATGACGAAACAAGGAAGGCAAAATCCGGAATAGATAATGCCCGAGAAGGAGAGAGATATAAAGAACAGAGCGTATACCACCTATGTAAGTGGATACGGGCTGCTGTGTAATGCAGCGAAGTATGAATAAATAGCTGATGGTACGGAATATCAGTGCGGAGAAGAAGGGCACTTTCATTAAAAGTCCCATCAGGAAAAGGATCTGAAGAATACAATAAATTATAGCCTGAGATGTGAGAAATAACAGCAGAGTGTAATTTTGGTTCCTGTAAGCAAACACCAACAGGGGCAAACTGGGAGAGTAACATCTGAAGCTCACCCCGATTACCCCTGAGGCCGCGTATATTCCACTGTAAAAAGGCCATGATTGGCAATGATAAAGATACTTGAAATCCGCAGGTAAGGGTTCCTACGGACTAGAAGGGTTAGAAAAGTCCACATGCGGAGGCAGTGGAAAATGTTCAAGCAGCGAAGGAACGGTGCGCTGTGAAGAAAGGAGTTGCGCAGATGGAGCAGAGGAGAGAGAAAGAGCGGAAGGTGGATCAGTGTCCATTGATGGTTTGGTCTCTGCAATATATTCAGAGATTGCTTCAAGTGTTTCGGAATTCAGAGATGTCGTATGGGAGACAATATTGGGAATGGTAGGGGGAGGATGAGTAAAGATTGGAACTGTATTGGACTGTACCAAGGTAGGGGGGGGCGAAAGGGTGGAGGGAACTGGAGAAGCGTGGCAGGGGACAGAAGAGACAGGAACCTGGGAGGTGGCAGAAGAGGAAGAAACTTGGGAGGGAACAGGGGAGGAAGGTACATTACGAGGAGGAGGGTGAACCTCTGCACTTGTAACTGAGCCAGTGAGAGGGGAAGAACTAGGGACAGAGACAGGGAGGGTAAAATGAGGAGGTGGAAGATGGGTAGGAGGTGTTACCGGACCTTTTTTTGACTTTTGAGAAGTAGAGGGACGATTGGGAAGAGGTGTCGTACGAGGTCTCGTCGATACTGAGGTTTGTAAGAGAGAACTCGAAGAAGCGAGATTAGACTGAGGCGTTGAAGTAGGGACGTCTGAGCCGAGGACAGCAAAAGGATTAGATACAGGAGTGATTATGGGAGAGGTAACCACAGAGGTGGGTGTAGAAGATGGGATACCAGAAGTGGGGGGACGTTTTGAAACACGGGAATAAGAAACACGTGGGAGTCTCCCTTGGAGGCGGAGATGAGAAACTGCCATGGCATAAGGGAGACCTTCTGTCTCTTTGAGGTAACGGATTTCCCGCTCGTTTAAATAGACCTGACAACGGCGAGAGTACGAAGGGTGAGCCTCATGACAGTTAAGGCAAGAGGGAGATCGATTGCAAGACGTATTAGAATGGTCATCGGCACCACAGACTGGGCATTCGGCGATAGATCTGCAATATTTCGCTGGATGGCCAAATCGCCAGCAATTTCTACACTGTTGTGGTGTAGGGATCACCTTTCGAACTTGTAACCGATGTCCTGCTATATAAACTGAGGATGGGAGTTCTCGGCTGTCAAAAGTTAAACGAGCCACATTGCTAGGGTATCGTCTCCGCCCACGGGCAGGAAGTACGTAAGTGTCTACCTTGAGGATTGGGAGATCTTGGAGTTCCAGAATGTCGGTGCCACATGTCTGGAAATTTTGTTGAACTATGGTATGGGGCAGAATGACGGTACCACTACAAGAATTGAGGGAATGATGTTTTTGAAGAGTGACAGGAACAGTATCGATATGGGAAAGACGAGAGAGCTCATGAGCCTGGGTAGCATTCTGTACGGTAATGATGCGCGTACCGCTCTTAAGAGCATGAAAAGAAATATCTTTACCAACATGGCGTAGGAGTGCCTTGCCAATACTATGGTCAGAAAGATAGGCAGTAGAGGAAGTTGGTCGTAAAGTGAAGAATTTAGTCCACTGTTCAGTCTGAAACTGAGCGTGGAAAGGTAGTGAAGGACATGTCGATCGTTTCTGAGAAGAACGAGAAGGTGGAGAAGTATCATCAGCAGGTAATTGTCGTTGACGTTTAGGCGTGGGACCAGAGTTGGTACGACGTGGAACGGGTCGGCGATTTGAAAATTGCCGCACCGTAGACGGAGAGGCCGGAAGCATAGTCAGAGGAGAGCGAAGGTCCGATAAATCGAAGGAGTCAGTCGAGGCCTCAGTACCTGAAGCGGGTGAGGAAACAGCACCGGCAATAGGTACAGAGGCATGAGGAATGTCTGAAGAGTGGTCCAAAGACGAGGCGGGGTCAGAACGGGGTGCAGTATCAAGAAGGTGCCCGGGGGTACCAGGTTCATGGACTAGGGCTGCCATGGTTAGGTTACTTCTTTCTTTTTGTTTTTAAGAAAAAAAAAGAAAGAAGAAAAGAAAATAAAAAAAAAGAAAAAAAAAAGGGGGGACCGGGGAGGGATAGGTCCTAGGAGGAATGAAAGGGCCAGAAATCTCCCTCCGTGCCCAAGAGGACCTCAGCACCGCAAGTAGCGCAGATGCAGCATGGAACCCGTGCCATACCCTACCCATCATGCTAGTAAACTAACAATCCGGGATAGCAACCTCACATCTGCCGAGCTACCTCGGTGGACAAAAGAGAGGGCGGCCAGATATCCGCCACAAAGCATACCTCCTTCGGCCACCACCCCCGGAATCCGAAAGGTGGCTTCCAGAGATACACTCGTCGCCCGAAAGACACCCAAAGCTACTCTGGGATACCGGAGAGGGATCGGGACATCCCCAGGCGATCCAGATTCCACGGCAAACTACGCCACCGCTAAGAACCTCAACGGAATGGGATGGACCCCGGTATCCTTTCTCCTACCTAGGAACTAGCGCGCCTGTGGGAGAAATCCCAAAGGACAAAAAGAGGAAGGGCAAAAGGGAGGAGTGGGGAGGAGGAGGAGGAAAGGAAAAAGGGGAGGATGGGATAGGGGAGGGGAGATTGGGGGGTAATTAGGTTCGGTCTGAGGAAGAAGACCGATAGGTCTAATTCCTCAGACCAAGAGCCTCTTCACCACGCCAAGGAGCCCCCCTTGAAGAGGATGGAGCACTAAACCCGTAGATTATACAGCGCATGTGCAGGGGTGGGGCTGGAATATATTCCGGTTCAATTCCGGGACCCGGACCAGAGATCCAATTCCCTAGATCAAGAGCCCTTCACCAACGTCAAGGAACCTCCTTGAGGGGTCTTTATTAACTAAAATCTCGTAATTACTGGGTTTACATAACTAGTTAGACAGTTTATCAACTAATTCTACAACTTAAAAAAAATATCGTATGTCAAGATACTAACTGAATTAGAAGAGCTCTTAAGCTGCTATCAGTCTTGCCACCCTTAACCAACTGTACTTGTCAGTTAATATTACCACCTCATTAATTAACACGCCACCACGCAACAAAAAAATTTTTTTTTTAACAAGTCGGCCGTTTCCCACTAAGGCAGGGTGGACCGAAAAAGAAAAACTTTCATCATTCACTCCATCACTGTCTTACCAGAGGCGCGCTTACAGTACTAGTTATTTTATAATCAATAAAAGCGCTAAACCTACAAGGGTCATACAGCGCCGACACTACAGTTATAAAACTGCAACATTAACACCCTTCCAGATTGCAGACATTGTGTTTTTTTATCTCCAGGACAAGTCCGGCCTGCCGGTTTCCCTACTCCATAAACGTTATTTTGCTCACTCCAACAGCACGTCAAGTCCTAAAAACCATTTGGCTCCATTTGCTATCTAACATGCTCGTTGGAAGTCAAAGCTCCTCGCACACAAAACCTCCTCTATCCCCTCCCTCCAACCTTTCCTAGGCCGACTCCTACCCTGCCTTCCCTCCACTACAGATGTATACACTCAACTTCATTTCTATTATGTTTCTTCATCTCTACATGTCCGAACCACCTCAACAACTACTCAGCCCTCTGGATAATAGTTTTGGTAATCCCGCACCAAACTATGAATTCTCTACATTATATTTACACCACACAGACCTCAGACATGACATCTCCACTGCCTCCAGCATTTTCTTTGTTACAACATTCACCACCCATGTTTCACACCCAAACAAAATATTCCTAAATACCACCCTCACTTGCATCACACAAGTCAACAGAAATGCCATTACTGTGAAATACACCACCACGCAATGAACACGTGTGTTATATACCATAATGCGTATGGGGGAAATTAGGGTTAAATACCATCACTCCTGGACAACCTACCATCACAGCTAAAAGAAACTTTTATATAATAACCAAACACTGAACAGCAAAATTTTAATATTATCATGACCAATCATTAAACCGTACGTATCATGTTTGATTAACGCTATCACTGCCAAAGACTAAAACAGTAAAACATATGTTATACCGTTTTAATGTAAATATGAATCAAATTTTATTAGATATATTAATTTAAATTCGATAAATTTAAAAATTTATAGATAATGGAAAACACTTGTTTCAATAGTTGTACACGAGTGTAAGAAACATTACAATCAAAACTTAAGCGCTTAACCCACAAGGGTTAGCGAAAGAAATCGTTATACAAGAGTGGAATGAATTAGCGTCAAGCAACAACATTGGGTAGGTGTAAAAATAGCTTGGACAGGTAGACAAGTGGAGTGGCCGAGTCGAGAGCCAGCAAGTCTACTGCAGTAGTCCTCTATTCCCTGTCCTTATGGGGAATCGCTAAACCCGTAAGGGTGAATTATGTTACTTCCCCTCATTCTGAATTATGGGGAGCGCTAAACCTGAAGAGATTATACAGCGCTTGTGGGAGGGGGGGGATGGAAGGTATTCAGGCTTAATTCAGGAACTGGAGCACATACCCAATTCCATAGACCAAAAGCCTCACCAGCGTCAAGGAACTTCCCTTTGAGAAGTCATTCTGAAAAGAAAGACTATACGAACACGAAAAGAATGACATTTTGTCTTCAGACGTTCCGAAAAATACAGCGAACATTTTTCTCCAGAAAACTAAATTTACAATACAGATTTGTTCTGAACATGTTATTTCAGCATTCAAATATTACACTTAAGTGTATTATTGAAGTTCACAGTTAGTATTAATATGGGCAACGTAAGATCGATGTTGTAAGAGCGAGGCAGGAGAGTATTGCATGCATGGGGAGGTCATACAGGGCCTTGGGGACGTCAGGGGCCAATTCCTTGAATTAAGAGCCTCATTCACCGGTTGGAAGGCCAGATTAGGACAGGGATGGAATAAAGACAAACGCAGTATAATTCGATCCTTTACCGACTACGTTTCGCCCACACTTATCAAGTCACAAGTGTTCCCTGATGGGGGTCTTACTCATATGACCCACATTATTATTATTATAATCAAGGGGGTAGCGCTAAACCCGGAGGATTATACAGCACCTGGGGGGGGATGTGGAAGGCATTCAGGCTTAATTCGGGGAACTGGAGCACAGATCCAATTCCCTAAATCAAGAGCCCCTCACCAACATCAAGGAACCTTCCTTGAGGGGCATATGACCCACAGCTGGAGCTTTTGGTCATCTGACCGAGGACTTTCCCTGGCTTACCCCTCCACCTCTTTAAAAAATCATGGTTATGAATATATCCATTTTATATAATCTGAGAAGAGAATACAAGAGTATATTATTGGGAGCGTGTTTGAGAAGGCTGGATTTGAGGTCAGTCTCAAATCCAACCTTCTCAATATTCTCTCTCCAGCTCTGCATTATTATTATTATTATTATTATAATCAAGGGGAAGCGCTAAACCCGTATGATTATACAGCGCATGTGGGGGGAGGGTGTGGAAGGTATTCAGGCTAAATTCAGGGAACTGGAACACAGATCCAGTTCCCTTGATCAAGAGCCCCTCACCAGCGTCAAGGAACCTTCCTTGAGGGGATCCAGCTCTGCATGACCCTTGTCGGTTTAGCGCTTTATTTGATTATTCTCAATATTCTCCACCTGACCTCACGTCACTGTGCTTCATTTATATACTCCTGTACCCTCATCTCAAGCATATTTGCCTGTGACTTGATAAAATCCACTGTGTGGGCGAAACGTAGACAGTAAAGGATCGTATTATACTGCATTTGTCTATTTTTCCATAGTGTGGGTATTTTATACTATTTATTTCCATCGTAAGACAGACGTAATATAGGTGGAGGAGGAGTCGAATATAGATGGGACGGTGTGTGACAGGTGGGGAGTAACAGGTAGTGCCTGGGAAAAGGTAGTTAATCAGGTTTTTAACAGAGGAAGGTAGCTCCGATTCCTCTGATCAAGATCCCTTCAGCAGCATAAAGGCCTTGATGGGAGTGCAATAAGAGAAAGCTGCAGCCGTGTTCCTCCAGCCCGCCATTGAAGCCTCAGGCGTCACCATCTGATACTCACAAACACAACGAAGTTCAGGATGAACAACCCAAGTTTACTGATGCACCCCATCTTGAAGGCGTTTCCTGGTTTCCAGTGGGTTCGGAAGAGTGTAGAGAGGATTCTAGGTGGAGAGTTAGCGGGAGCACTTGATACACGTCCTCCTCTGACGGTGGTCTGACGCGCACTGAGCTCCTCCCCTGAGTCGCCTTTTCAGGAGTAATATGGCGGCTTCTCCCGCGATAGCTTATCAGCAATGATACTCCAATTTTCCTGTATACCCCTTTTGTCCGCTTTATTTGTGCGAACTAATTTAAAAACTTTACACAAGAGTTACTCAACCATGCAGTGTAAAGCTACAAAATTTCTGATGAGCACCACACTGAGCACAAAATTCACTTTTCTGAGTTAGCGTTTATAACACCATTTCTTCAGGGTCTTTTCTAGTATAGCTGCTCTGCCTTAGCAGCAGCAGTGGCTAACGTAAGGAACAAACTCAGGGATGGCAGTAGCAGGCGGGAAGGCAGCCCCAGAATATATACAGTAGTGACCAACGCACAGTCATGTGAATTCTTGTAACACCTGTAGCTTGTACTCGTCTCTTTAACATTCGTTCAGACTCGCATTCTTTCGTAAATAACTCATCATTTTTATCCATTTTTAATATACCTTAACCTAAAATTAACTGGCATTACATCTGTGTCCACGTACGAGATACCACCAAGTATTACAGCGTCAACGATATGTCAATGTAAGTGTTTAAAAATATATATTTCACCACAAACGAAATTTTTGGAAGGCGAGAATAGAATGTTAATTTCTGGGGATTGCGGATACAGCAAGTATGACTCAACCGGTAAACAAAGCCGTGTTGGACCAACTTACGCCCCTCCCTCTCTACAGATACTGTGACCCAGTGTGACTCTCTTGTTTTATTCAACACTAGTTAATATGAATGTTGTTTTGTTCTATGGTGTTGACGTATAGATCGGCGGTAGAGCACTCTGAGCACACCTGAAAGATCCTGGGTTCTATTTCCTGGCGAGACGTATTGACAGTACCGAGAGGATCCGGGTTCGTATTTTGATTGGGCAAGTCACGTTACACCTGCTGTTCCCTATTCACCTGGCAGTAATTAGGTACCTGGGTGTTAGAGTCGACTGTTGTGGCTTGTGACTCAAGCTGTAGCACTTAGGGTTACACCTGAAGGACCCGGGTTTGAATCCGGGATGAGTTGGAAACTTGAGGATATTTCTTTACACCTGTTGTTCCTACTCGCCTAGTAGAAATTAAGTACCTAGGAGAATGAAACTTACAACGACGTTTCGGTCCAACTTGGATAATTAACTAGTCACACACGTGACTAGTTAATGGTCCAAGTTGGACCACAACGTTAAGTTTCATTCTCTTTTTTTTTGCGGGTTATTTGCGTATTTTTCCAGTCACGGTATTGTGCCTTTTTATTCGGAATAATCCACAGTCTTTTTTTTTTTATTTTTTTTCCTTATCAGAGGCTACTAACCATCTATTTAATAATCCGAATAAAATCTTCTGTTAGAGAATTCAGACGTAACTAAGTTATACTACGTGTTTTTGTTGCGTTGACCTGGGATAATAACCTTCCTGGTTAATTTAGCGTTAAACAACACAAGTGGTATCGTCCTCTCGACGGTGTGTATATGACACGTGTGTATATGACACGTGTGTATATGACACGTGTATATGACACGTGTGTACATACGACACGTGTATACATATGACTCGTGTGTATATGACACGTGTACATACGACACGTGTATACATATGACACGTGTGTGCATACGACACGTGTATACATATGACACGTGTGTATATGACACGAATTCAAGCAACTAATAAATATTTCATTGTATTGAGCGTTGAGTTACGAAGGTCAAGGCGCTCAGTATATTTTAAAAATCAATTTACCTCTTCCGTGTGTAGTGGCTATATGATCCTGGACACGCGCTGCGAACACACTTCCGCCTCTTCCTACCAATCCATTTCATTCTGCTAGGTTACGTAAAAATTATTACGCTGTTTGAGGTGTTAAATGTAAGGGCTACGACGACCTGTGCCCTATGGGCCCTGTATGAGATGGTAATCTCGCTTCATTTACATAAGTGTTGCCTGGGGGATGGGAGGTAATTAGGTTCGATCCAAGGAAGGGGGGAGGGTAGCTCCAACTTCTTGATTCAGGCCTTCAGTAGTGTCAAGACACCCTTCTTGAAGGGTACCCCCTGCAATCTATTTTTCCTGCCACGTTTTTTCAAGAATATAATTCTGATTATTACTGCAGTGCCATGCATCAAGAGATTGGTTGCATGCAAGACGTGTGACCAGTTGCATGCAGGACGTGTGACCTGTTGCATGCAGGACGTGTGACCAGTTGCATGCAGGTCGTGTGCCCGGTTGCATGCAGGACGTGTGACCAGTGACCTATGTTTGCTTATCCGTTTTTTTTTTTAGCTCTGTCTGTCCTATTGAGTCCACTGATTGTCTTCCCCGCCTTTCTCTGATTATTCCACTGATTGTCTTTTCTGTCTTCCTCTAATTATCTTGTCTTCCATCGATTATCTTCTGTCTTCCACTGATTGTCTTCTCTGGCTTCCACTGATTGTCTTATCTGCCTTCCACTGATTGTCTTCAATATGTTTCACTACAGGCTGTTCCCCTGCACCGACATGTACTGCTAACATTACTATGCAAAAGATACATGTCGACGAACAAGCTTTAATTGGGACATTGTATTGCTTAGTGTAGAGCTTTGTCGAGTCACTTGGTAAAGCTCTACGCAGAGGCTGACGTTATAACAACAAAAGCTTCATCTGCAATGTGTCTTTACAAGACATTTCCCTCAGCTGATGGACTGGCCGCTAGATGAAACATCTGGACGTTTCTGAACATGATTGATCGGACGTGAGGTGCATTTTGGCGCAGCATACTCCATGATGCGTGTGATATACATTGTATGACTAAGACCCGCGTCAGGAAACACTTGTCCTGTTTCCTGACACCTTACCAACCAAACGAGACCCCCAAAAGTGTTAAGGATCCTGACTCTCATTTTCACCTCTAACAGTTGCACGAACGTGACATCCATACCCCAAAAGGTGCATATCTTCAAGCGAATAAACGCTGACAGTTAACCTTAATCCATATTTTTGTATGTGCAATGAGAGATGCACATGCACAGAGAAATACGCACCAAGAGGTGCGCATTTTTCTGTGCATATACTACGCCTGGGAAACTGAAACTTAGATCTATGGAGTTAGCAAATTCCTGGGATGAAATTTCTTAAACTAGCATCATCAAGGGTGCCCTTGATGATGCAGTATTCCTGCTGGTACTCCAGCTCCTGAGTCCGTATTTTTCGGCCTGTGGGTCTACCATGCGTGTCTGTGTATGACATTTTATATCTGCAGTGTTTCACTCGTAGGAGGCCCCGAGTTATCGTTTACTACAGATATAATGGACACATGACCACAACACAAGACACAGATCTCTTTTTGATATATACCTCGTGTCCATATCACACTGTGTAAAAACTCTATGCACATAAAGGGCCCCAAAATATGGAATTCATTACCAGAAGATATTAAAGTAACCCAGTCTGAAAATCAATTTAAGACTCTTCTCAAAAGCCACTTAGTCACCCTAGACTAAACGGTAAATACATAGTACACACTTACTTATGTACTCCCACATCATAACTTCAACAATCACTTTGAACCTTTTATCCACTGTTGACACGAATATAATTGAATCATTGTTTTCACAAAAAGCATTTTCGAATATATGAATATATCTTTTGTCTTATACAAATTTTGATTCATTTATAATTAATAATCTACTGTACAACTCAAATAATTACTATCTTACTGTACAACTATGATATACTCCTTAGTGTTAAGTAGTCTGTAAGCCAATAATGTTAAGTTGGCCCATAATGCCTAGGCATAATAGAGGTTCTTTTTGCATTGCAACCCATTATTGTAAATACAAAATCTCAATGTACTGTTTGCAAAGACATAAAATAAATAAATAAATAAATAAATAAATAAATAAATAAACAAGACAGTTGCAACTACGGGAGTACCAACTCGGGACCTTCTATAAGGGGTAACATCTTTCGTATACGACTATGAGAAGAGGACGTAGTTACAGGCACCTGGTATATATGTTCAGTGTAATATTTATACTTGTGCGACATCTGGGAGGTTTTAAATCTCCCACGAGTGAAATGTGTCCTAATTAAAATGTTTGTGTTGTACAAGTATTGTTTATTTTTTCAGAGGGTGTTAGAAAACAGTGACGTCACGAGCGGATACAGTGACGTCACGAGCGGATACAGTGACGTCACGAGCGGATACAGTGACGTTGGCAATAGAATTTAGTCTGTGATGTTATTACAAGACCTTGTCTTCGTCTGCTGGATTATTTTCTAATCAGTGGAGGGGAATTATTCGCACATGTGATGTGATTATATTTTTTTTCAAGTGAAAATAGTTATTTAAATATTGGGAAAATTATTAAGGTAGGGAATGAATGAATTTCCGTTGGGTAGGCAACTGTTTGGTGACGTCATGATCTCAGGCCGATCAAGGAAAAAACTGCCCAGAGTTATCCTACTGTGACGTCACGACTGACCAACCAGTCACAGGGCGAGGTCTGGTCCTAAGCTGCTGACGTCACGACTGACTAACCAATCACAGGGCGAGGTCTGGTCCTCAGCTTCTGACGCCACGACTGACTAACCAACCACAAGGCGAGGCCTGGTCTTCAGCTTCTGACGTCACGACTGACTAACCAACCACAAGGCGAGGCCTGGTCAATGACGTCAGAGTCATGCTCTCCTGACGAGGCAACTGTAAGAAATTTGGTTAACTCAAACTTAAAAATAGTTACAGAAAGTTTTTATTCAACCTCAGTTCAAATAACGACAACCCTCGACCTTCTAGTATATGCATGTAGATAAATAACAGCTGTCAAAGGCACTTGGCCATTTTTTGTATGTGTATAAGCCGATTTAATTTGGATAATTAACCCAGTAAAACCCAAGAAAGCCAAGTAGTATGGTTTATAACTACAGTAGGATACCTTGATCCTCTTTCCCAGCCTGCTGGAACTCAGGTACACTGCTTACTGCTAGGTGAACAGTGGCAGCAGGTGTTAGGAGACTACCAATATCAATGTCACCTGACATGCCCTACTGAAAGTTAGTTTAGGGTAGTTAGGTTAGGCTAGGATAGACTAGGCTAGACTAAGGTTAGGCTAGACTAGGCTAGGCTAGGCTAGGCTAGGCTAGGCTAGGCTAATGTTAGGTTACTGTTGGTTAAATAAGGGTAGTTAATTGAAGCTAAGCTAGACTAGGGTTAGGATGGCTAAAATAAGGTTAGGCTAGGCCAAGGTTGTTACTATAGGTTAAATTAGGATAGTTAGGTTACGCTAGTCCAGGCTAGGCTAGCAAGATTACTTAAAGGTTAAATTAGATAAACGTGAAGACTGATGAGGGACTGAATACTGCACCAAACTCTCTTAATTGATTCTTATATATGAAGCCGTGACGTTGTATCTCTGTTCACATCATGTCCAATGGGCATAAGAATATAAAAGTGCCTAGCATGGGCCCACTCCTTATGCTAGGCAAGTTCATTTTTTTTTACACACCATTATTTTCCTATGGTTCATTTAGCTCTACGACGGACCCGTTACAATTCACTGTCTTTAAAGGCGAGAAATTATCTTCGACAATCCTCAAATTATCGATTTCCTTTGTATTTTCTTGAAATAAACAGGAAATAGCTTTGGAAATTATCACTTTTTTATCAATATCGGTAAAATTAAATGTTATCTTTTTACGTTTTTTTTATTGGCAAGAATTCTCGTCTTGTTGGCATTCACTGGGGTAAGTTTATATATATATATATATATATATATATATATATATATATATATATATATATATATATATATATATATATATATACCAATAGGAATATTTTATTACATAATATGGTGCAGAAGACTTAAGAGATACATTGTTGATATAAAGGTGGCATATACAGTACATGTTGTTACGTGTGTATCACCGATTATAAGGCGAAAATCTCATCCAGCTCCTCAGAGCTGGGGCGTGTGCCCAAAATACAGCAGGCATTACCCCTTTGAACAGCCGCTGGAACAAAAAACTAGCTGCCCTGGGATCCCTAATTACCCTGATGAGTCTTTTTCCCAGCTCCTTAAGGAATTTAGATGCACTCTTTCCTCAAGAGCCAAGGGTCTCTGAGCCTATGGGAACAAACATATAATGATGGGCAAGTTCTCCATATTTTCTAGACTTTTGGGACTCCCTGAAGCTGGCAGCTGCCCCTCCTTCCTCCCTGGTGTATTGGAGATAGGTATCAGCCAAGGTAGATGCACATGAAAACCATACATGTATAGTCCCACACCACCTGCTTCCCTGTCCAGGCTTGAAGGGTGATACCATCTGGACGCTTCTGGCTGCCATCAGATCTGCATAGATGGGGTGGCTACCTTACTGCTGGGCATCCGGCTGTTGTGTGGCTCCTCTTGATAATGTTATTAACCTCCTCATGTCTTGCAGTCTTTCCCTTGGATTTACGGCACACAAGACCATGGTACCCGAATCGGTCTGCTGCTTCACTGCCACAAATACACCTGTGTTCGGCGAGAATAGGGGCGGCAAGTCGAAGGGCAACACCAATGCGGATGGTCTGTGAGTCGAGGCGTGTGCCAAGGCTGGAGTTGGGAACAGCCAACAGAAAGTCCCCTGTGATGAATGGTTTTGAAAACCGACAAGTTGAAGAATTGAGACACTTATGCAACACATGGGAATCTTTATTGAAGAAACGTTTCGCCACACAGTGGCTTCATCAGTCCAATACAAAGTAGAAATGGGTAAGGAGAGTAGAAGTATGAGGTAATCAGTCCCTCAACCTGGATTCGATGTGTTCAGTCCATCAGTCTTGTAGTAAGTGCAGCATAGGGCCAGAGAGGTGGCTTATATACTTCGGTGAGATGAGTTGAAGCAGGAGGAGGCGGGATCTTAGTGGGACCTGCCACTAGTGTAAGTAGGTCATCGTCCAAAGGTTTGGGCAAGTGTTGAAGTCTTTGTACCAAGATTCCATGATGTTGCAGTGTCTGACAGATGTGATGAATGGTTTTGAAAACCGACAAGTTGAAGAATTGAGACACTTATGCAACACATGGGAATCTTTATTGAAGAAACGTTTCGCCACACAGTGGCTTCATCAGTCCAATACAAAGTAGAAATGGGTAAGGAGAGTAGAAGTATGAGGTAATCAGTCCCTCAGCCTGGATTCGATGTGTTCAGTCCATCAGTCTTGTAGTAAGTGCAGCATAGGGCCAGAGAGGTGGCTTATATACTGCGGTGAGATGAGTTGAAGCAGGAGGAGGCGGGATCTTAGTGGGACCTGCCACTAATGTAAGTAGGTCATCGCCCAAAGGTTTGGGCAAGTGTTGAAGTCTTTGTACCAAGATTCCATGATGTTGCAGTGTCTGACAGATGTGATGAATGGTTTTGAAAACCGACAAGTTGAAGAATTGAGACACTTATGCAACACATGGGAATCTTTATTGAAGAAACGTTTCGCCACACAGTGGCTTCATCAGTCCAATACAAAGTAGAAATGGGTAAGGAGAGTAGAAGTATGAGGTAATCAGTCCCTCAACCTGGATTCGATGTGTTCAGTCCATCAGTCTTGTAGTAAGTGCAGCATAGGGCCAGAGAGGTGGCTTATATACTGCGGTGAGATGAGTTGAAGCAGGAGGAGGCGGGATCTTAGTGGGACCTGCCACTAATGTAAGTAGGTCATCGTCCAAAGGTTTGGGCAAGTGTTGAAGTCTTTGTACCAAGATTCCATGATGTTGCAGTGTCTGACAGATGTGATGAATGGTTTTGAAAACCGACAAGTTGAAGAATTGAGACACTTATGCAACACATGGGAATCTTTATTGAAGAAACGTTTCGCCACACAGTGGCTTCATCAGTCCAATACAAAGTAGAAATGGGTAAGGAGAGTAGAAGTATGAGGTAATCAGTCCCTCAACCTGGATTCGATGTGTTCAGTCCATCAGTCTTGTAGTAAGTGCAGCATAGGGCCAGAGAGGTGGCTTATATACTGCGGTGAGATGAGTTGAAGCAGGAGGAGGCGGGATCTTAGTGGGACCTGCCACTGATGTAAGTAGGAATCTTGGTACAAAGACTTCAACACTTGCCCAAACCTTTGGACGATGACCTACTTACACTAGTGGCAGGTCCCACTAAGATCCCGCCTCCTCCTGCTTCAACTCATCGCACCGCAGTATATAAGCCACCTCTCTGGCCCTATGCTGCACTTACTACAAGACTGATGGACTGAACACATCGAATCCAGGTTGAGGGACTGATTACCTCATACTTCTACTCTCCTTACCCATTTCTACTTTGTATTGGACTGATGAAGCCACTGTGTGGCGAAACATTTCTTCAATAAAGATTCCCATGTGTTGCACAAATACACCTGTGTCGGCGAGAATAGGGGCAATCGAAGGGCAACACCAATGCGGATGGTCAGTCGAAAGGCTGGAGTTGGGAACAGCCAACAGAAAGTCCCCTGCATCAGGGGCTCTCACTGCCAGGAGGCGGGCTCTATCCTTCCCTGACACACTCTGAAGCATTGTTAAGGCTATATTTTCAACTATTGAACCATCCCAGTGCGATTGTCTGTAGTTTTTGGGGGAGCAGGTCTGGTTTCAGAGCCCGTTAGATTATCCCAGATCATGGCTCCGACAATGAACTTTTGGTCCTGGACTCCAATCTTGTCCCTAAAATGTTCAGGGAGAATTGCTGCTACAAGCCCTCTGGATGCATATGAACTGCATATGGTAGTGGTGTGGGTGGGTGGTGATGTGGGTGTGGGTGTGTGTAGTGTTGGTGATGGTGAGGGTGGGTAGTGTTGGTGGTGTGGGTAACTGGTGATGGTGGAGAGGTTAGATAGTGGTGGTGAGGGTAGGTAGTGTTGTTACTGGTGGTGGTGGAGAGGCTAGGTAGTGGCGGTAGTGTTGGTACTAGCGGTGGAGGAGAGGCTAGGTAATGGTGCTGAGGGTAGTGTTGGTACTGGTGGTGGCGGAGGAGAGGCTTGGTTGTAGTGAGGATGGTTAGTATTAGACAAATTGAAATTCAAATTCAAACTTTATTCTTTATAAATATTACAATGCTGAGTTTACAGAATTTGGTTATTGTGTGGTTTACATGCAGTAAAATAATAATTACAGAGTGTACCACTAGAACGCCTAGCATGGCTAGGCATTTCGGGCAGACTTATATTAAATCTTAGGTTTAAGACACATGTGCAACAGCTGGGTATCTTTATTAACGAAACGTTTCGCCTACAAAGTAGGCTTCTTCAGTCAAATACAGAGGGAGCAGGTGTAGTAGTGAAATACAGATGTAGGCGAAACGTTTCAGCAATAAAGATACCCAACTGTGGCTCATGTGTCCTAATCTTAGTACTGCACATGTTATTTATATTATGTCGGTATCTCATACCATTACATACCCGGGTAGCCGGGGTGCTAGCCTATTATCATGGGTCTCTTCCTGGAGAGGAGGATCACAGTACCCACCAAGGGGGAAAAAAAGGGCCAGAAAGTGGCTTTGTTGGGTTATCATGAGTTACAAACCAGCCTGATGAGTGATATGTAAAGAAATGCTGTACGTCTCGCCCTGTCAGGGACTAAAAGCGGGACTTTTCGACTGCGAGTCGAATTCTCAACCACTAAGCTTCGTGTCCCACCAATGACAATAATGCGGGAGTTTACAGTCTTGTACCTCACGGATTACATCTCAGCCTTAAGCTCAGCACGCCAGCTACGGAAAACCCAAGTCCCGCTTTGGGAAAAAACAGGAGGGGACCCAGCTGCCAGTGTACCCTGTATCAGTCGCCATGGTGATTCAGGTGTTTCACGTGACCAGATTATAATCAGTTTCCTTCTTTATCTAACCCCCCCTCCTCCTACTCCTTTCCCAAAGTGATTCACTGTTAAGGGGTTATTTGATAATTGGGATAACTCTTGCACCACCAAAAAAGCGAACGCCGCCTCTGTTTTCAGTTATCACCAGGCTCTGGTGGCCTGGCTAAAGCTCTCGCTTCACACAGTGAGGGTCTGGTTCGATTCCCAGCCAGGGTAGAAACATTGGGCGTGTTTCTTTACACCTGTTGCCTATGTTCATCCATCAGTAAAATGGGGACCTGGATGTTAGTCGACTGGTGTGGGTCGCATCTTGGGACACTGACCTAATTTGCCCGAAATCCTCAGCATAAGAAGGGGCTTTCTATATAGTAGTATGCCATTGATGTCAGCTAGGCCTGTATACCATGTACTTGTAGTAAATAAAGATATTATATTTTTATTATTAACGTGTCACTGTTAATGCGAACAGTACAAATGTCACTGTTCCAGGCGTATACACGCCTGGGGTTCAACTGCAGCAACACACCTAAAGCCAATAATAACCCAACAAAAAGCCGCAGTAAGAATAATCACTAAATCCCATCCCTGGCAACACCCCCCCCCCACTCTTCATAGATCTAAACTTACTCCCTGTTCAGTACATCCACACTTACTACTGTGCAATCTACATCTACAGGACCTTAAATTCCAATATTAACCTTGACCTAAAACGCTTTCTTGATAGTTGTGACAGAACCCACAGGCACAACACCAGACACAAACATCTCTATGACATTCCCCGTGTCCGACTAAACCTTTACAAAAATTAAATGTATGTCAAAGGCCCTAAAATCTGGAACACCCTACCTGAAAATTCCAAAACTGCAGACACATTCATCACCTTCAAAACTACCATCAGAAAACATCTTATCTCCCTGATACACCCTGTCAACTAATAATACGAATACCACCTGGTGGTTCACACTTACACTCACTCACCCATTTGACCATAAACAGAAATATCAATCTCAATCTCAAAATAATGAATCTTAACTAGTCATAAGTTGGCCTGTGATACTCCAATACTGAAACTACGTATAGTGCCAAAACAAAAGCATTCACATTGCTAAACTCACAACTAGTATTTAGTCACTTAGCCATAATACCAACTTATCTCATAATTTTGTAACATTTTTAACCGTCAACTTGTCGGTATTTTATACTATTTTCAACACACTAAGATGTTTGCTTTTTAATATGTTCACTGTGAGAGCTTTATAAAGCCCATACAGAGGGAGGTCAAACAGGGCATACGAAGAGGTCGAGAGATTAAATAGATACCTGTTAGTCGACTGATGTATCCAGTAGTTGGTCGACTGATGTATCCAGTAGTTAGTCGACTGTTGTACCCAGTAGTTAGTCGACTGTTGTACCCAGTAGTTAGTCGACTGTTGTACCTAGTAGTTAGTCGACTGTTGTACCCAGTAGTTATTCGACTGTTGTATCTAGTAAGTCGACTGTTGTATCTAGTAATTAGTCGACTGTTGTATCGAGTAATTAGTCGACTGTTCTATCCAGTAATTAGTCGACTGTTGTATCCAGTAGTTAGTCGGCTGTCATATCCAGTAGTTAGTCGACTGTTCTATTTAATAATCGACTGTTGTATCCAGTAGTTAGTCGACTGTTGTATCCAGTAGTTAGTCGACTGTTGTATCCAGTAGTTAGACGACTTTTGTATCCAGTAGTTAGTCGACTTTTGTATCCAGTAGTTAGTCGGCTGTCATATCCAGTAGTTAGTTGACTGTTGTATCCAGTAGTTAGTCGACTGTTGTGTCCAGTAGTTAGTCGACTGTTGTGTCCAGTAGTTAGTCGACTGTTGTATCCAGTAGTTAGTCGACTGTTGTATCCAGTAGTTAGTCGACTGTTGTGTCCAGTAGTTAGTCGACTGTTGTATCCAGTAGTTAGTCAGCTGTTGTACCTAGTAATCAGTCGACTGTTGTGGGTGGCATCCTGTGGGAAGAGCTAAGAGTCTCAACGGAAATAAGCCACATTGAAATATTTGTGTTATCTTGAATTATTAACTCCGGAGTTAATATAACACTATACCTAAGTGACATGAGTATATCACAGTAGAACAAGAAGGTATACTTCTTTGCTAGGACACGGGCATGTCTTAAGTGTCTATTATGCACTTATTCATGCTTGCGTGTGTGGTGTGGGTAGCACACATGACATGCATGTAGCTCGTGTGAGGTGTGGGTAAACAGACATGACATTATGCATGTAGCTCACAGCCATTCAAGAAGGAACTGGTTAGTCAGGGTGGGCAAGGCAACTATTGACGTCATAACTTGTTGCTGATGTCATAACTTTCTGCTGGTTTTATAAATTATGCTGACGGCAGTAATTAGTATTGATGTGCTCCTTAAATTGTCGATTCTGTGTGGCGTAAGATTCATTATGTTTTTGCATATACGCATTTGTATTCGCTTTTGCCGCCCAAGTGCGTCAACTGAAGATGACGTAAAGAAATGACAAGAAAAAAATATGTAAGTACAAAGGGTTGGGTTTGAGAAAGACGTGCCTAGCAGGTGTCCGGAAAAAAAAGGCAGAGGGGGAACAAAAAGTCACAACTTTGGCTAGGAAAAAAAATGCTGGAAGAAAAGACACATTAGGTTAGGTTGTGACTTTGGTAATAAATATCGACAAGTTGGTTTAGAAAAACACGTAAGCAAACACTAGGACATATTTATTGCATTTCAGTCCTGGGACCTTGATCACTTCAACCTCTGTATGTTAGAAGTGATCAAGGTCCTAGGACCGAAACGTTTTCTAATAAATGTCCTAGAAATTTCTTGTAAATTTCTCTGCCATAAAACTGCTGGGGCAAATCCACTGTAACTTGTGTTACAAATGTATCATAAAACGTGAAAATAAGGCTAAAGAAATGGTAGAAAATGGTCCTCATAGGTAAAAATATGAAAGTTACGAAGACTGAAAACTTCAGGAATACTCTCATTGGTTGACAAAGAGGATATACAATAACTAAATACATAATAAAAGAATACAAAAATATTTCTCGCGACCCCATGTACTGTATGTACCATCTTTATATCAACAATGTATCTCTTAAATCTTTTGTACCATATTATGTAATAAAATATACCTATTGGTAAAAAAATAAAAAGATGGGGTGGTACACAGTGTGACTTTGTCAATGGTCCAAGTCGGACCGAAACGTCGTCGTAAGCTTCTCTCTTTTATGTGCGGGTTATTTGTGTATCGTTCCAGTCACGGTATTGTGCCTTTTTGTTATTTATTGGGTGGTAGAAGTAGAATATTCAAATGACTCCAGGAAGAAATCCAAATATTCTTCCTTGAAGCCTTTTTATCCACTTCTACGAGGCTATGGGTCACATAATTTACACGAGAGGTGGGCCCCATTAATTAATATATATATTATATATATATATATATATATATATATATATATATATATATATATATATATATATATATATATATATATATATATATATATATATATGCAATAAGATCACAGTAAACAGGTGATTTCAGAATATGCAAAACAACCACTCTGAAAGAATAGAGAAATTCCAAGTGCTTTCGTGACTATAGTTCCTTGATAATGTGAGTAGTCACGAAAGCGCTTGGAATTCTCTATTCTTTCAGAGTGGTTGTTTTGCATATATATATATATATATATATATATATATATATATATATATATATATATATATATATATATATAGCACCATCAACATAGTCAACAAAAATGTATATTCTTGAGATGGCTATCACTGTCCCAGGCGAGGCCATGTTTGATTTTGTTGGTTTCTGGTAGAATGACGGTGATAGATTCTAGAATGTGACTTCTTAGAAAAAGTGTCGACAGTGTGGCAGGTAATGTATTATGGCTGGGTGGCAGTGTTGGCCATTGTGTTGCATTCTTAATTTGCTTTTGGTAGCGCAGCTAAGGCATGTCAAATGCATAGCAGTGTAGTAACATCACTTTTTTTATATTGACCAAAATTGGATACACCAGCAGTGTTTTGCTCCTCTGTTCTATATAATGGTTACACAGTGGGAACAAAAGCTATGGTTCTGTCACATTCCATTACGCAGGATGAGGCTAATACAGGATGTTGAAAGCTGTCAGCTTGAGTTGATTGACTTCAATAGGGAAGTGAGAATTTCATCAATTATTCCGGTAAGGTTTCATCAGCTATGGGAATTCAAGTTTCGTTCCGGCATAGCTAAAGGTGGCAACTGCTCTCTCTCTCTCTCTCTCTCTCTCTCTCTCTCTCTCTCTCTCTCTCTCTCTCTCTCTCTCTCTCTCTCTCTCTCTCTCTCTCTCTCTCTCTCTCTCTCTCTCTCTCTCAGGATAGCCTATCCCATGTACGAGATAAAAGAAATTTTATGAAAATATCACCCTGTTGACAGGAGGGGGTGGGGGGTCGTACCTGTTAATCCTACTGGTCACAGATGTGATTTTCCTATATGACTGGGGGTCCCGTGCCGGTTCCGCATTGTTCTGGAACTTTTTTTAATTTGAGGTTACCTGGTATAAAAAAAAATTCTTGATTTATCTAGCAGCTTTATCTTCAGCCTAGTTTTCCCTGTATATTAACGCAGCTTAGTAGTATGGTGAATGAAGTTCTGCTTCCTTGTTCATCTCGAACCTATAAGATACTCTATGTAAGTTTGCATCCTCCTGCCTCTGCTTCAGACTGCACAAGGCTAAGAGACTGAAGAACTATCTATTAAAGGTTAGGGACCGATTATCGCATCTGCCATTGTCTTCTGTATATAATCTCTGTATTGAAAAAGCCACTGGGTGGCGATGCATCTTTTAAATAAAGACAGCCATGTGTTGCACACGTGTCTTATTCATTTGCATTGGACTGATTGGTCTTTGGGAGTGTACGTGCTGCATGTATATATTATCGCTAAGGAACGAAGTGTGATCTTCCCTGCTGGCTCAGGCTACCACACTGTGGAGTTTGTTCTGCTGCTAAGTCAGATTGTTTTTCAGCAGTTGTGGTGTAGGCTGCATTTTTTTTATATTGCCTCGATCGTGGTCCTCTTGCCAGCTTTGTCAAGGCGACGAAAACGTCTCTGACTGAAATGCTGAGATATTTTTTTCTTTGCCAAGATGTCTTTACGTCGATGACGGAACTTGGCCAGTATACAGGCGATCATATTCTCTGTACCTCCTGGTGTTTTGGTCTGTTGGTAAAACTCCCGGCTCTGGTCAGGAAGTTGAGAGATTCACTCTCTAATGGGGCAGGATCAAAATGCAGTGACTGCTTTATCATAATCAACTCTGTTCCCAGGTATGTAATGGTATGAGGACATAGATACGACTTGTCTCCTAAAAAATGGTTATAATTATGGCCATAATTTTTAAAGGGGTGGACCGGTAAGCCAGGGGAAGGCCTCGGTCGGATGACCAAAAGCTCCAGCTGTGGGTCATCATCTGACTAAGACTCGCGTCAGGAAACATTTGTCCTGTTTCCTGACGAACCTTTCCTAACCTAACGTGTCTCCTTACTGGTTTGGTTCAATGAGTTGCTGTATACGATGATCCCTGTATCACTACATCCGCCTGCTGCATGATGTTAACGGAACTCAGGATCAAGGCCAGCACACCATAATTACTGAGGTACTAATTATTAGTACCAGCATGTAAGTCTGTCGTGGCTTTCATGCCTTGGTACTTGGGGGGGGGGGCTGCTACCTTAAATATATATATATATATATATATATATATATATATATATATATATATATATATATATATATATATATATATATATATATTTATATATATATAATAAACACTGATCTTTGGCTGAAGGAGACTCGAACCTACGAACCTTAGGACAAGGTACGCAGTGCTTTACCAATCTACCCACACTGGACAATACCTTGGCGTGTAGCTTGCGCTACACGCCAAGGTATTGTCCAGTGTGGGTAGATTGGTAAAGCACTGCGTACCTTGTCCTAAGGTTCGTAGGTTCGAGTCTCCTTCAGCCAGAGATCAGTGTTTGTGTACATTTCGCCTGCTCTCGCGAATTCCTTGCATATATATATATATATATATATATATATATATATATATATATATATATATATAATATATTTCCATCTGTACATACATCTGGTACACTCTGCGTTCATGCTGGGCACGCTGGTTGCTGGGAGAAATTTTGGCAGCAGCTTGGGGCTATGTACTCTTCCCCTGAACTAGAGAGTGGTATTCCTTGGCACGAATTGCACGTGTTCCTCCGGAAATCCTCAGAACCCGTAGGCAGTTGATAAGACTGAAGATTATCTTGCATAGCTCGTCGGTAGAATAAATTAGACGCTTTTTCGCAACACCTGCTGTTTACCTCGCAGTAAGCTTGGAATTTCAGTTTTTTCACTGTGGTTATTTTGCATAATTTGATATTACCTGTTTGCTGTGATCTTATTGCATAGATTCCTAGACGTTGGTCGACTGTTGTCGGACGCATCTTAGAGAAACTCTTAACGACCTTCTCTAGGATGAAATAAAACATATTTTCTTGGCTTTCTTGTGCTATCTTTTTTTTTTTTTTTAGTTTTGCCATATCGAACAAGGTTTTCAAGGATAGGAGATAACTGAGCTCACTTGTGTTGAGCTGAAGAATAAAGCTGTGCATCGGCTCCCCACCTAGCTATGTATTTACTGACAAATAAACAGTAAACAATGTCCCACGCTTTTAACCTAGTCCAGGATTTAACCTGGGTCCTTTGGTTGTGAACAGTTTTTACCTGTGCCTCTTTTTACCTGTCATTTTTACCTCAGCCACTTTACCCTTCACGATATAATCCCGAGATTCACCGATGTTATAGGCTGTGTATGCCTACGTGTGTTCATCAATATTTATTTGAACACCACGTAATGTTTCTAGTAACATTGATCACAGCCTGTGCGGTGGTCAGGGGTTGCTGTCACAGCAGGTGTGTGTAGTGAAGTCACAGGTGTGTTTGAGGTCGAGTAAGACACACCTGACTCCCAAACACCTGTGTGTGGTAGTGGGATCTATGCAAGCTCTGTCTTAGTGGCCGTCTCCTGGGATCTTCTTCCTCAGTCCTGGAGCCTTCGGGGTGGACCTTTGTACCGGGAGGTCGGGAGAGAATCGTGATCCCAGGAAACGGAGCTACCTTTACCTTCCTTGGATAACACCTGATTACGGCCCATTCCCCAGGCGCTGTATAACTCTTACGGGTTTATAGTTT